>NW_027315768.1:3244538-3492038 GCF_026437365.1 Eucyclogobius newberryi | reverse complement strand
TCACACATGGGGACATAGGTCACACATGGGGACATAGGTCACACATGGGGTCATAGGTCACACATGGGGACATAGGTCACACATGGGGACATAGGTCACACATGGGGTCATAGGTCACACATGGGGTCATAGGTCCAATAAAATGGAGGTTGTAGAACGCCCGTCTCAACAGTGTCGACTTGTTCAAAAAAGAAAAAACATGGAACTCTTAATCTTTGGCCTAGGCACATGAGACTTGGGACAGTCATAGAGCTACTTTTGACCTCTGACCTTTGACGAGTAAAACGCACCTGGCAGCGTGGCTCTATGATAAACAGGAAGTCAGCCATGTTGAATCAAAGTGCCACCGCCACACTTGACTTTTTTTTTTTCAAAATCGTACTTGTCCTGTAGGTTTTTTGTCCGATCGAGCTCAAAACAACACCTTTTGCATCTAAAGACATTGAAATTTAATAAATATTCAAAAGAATGTAGATATTCTTTACGGTCTCTGCGTAACACGCCCTCAAAATGGATAGTAAAAGGATTCTTCACTGAACACAGGATTATTGGGCTCTTATTCCACGTGTCCAAACACCTCTCACTCTGTTAGCCTTGTAGCTGGTGGCACCGGGCCGCTGGCCTCTACACCCATATACAGACTGGAGAATGGAGACATTGTGGTGGAGGATAAACAGCAGAGCAAAGCCTTTTCGGTCGACGTGGCAATAAGAAGTGATGGGAACATCCGGTTGCATCACCAGGTTTGTTTTGGATTGTTTGGGCGCATGACCTTTGGCTTCCACCCAAACCACTAGGCTGCCGTGTGATTGAGCCTTTCTCGCAGCACCGGTGGTTCACAATGGAAGGCAAAAGCAGAAGCCAGTCCAGATGAAGTCAAACTATCGCAAACAGTCTGTAAAACTATCCCACACATGTTTAAGACAATAGTTGTACACAGACTGATTTAGTTTGAAGAGTGTTTGTCATTTTAAAAACATTGAAATTGCTGTCTAAACCTAAATAACGACTAAAAACACTGTTCCTTGAAGCCCGATGTTGTGTTGCCCAGGGATTCTCAAACGTTTTGAGGCCGGGGGCCCCTTATCGGTATGAAAATGCCACCTATTGTTCTCCTCAATGGCGTCACAATAAAACTATGATGTTCAAATCATAGTGTTTTCATTGTTTAGATCAGTGGTCCCCAAACTACGGCCCGCGGGCCACACCCGGCCCGCTGGGCCTTTCAATACGGCCCGCCAAGCATGTCCAAGTTATATTAAAAAATATTTTGAAATCCGACATTTGCTAAAAAAAACTTTTTTTTAGCAAATGTCGGAGTCAAACTCATGATTCTGTGGCGGCCGTTCACTTTACCTTTCGCCTGTAATGCCCACATTTCCCCAAGAGATGACACTGTTCCGTCTAAGCTGCGCACCGCTCGCACATGAGATCTATGGCGCGCAGAAAATAAAATTTACCACAAACGGCCACCGGGGCCAATCAAGCAGGAAGCACAAGTGTTTGACACGCTGTAGAAGACTCTTGTGGACAGTAGAAGCACTGTCCAGGGGACACGTCGAGTTCTCTACATTTTTAGTTTCAAAACGCTGTGTGTCTTATTACAATCAGAATCATATTCACTGAGAAATTAGTCTTATTAGTCACGCAGAGCGGACCGCGGCCCGGGGCGCAGCGCGGACCGCGGGCACGTTCAATAGACACTGGTGTGTCACTATTGTGTAAATGAGACTTTCTTGGCCAGACCTGACTCACGAGTCAAAGACACATGTGCATCATTATCTGGACCATATTTCTGTGTAAATATCTCATGTCACAGTAAAACTCACTCAATGAGTACAAGCTCAGGAGCAGATGATCCTGATGTGAAGACACAGGTAAATCAGCCACACAGAGTCATCAAGGACAGAGGGGACACTAGAGACAGCTGTGATTTGTTCTAAAGCGGGTCTAAAGCAGGACTAAAGTGGACCGCGGGTGCGCCGCGTGCGCCACGAGACCCCCGGTTTAAAAGACGCATCACTACTGCGTTTATTTCTGTGTAAATATCTCATGTTACAACGTGGGCACCTGCGGTTTATGACAGGTGCGGTTTACGACAGGTGCGGCCCTGTTAGTTTATGAATAATATCATCCAGAAATGGTCTTGAAGTGGCACATTTTGGAGCAGTTGATGAGCATAAAGTCACAGCAAGAAGCAAACGAAGCATCAACCTGGACAAAGTGTCCAGCCACTGGAGACGTGAGAAGGACAGAAGTGCAAAAATTTAACATTAAAGTCAAAATGTTTGCATATTCTGGTGACATTTATTAAGATTTTTTATTCATGGATATTAATCATTCCATGCTGTTACTACTAGATCATTTATGGGTAGAATAAATGCTAATAAAAAAACGGTCCAACACTCTTAAACTTAACGACTTTAATGCTTCACTGAAGGAAACAAAACCTCCGGAGGACGAACAGAAGATGCTGGTCTTGTTTGGCTCGACCTTCATATGTGAGACATTCAGTGTCATGAACATGAACAAAGCCCATCACAGATCCAGCTTCACTGACCAACACTTACACCAGACTTTGATGCAAAACAGGGAGATCAACAACACTGTTCCAACTGAAATTGAAGGTCAATTTTCCTGCTGTGTTTATTCAACTGAAATGTAATTAAAATAATCATTATTTAATGCATTTGAAAAACAATTTGTACATTGAGCCTTGCATTTGTTTGTTTTACTATAAATTACACACAAGATTTGACCTGTAACTTGTAAAAGTTACAGGTCAAATCTTGTGTGTAATTTATAGTAATTCATTAGTTCACACAAACACACCACATTTTCCTGGCCCCGCCCCTCGGCCAAATTTTAGAACCCAATGTGGCCCTCGAGTCAAAAAGTTTGGGGACCACTGCTTTAGATCAAAACATTGTAAGATAGGGATTGTATATTGTAAGAAATTGTGGTATTATCAATATTGGCACAATTTTAGAGGGCCCCCGACACATGTCCCTGTAGGCCACATGCAGGAGACGGACCGTGAATGAATGCAACGATCACATACAGATCCAAAAAGTTAAGTCTAAACATTGACTCTGACCAGGGTCAAACAGATGGGATGTAAGAATGAGTGGGCAGCAGGGCGGCGACAGCGGTCAAAGCCTTTTGTTTCAAATCCAAAAATTTTGGTGCATCCTCAGCTCAGTCTGGGTCAGCGTGTTTATAGGTCAGGAGTTCATTATGTAGCAGGCTTAGAAAGTCAGACAACCCACTTCTATGGGCCAAGAATCAGCGCCAGACTCACAAACATAGATTTAAGTCATTAATTAACAACTTAACTTAACAACTGGGTTAGTTCGGAAATATTTGATGGACTCAAATTCAGTGTTTTTTTGTTAAACCAACTTTTTATCTGTTACTTTATCAGTTACTTATGACAGATGTTGCTCCAGATTGTCCCCTGAACAAATAATATTGGTGTAATGAGCAAAAAGTAAAAATATATAATACATAATATTATGTATTAAATTCAATTTCATTAATATACATAATAAATAATAAGGCCGTGGCTGCAGAGCTGCGGCGCAGTCAAATAGCCCAGCAGTTTCAGGAGCCGCGGCACTGCCATATAGCCTCATGGCTAACCTTAACCCTAACCTTAACCCTAACCTTAACCCTAACCCTAACATTAACCCTAACCCTAACCTTAACCCTAACCCTAACCCTAACCCTAACCCTAACCCTAACCTTAACCCTAACCCTGACCCTAACCTTAACCCTAACCTTAACCCTAACCCTAACCCTAACCCTAACCTTAACCCTAACCTTAACCCTAACCCTAACCCTAACCCTAACCTTAACCCTAACCCTGACGAGGTCAAATAGCGCAGCAGTTTCAGGAGCCGCAGCACAAAATAACATGGCAGTTTCGGCCGCGCGCCGCGGCTCTGTAGACACTCCCAAATAATATAGGCCCTAGAATAGTCTCTTGAGGTACACCACACGTGATATCCCTATACACTGATTTGTTCTGTTCAAATTGCTGTATATTACTCAAATAGCTCTATTAAATCATCTAAAGCTAAAGATGTTGATCTATTTTGTCTGAATCCATATTGGTTGTCAGACACTAATTTGTGATTTTACATTAATGGAATACATTTTCTAATCTTTTGAAAACAGAGGAAGAGGAGAGACTGGTTAAATAAAGATAGATCTAAATAAAGGAATAACTTGGTCACTTTCCTTTTGTACAGGAAAACTCCAAGTTGAATGTATAAGTTACAAATGTAAGTGAATGGTTTCACACTTTCCTCTGCAACATTGTTGAATATAATATCTATATCATTGATCTATATCCTTAGCATAAGCCCTATGTTAATGACTAACTACATTATCAACACAATTACATTTGAAATATTTCCAGATACAGAGTCAGCAGAGTCACAGCAACAATAAGATTATAAAAATACAATTGTAATTATTTTTTACTGTGGACTAGTCACGATTAGTCAGTTAATTGTTGCAGCTCTAGCTCGTACCAACGCGTCGACCATGTTCAGGTCAAAGCCTCGTTAAGTCACAACTGAGAGACTAATTCTCATAGATTAGTTAGAGATAAAGGCTTACTAATTGTATGAGTAGATTTCTTATGTTTTGTTTTTGTGAAGAGCAAATAAATGAAATAAATAGAATTGAATAATAATGTTATATGCTTTAATACAGAGTCTGGCTTCACCGTTCATTTGTAAGTGACGAAACAAGTCTAAGAGTGAGCAACAGGCAGAGAGAGATGTTTTTGTCCCTGAATGTCTTTTGTCACAAAGAAACAATGAGTTCACAGAAATCATATTTCACTGGAAGTCAAGGGGAGGGCATCTGACCCACAGAGGACTCACCCGTGATACTGTTCAAGGCTGCACTCCTTCATCAGCGACAGGGCGTGGCCTTCCTTCTCCGTCACTGCACACACACAAGCACAGAACTGTCAGGTGGCAGAGTGGTTAGCCCCGTGTGAGCTTGGCATGTCCCTCCAACCTAAAACATCCACGAGCATGGGCCCTCGTCCTGCAAGCGACTCCTGACCGTGCCCCAGGTTATAGTAGTTAACGAGTATGTTCACGAATACAACCCGAAGAAGGATTACGTATGACGGGCTTCTGGAATAAGGTGAATACTTCCACAGGCGATACTAAAATAATGATAACGTTACACTAAAACAAGTTGTTTTTTTAAATCTGATTTCATTGAATTATATCAATATTATGTGAGTGTGTGAGTGAAGAGATGAGAGCAGCTCAGGTGACCATGGTCAGATGGGCTCTCTGCAGGCTGAGTGGACATGTGGAGGGACACTGATATGTGGGGCTCCCTGTGTGGTCATCATCACAGAGCGGGACAGAAGGACTTTCACCATCTGCCACTGGAGACAGGCCCAGCACTCTCAGGACAGTACACACGAGCGTGTGCGCCTTTAAAGTCAAATCTCAAGTCACAAATACATTCAAATACGTCAATAAAACCTCAAGACTGAATACATTTAATATAGGAAAAAGATTAAATGAAATATGCAGGAATTATGATTTTTAACATTCAGATAAAATACATTTCTAAAAGAGTTTGAGCATAAATCTACTTCCTAAATGAAAGGCCAGGATGGATGTTTAGGTTGTTACAGCTGCGACTGCGACTCTCTAATCTCTTCTTTCCTTTTGTAAGACACTGACACATGTGCTGATGGAGCCCAGAGCGTCGCCGTGGCAACGGAAGCTTATCACAAACTGTGACATAGTGAATGATTAATAGACGGCAGTAGTACTTTGTGAAGTTTGTCATCCAAATATTCATATATTACAGTTTACGCTCATTCCTAAGACCAAACAGGTTATATATGTATATATGTATATATGTATATGACATTTAGCAAAGTTTGAAAGAGAGTCTGGAGTGAGCTCTAAACCTGCTCCACAAGAGACAGAATAATATGTATTAGAAAAGCAAGTTAAAGATGTAAGAAATGGAACGGAAGAGGAAAGTGAGAGAGGAGTGAACATGAGGAGATGAGAGGAGGAGAGCAGAGGGAGAGAGGAGTGAACATGAGGAGATGAGAGGAGGAGAGCAGAGGGAGAGAGGAGTGAACATGAGGAGATGAGAGGAGGAGAGCAGAGGGAGAGAGGAGTGAACATGAGGAGATGAGAGGAGGAGAGCAGAGGGAGAGAGGAGTGAACATGAGATGAGAGGAGGAGAGCAGAGGGAGAGAGGAGTGAACATGAGGAGATGAGCAGAGGGAGAGAGGAGTGGACATGAGGAGATGAGAGGAGGAGAGCAGAGGAAGAGAGGAGTGAACATGAGGAGATGAGAGGAGGAGAGGAGAGGGAGAGAGGAGTGGACAGGAGGAGATGAGCAGAGGGAGAGAGGAGTGGACAGGAGGAGATGAGTGGAGGGAGAGAGGAGTGGACAGGAGGAGATGAGAGGAGGAGAGCAGAGGGAGAGAGGAGTGAACAGGAGGAGATGAGAGGAGGAGAGCAGAGGGAGAGAGGAGTGAATAGGAGGAGGAGATGAGAGGAGGAGAGCAGAGGGAGAGAGGAGTGAACAGGAGGAGATGAGAGGAGGAGAGCAGAGGGAGAGAGGAGTGAACATGAGGAGATGAGAGGAGGAGAGCAGAGGGAGAGAGGAGTGGACAGGAGGAGATGAGTGGAGGAGAGCAGAGGGAGAGAGGAATGAACAGGAGGAGATGAGAGGAGGAGAGCAGAGGGAGAGAGGAGTGAACAGGAGGAGATGAGAGGAGGAGAGCAGAGGGAGAGAGGAGTGAACATGAGGAGATGAGTGGAGGAGAGCAGAGGGAGAGAGGAGTGAACATGAGGAGATGAGAGGAGAGCAGAGGGAGAGAGGAGTGAACATGAGGAGATGAGAGGAGGAGAGCAGAGGGAGAGAGGAGAGAACATGAGGAGATGAGAGGAGGAGAGCAGAGGGAGAGAGGAGTGAACATGAGGAGATGAGAGGAGGAGAGCAGAGGGAGAGAGGAGTGAACAGGAGGAGATGAGCAGAAGGAGAAAGGAGTGGACAGGAGATGAGAGGAGGAGAGCAGAGGGAGAGAGGAGTGGACATGAGGAGATGAGAGGAGGAGAGGAGAGGGAGAGAGGAGTGGACAGGAGGAGATGAGCAGAGGGAGAGAGGAGTGGACAGGAGGAGATGAGCAGAGGGAGAGAGGAATGAACATGAGGAGATGAGAGGAGGAGAGCAGAGGGAGAGAGGAGTGAACGTGAGGAGATGAGAGGAGGAGAGCAGAGGGAGAGAGGAGTGGACAGGAGGAGATGAGAGGAGGAGAGCAGAGGGAGAGAGGAGTGAACAGAAGGAGATGAGCAGAAGGAGAGAGGAGTGGACAGGAGGAGATGAGAGGAGGAGAGCAGAGGAAGAGAGGAGTGAACATGAGGAGATGAGGAGGAGAGCAGAGGGAGAGAGGAGTGGACAGGAGGAGATGAGTGGAGGAGAGCAGAGGGAGAGAGGAGTGAACAGGAGGAGATGAGAGGAGGAGAGCAGAGGGAGAGAGGAGTGAACAGGAGGAGATGAGTGGAGGAGAGCAGAGGGAGAGAGGAGTGAACAGGAGGAGATGAGTGGAGGAGAGCAGAGGGAGAGAGGAGTGAACAGGAGGAGATGAGTGGAGGAGAGCAGAGGGAGAGAGGAGTGAACGTGAGGAGATGAGAGGAGGAGAGCAGAGGGAGAGAGGAGTGAACAGGAGGAGATGAGAGGAGGAGAGCAGAGGGAGAGAGGAGTGAACATGAGGAGAGGAGGAGAGCAGAGGGAGAGAGGAGTGGACAGGAGGAGATGAGAGGAGGAGAGCAGAGGGAGAGAGGAGTGAACATGAGATGAGAGGAGGAGAGCAGAGGGAGAGAGGAGTGAACAGGAGGAGATGAGGGGAGGAGAGCAGAGGGAGAGAGGAGTGAACATGAGGAGATGAGAGGAGGAGAGCAGAGGGAGAGAGGAGTGGACAGGAGGAGAGATGGACAGCAGGAGCACAGATGGGTGGAGGCCTGTCTTCTGTCTCCGGTTACCTCAGCCTGATGGTGCCATTAGCTGTGACCTTTGCCCCTGAGCTCTGATGACTCCAAACAAACCAGGAGCTTCATGAGGAGACACAAGTGCTTCTATTGGTCCCTGCTGTTCAAATATGTGCAGAAAAGTTGTTTAAATGGTAAAAAGAGGTGAACATTTTTGATAATTGTTTGTCGTTTCCTGTGAAAGCTTTTGTGTTGAGAGAGCAAACTGTCTCTAATGTCTCGTCTTAAACCTCCAGGGCAGATCTTCATCACATTCCTTATCATTTGTCCTCTCATTAGAGGCATACTTTACAGAGGCAATATACTAGTATACTGTGTATAGTAGTATACTGTGTATACTACTATACACACAATGAATGTAGTTGACAACAGCAATGAAAAAGATGTTAATTCACTTGCTCTCCTGTCACCACTATTCTATTCTATTGTGTGTTGTTTGGTTGTTCGCCGTCGATGGTGAGGCAATGTAAGGACAAAATATTAAATACAGAATTAATATGCAGTGAACCCAATTCAAATAGTTAGTCTGGAACCCTAGTTTAAAGGTCATTTGTGAAGAAGGTACATTTATTGTTCCAGCTCATCACTACCACTATCACCAGCAGCTGATAACAGACCTGTAATATCAGTTTGCACAGCAGCCATCTTGAAGAGCGGGGCCACATGCTCACGATACAAATGCACGGCCTCCTTCCTGTGACTGCTGGGGTTTATCAGGACCTTCAGGAAGCTGGGACGTCCACCTATGTCTGCACACACCAGAACCAGCATCAACCATGCACCAACAGGCAAATACATCTGTCATATTATAAAACAGTGACAACAGCACACATTGATGCTATTAGTTGGTCAATTATAAGATAATCCTATCTATCTATCTATCTCTATCTCTATCTCTATCTCTATCTCTATCTCTATCTCTATCTCTATATCTATATCTATATCTATATCTATATCTATATATATATATATATATATATATATATATATATATATATATATATATATATATATATATATATATAGAGATAGATAGATAGATAGATATAGATATAGATACACACACACAAATACATATAGATCGAACATCGGACATCGTTTGACCTCCCAGCATAACACACCATCAGCCCCTGTGACCTTCACCACACTGTCAAAAGCCTCTGAAGCCAATGCTGCTGCCCCGCAACCATCTGCCCCCCCTGGATCACTCTGTTCTTCCCCCTCCTCCCTTTACTACTACCACATCTACACTCATTTTTCCTAGTGTAACTTATACTCTAGTCGCTATTTCAGACACATCTGCTGCTGCTTTTGATCCTGCTCCACTGCCATCTTCACGACCTGCTCCCCAGTCTCCTGCCCCATCCCATCAACACAGCTAACCATCCAGAGTGGGTTCTGTGTACTTTGTTTTTTTGGAAATGCTCAATTAATTCTTCTTTTTTATGTTCTTTTCAAGGTTGTCAGCAGGACAAGTCAAACCCTGCTGCACCCGTATCACCCGAACCCACCAGTCGTGATGGGTGGTAATGGAACACTGAAGTGTATTTTCATTGTATTTAGTGTATGATGAGATTTACTGCTTTGCTTTGTTTTTTGGAACAGGATTCGGCCGGGCCAGACAATATCCAAGGCTTTAAAGAAGTCCAAGACCTGGCTGACTATTGTTTTAATCTAAGGGATCATGGTCTTGCCTTGTCCAATGATGAGATTTCTGAAATCATTGCCTTGTGGAGCCATCTGAAGGACTGTGACAAGAAGCACACAGTTTATCCTCTACGTCACCAGGACATCCTCTACGTCACCAGGACATCCTCTACGTCACCAGGACATCCTCTACGTCACCAGGACATCCTCTCCAAAGGAAGATTCAGGGCCACAAAGAAAACAGTTGCTCCAGGGGTGGAAAGTACAAAAGGGTAAGTCTGTGTAAATGCTCCACTCTATCCATGTTATTGTCTTATTCTATGTAAAAAAAAAAAAACTCCATCTTTTGGCAGGTGCTTTGCAGGCTAAAGTCCTGCACAATGGCCAGACTGCAACAAAGTACGTGAAGACCTTTTTGTTAGGCTCTGTTGGGAGTACAAAGGACCGCGACATATTAAGGGAGTGAGGCATGAGCGCTGGAGCCTTGTCATTAGAGATGATCTTCATATTTGACAGATTGTACTAAACAATTATAATGTGATGGGGGAAAAAACTACCATTCAGCTCCCAATGATCAACACAACTACAGTTGCTAGGTGGAATGTTTTTATATATTGTAAATAGATATGAGTATCCTAATAAGCCTCGGATTCAGGAGGAGCAGAGTGGTTTGTCCTGGTCGTGGAACACTGGACCAGCTCTAGACTCTCCATCGGGTGCTCGAGGGTTCATGGGAGTTTGCCCAACCAGTCCACATGTGCTTTGTGGATCTGGAGAAGGCTTTCGATCGTGTCCCTCGAGGTGTCGTTTGGGAGGTGTTCCGAGAGTACGGGGTCCAGGGCCCTTTGCTCAAGGCTGTCCGGTCCCTGTCTGACCGGAGCAGGAGCTGTGTTCACTGCCGGCAGTAAGTCAGACCTGTTCCCAGTGCATGTTGGACTCCTCAGGGCTGCGCTTTGTCACCGGTTCTGTTCATAGTTTTTATGGACAGAATTTCTAGGTGCAGTCAGGGGTTGGAGGGTGTGGTCAGGGGTCGGAGAGTGTCCTATTTGGGGACCACAGGATCTCATCTCTGCTGTTTGCAGACAATGTTGTCCTGATGGCTCCATCAAACCCGGACCTGCAACATGCACTGGGACGGTTTGCAGCCGAGTGTGAAGCGGCTGGGATGAGAATCAGCACCTCCAAATCAGAGGCCATGGTTCTCGACCGGAAAAAGGTGGCTTGCCCTCTTCAGGTGGGTGGGGTGTCCTTGTCCCAAGTGGAGGAGTTCAAGTGTCTCGGGGTCTTGTTCACGAGTGAGGGAAGGATTGAGCGTGAGATCGACAGGCGGATCGATGCAGCAGCTACAGTGATGCAGTCGCTGCATCGGACCGTTGTGGTGAAAAAGGAGCTGAGTCGAAAGGCAAAGCTCTCTATTTACCGGTCGGTCTACGTTCTGACCTCACCTATGGTCATGAGCTTTGGGTAATGACCGAAAGAACAAGATCGCGGATACAAGCGGTCGAAATGAGTTTCCTCCGCCGGGTGGCTGTACGTTCCCTTAAAGATAAGGTGAGGAGCTCGGCCACGCGGGGGTAGCTCGGAGTAGAGCCGCTGCTCCTCCAGCTGAGGTGGCTCAGGCATCTGTTCCGATGCCTCCGGGGCGCCTCCCTGGGGAGGTGTTTTGGGCATGTCCCACCTGGAAGAGGCCCCAGGGAAGACCCAGGACACGCTGGAGGGACTATGTCTCTCGGCTGGCCTGGGAACGCCTCGGGATCCCCACGGAGGAGCTGGGTGAAGTGTCTGGGGAGGAGGAAGTCTGGGAATCCCTGCTTAGACTGCTGCCCCTGCGACCCGGCCCCGGATAAAGCGGAAGAAAATGGATGGATGGAATAATTTGAAAAAAACAATGGAATTTCCTTGTGTGATGTAATAATTTACGTGAAGTAAAATTACAAATACAAAAAAAATCAACAAACTGGGAAAAACAAGTTTGGACATGGAAACCTTGTTGTCTGTAAGGACTGTTCAACCACACGTAGTAATGATGAGTGAATTTGGAGAGATTTCCTCCTCACTCACGGGGGTACTAAAGGTCGTGTGTGTATATGTGTGTATGTGTGTGTGTGTGTGTGTGTGTGTGTGTGTGTGTGTGTGTGTGTGTGTGGGAGGGGGGGTAGCGTGGATCAGGTTGAGTCCCGTGCGGGGGGCTCTGAGGCGCTGAGGTCCTGTCTATAGGGACCAGATTATAGGATAATGGCTATTGATCTGTGGAGGTCTGAGGATCTCTAATGTACCTTGCCCCAGTCTGAAGACCGTCGTCACAGAGTCAACTCCAACCATTATTAATGTATCACCATTATTTCCAAAAGAACATTAAATTATGTCAACTGGACACGTTTTTAGAGTGAATACATTAGTTAAAGGACATATTCTGCATGATTGAGAACCCTTGCTTTGGCCTCTCATATTTTAGAATTTGAACGTATGTACAGTATGTGCTGTAGTCAGGCGCACCTTCATCACCATTACCATTGGGAAATTAACAAAAGCAAGCTTGACTTGATACGTATGTGTTTACACAGTTTGAGGCAGAAATGTACAGATCAGCACATATATTGAGCGGGTTAGATACAGAGATCCTGCTACATCAACTCTGGTATGTATGTATGTACTGTACGCATATATATGTACCTATATACATTATATACACCCAACAGATATAATGAGGTAAAAACAGATGTGAGTCAGGGGATCAGGTGACAGTAGATACAGCCGTCCAATAATAGTTAGATAACTAAAGTCTGGTTATGAGTACATTTGGCGATTTGCAGGATAAACGAGGCTGCAGTGGGTATTTTAGGAGAGAATATTTTGTAGTTACTTTACCTGGTAATCAGTTACGATCATCATTAAAAATTACAGATACTAACACAATTACTTTTGGAGAGAGTAACACTAACTAATTACGTTTGTGCCCAACACTGTGGATGAATCACAATTATTCCGATCAGCACATGTATTAAATGGGTTAGGGGTTAGGGGTTAGGGGTTAAGGGTTAGGGTTAGGGGTTAGGGTTAGGGTTAAGATAACTCAGAGTAGTAGTAAACAGAAGGTTCCTGTTTGTCCATATAATGATCTAACGCGGAGTAAACATGAACCTCGAAGTCCATTTAAATCTGTAAATCTGGACGTCCACAGGTCTACATCTCCCTCGGAAACTCGAAACTCTTTCCAACAGCACTGGGATTGTTTGCCATGACGACGCTGGACCATCGCCATGACGACAGGTGCTGATAGTCACCTGATCTGGCTCTACTGGTGTCCATCCCTACATCATCTCATCTCCAGAGGGACTGAACCAATCCTGAACCAATCCTGAACCAATCCTGAACCGAGCCTGAACCAATCCTGAACCAAGACTGAACCGAGACTGAACCGATCCTGAATCGAGCCTGAACCGAGACTGAACCGAGCCTGAACCAATCCTGAACCAATCCTGAACCAATCCTGAACCAATCCTGAACCGAGCCTGAACCGAGCCTGAACCAATCCTGAACCGAGCCTGAACCAAGACTGAACCGAGCCTGAACGAGCCTGAACCGAGACTGAATCGAGCCTGAACCGAGACTGAACCGAGCCTGAACCGAGACTGAACCAGGATTGAACCGAGACTGAACCAAGACTGAACCAGGACTGAACCAATCCTGAACCAAGACTGAACCGAGCCTGAACCAAGACTGAACCGAGCCTGAACCAAGACTGAACCAATCCTGAACCAAGACTGAACCGAGCCTGAACCAAGACTGAACCGAGCCTGAACCAAGACTGAACCGAGCCTGAACCGAGACTGAAACAGGACTGAACCGAGACTGAAACAAAACTGAACCGAGACATCATATTTTGAAGAGGCATCTAAAGTTAATTGTGACACTTCGTTAAGCTTTTCTGTGTTTTCCTGTTGAAAAGGTTGGAGATGCTTTATAGACGCTGACTATTTGAACATGAACCCAATGTATGTGATGTGTAGCTTTATTTGGCCTGTTGGACACGCATTCTTGGTGTAGATAGTTTGATACTTGTTTGATTCCTGTGTGTTTGCTGTGCTTACGTGCTGTTACTGCTTTGGTGTAAATTGGGGGTAAAACTAATCCAACCAAAATAACAGGACAATCTTGTAGCACAACTAGGCTGTGTTTACACTTTTGTCCCGCTTGATCCTGGTTTAGTCCTGATATAGACTTTGTTTTGACTTGAGTCATTCTCATTTTTCTAAAAACTGTCCAGATGACTACAACTGAATCTTTTTCTACAATTATTATTGTGTATTTACATAGCGCTTTTACACCTTCAAGTCGCTCAAAGCTTTACACTGCAATGTGGGTGAAGTGTCTTGCCAAAGGACATTTCCTCTAGCCAATCGACTGTGGCACCTGGCGATCCACTGGTCTCCATCCAAGTACTAGCCTGGCCCTGCCCTGCTTCTCTCCCGAGGGTTGACGAGAACAGGCATTGGCGAGCAGCTATAATTAGCAGCTATGATTAGCAGCTATGATTAGCAGCTATATTCCCATCAGAACAACTGTTTAATGTAGTGAGTTTGGCTGTTCTGCTCTGTAAAAAGGTTCAACTGCAGATCAATAGATTGAAAGAAGTGAAACAAAGGCAGTAAAAGCTGAAAAACCGGAAGTAGTTTCTTGTTCACTCTAGCTTTAGCCAAGTCTCACAGCGTCTCACAGCTGCCTACGTATTAAAAATCATATTCCATGACGTTGATCACACGCACTTCATCATCACTGTTCCAAACTACGTCAAGCCGACAAGGCCAAGATCCAAAGCCTGTTGACTGCTGACGGAGCCGTCCTTAAACCTTCCATGGACATGTGTGTTGTGTAAGTGAAGCGTGCGTACATGTTTTCATACAGCACACACACTAATCCATTACAGGACAGTCTGACACAGCAGCCTGAGTCTGCTCCACCACTACGCTCCAGTGGATTAGCAGATTAGCTCGTCTGTCCAGTAGAGGATTTCAACTTCCTTTGTTTAAGTGGCACATGTGACTCTTAATAATGTCTACGCTCTTCATCCTTTGTGCTATTATTTGTTAACAATCCAAGCTAAGAATGTGCAAATAATAATGTTGGACACGGGCAGCAGAGGTAACTGTCATTATTTGATTCTACACACTTTTCATTTTACACAATTAAAAATGTTTGTTATCTAATCTGTAGTAGTGAGTAGTGCTCAGTGTAACAGGAATGTGTATCAAAGTGTGACAGAGAAACAACAATGACCCTATGTGCCCATGATCATCACCATCATAGTTATTTTACATCTGAAGTCTTTGCTCAGCTCTGTTCCATTTTCTAATGTTTTTAAACAGTTTTGATATTTTTTCAGTCTTTAATAAAATACATAAAAAGGACAAAAAAGAACCTGGAAGCTATGGAACATAATGGTCAACATAAAAGTCCCATATAATTAGTGCAAATGTTAACAGTTTTTTAAATACATAATTCCCCAGAACCTTGAGCAGATATTACTCATAAAACAGTTTATAGTAGATTGAATTTAAAAATCTGAAAAATGACAGCAGCTTTAGCATTTGTGACAAAGTATTATTATTTATTATTATCTGTTTATTAAGGTACCGGAGTTTGTGTCTCAATGCTAATGCTAAGCTAAATTAAAACCTAAAAAGGAAATAACAAACACTACTTTCCTAAACAAAGATGGTTGAAGTATCGAGGTATATGTATACATAGTTAAGTGTACACTGCAGCACGCGTTGGTCTCTTACTTAATGCATTCCTTTCATCCTAATTATTCTGTCTGCCACAAGTTTTGCTGATTGATTTTAGAACATTGTCCAGATGACAACATTACCTACGGTGGATTCTAACAAACATTAGCCTACTAACAGAGCACTTCATGACTTCAGAGTATTAAAATGTGCTCTAATTAGATGCAGACAGCATGTTCACCCTAATAGCTGCTTTTACAATAAATGTGTAGCAGGGCAAAACACATTTCTCTTTATTACATGAACAAAATCAGGTACAGTTCAGAGAAAACTCCCTAAAATTAAAAGTAAGGTGGAAGGAGATAAGATAAGATAATCCTTTATTGTCCACACATGGGGACATTTCATTGTTGCAACGCAGGTAGATACAGACGAAAAGAACAGATCACTTATAGGAAGTTTGAAAAACACTCTCAATCGAAGATCTCTTAACTCATAAACAAAAACATCCATAGACAAAACCTCCCATTTCCCAACAAGGGATGGAGGGGAAAAATAATAAAGATTAAATAAATAAATACCATTGCATGTGTCACGACAGTAATTGCACATGAATTGCACAGTTATTGCACATGAACCACAACAGTAATTGCACATGGTTAGGTCAGTATTGCGAGTGTTCAGGACTAACAGTGTTTGTTATAAAGTCTGACAGCAGCAGGAAGGAAAGACCTGCGAAACCTTTCCTTCACACAGCGAGGGTGGATCAGTTTCTGTCCTGCAGGGGACAGAGTGTCCTGCAGAGGGTGAGACTCATGGTCCAGCATAGATGTGAGTTTAGCCAGGACCCTTCTGTCCCCCACCTGCTGCACCGAGTCCAGAGCACAGCCCAGGACGGAGCTGGACTTCGTCCAGCTTCCTCCTCTCCCTCTCTGTGATGCTACTGCTCCAGCAGACCACACCTACAGGGGCTGATGCCACCACAGAGTCATAGAAGGTCTTTAGGAGTGGCCCTGTCACTCCAAAAGACCTGAGTCTCCTCAGGAGGTAGAGCCGACTCTGGCTCTTCCTGTACAGTGCGTCTGTGTTGTGAGTCCAGTCCAGTTTGTGGTTCAGATGAACACCAGGTACTTGTATGAGTCCACTCTCTCAAGGTCCCGTCCCTGGATGTTCACTGGTGAGGGGGCAGTGGGGTGGCGTCTGCGGAAATCCACCACCATCTCCTTTGTCTTCCCCGCATTGATGAGGAGGTGGTTCCGCTGACACCAGTCCACAAAGTCCTGCTCCAGTCCTCTGTACTCCGCGTCATCGTCGTCCGTGATGAGTCCGATGATGGCAGAGTCGTCAGAGAACTTCTGCAGGACACAGCTGTCCGTGTCGTGTCTGAAGTCTGCAGTGTAAAGGGTGAAGAGAAAGGGCGCGAGGACAGTGCCCTGGGGCCCCCACACTGCAGGTCCGAGTGTCAAACACACAGTTCCGGGCTCTCACAAACTGGGGTCGGTCTGTGAGGTAGTCCAGGATCCACTCTGCCAGGTCATACTCCACACCAGCCGTCTCCAGCTTGTCCCTCAGGAGCAGCGGCTGATGGTGTTGAAGGCGCAGGAGAGATCAAAGAACAGGATCCTCACAGAGCTGCCAGGTTTCTCCAGGTGAGAGAGAGAGCGGTGCAGCAGGGAGATGACGGCGTCCTCCACTCCGATGCCAGGCCGGTATGCGAACTGCAGCGGGTCCATGGCTGAGCTCACGGTGGAGCGGAGGTGGTCCAGGACCAGCCGCTCCAGTGTCTTCATCAGGTGGGACGTGAGAGCCACTGGCCTGAAGCTGTTGAGGTCTTTGGCGCGCAGTGTATTGGGCACAGGTGCCAGACAGGAGGTCTTCCAGACCTGTGGTACCATCCTCAGCTTCAGGCTCATGTTGAAGACATGCTCCATAACTCCACACAGTTCATCTGCGCAGGACTTAAGGAGCCTGGGGCTGATGTCGTCAGGTCCTGCTGCCTTCCTCACTTTAATCCTCTTCAGCTCACTCCTCACCTGTGCTGCTGTGACAGTCAGTGGTTGGCAGGGGGACTGTGTGCTGGGGGGATGGGTGAGTCCAGGCGAAGTGGGGAGCTGATGGTCCAGGGCAGAGAAGTGAAGAGGAACGGATGCAGGGCATTGTCCAGCTGTGGAAGAGGGAGCATGCAGCTGTGCAGGGGGAGGGGCGGGTGACCGATCAAATCTCAAGAAGTGAGCATTTAAATCATTCACCCACTGTAGATCCCCCTCTGTCTGGGCAGGGGGGATTTTGAAGCCCGAGATGGTTTTCAGGCTACTTCACACTCCCTGAATGTTCTTCTGCTGCAGCTGCTCCTCCTCTTGTAGCCGGCTTCCGCCTGCCTGATCTCCCTCCTCAGCTCCTTTTGCGCAGTCCTCAGCTCCTCCTTGTTCCCTGACCTGAAGGCTCTCTTCTTCTCCTTCAGCAGAGCCTTTAGTTCACGGTTAATCCATGGCTTGTTGTTTGGAAAACACCGCACCGTCTGGGAGGGAACAGTGTTCTCAAAACAGAAGTTGATGTAGTCCGTGATGTACTCGTGAAGGTGTTGATGTCCTCCCCATGTGAGCCATAGAGCTCAGTCCAGACAGTGCTGTTGAAGCAGTCCCTCACAGCCTCCTCGCTCTCAGCAGACCACATCCTCACCTCACGGGACACCACAGGCTGCCTGCGCACGATGGATTCATACACAGGCCTCAGATGTACAAGGTTGAGGTCCGAGCTGCCCAGGGGAGGGAGGGGGGAAGAAGAATAAGCCTCTTTGGTGTTGGCAAAAAACAAGTCCAATGTTCTATTCTCTCTGGTGGGGCAGGTAACATACTGGGTGTATGTTGGTAGAACAGAAGAGGGAGAAGTGTGGTTAAAGTCACCAGAGATGAGGAAGAGAGCCTGTGGATGCTGTGTTTGCAGCCTACAAGTGCAGGAGAGCAGTGCTTCACAAGCATATTCAGCATTGGCAGACGGGGCCACATAGACTGCGATCAAAATCACATGTGAGAACTCCCGGGGCAGATAATATGGCCTCATGCCAATAGCCAATAGTTCAATATCCCTGTTACATAGCTGCTGCTTCACTGTGCAGTGTTCGGGTTTGCACCAGCTCGTGTTCACATACACCGCCAGACCTCCACCTCTTTTCTTTTCGCATTCTCTCGTTCTGTCCGCCCGCAGCAGATGAAAATTGTCCAAACCTACAATAGAGTCTGGCATTTCTGCTGTTAACCAGGTCTCTGTGAAAATCAAGACGCTGCTTTCCCTATAAATCCTCTGGGACCGCATGAGGCTCGCTATTTCCTTCATTTTATTTTGAAGGGACCTCACGTTACCCATGACTACGGCGGGAACCGGCTTCCTGTTTCCTCCTCTCTTCTCTCGGAGTTTACGTCCAGCCCGTCTGCTTCTCTGTGTTTTCCTTAGGATGTTCGCCAAGATAACGTGACGATCTCCGGGTAAGACGACGGTTCTCCGCAGTTTCATGAGTTCTTCCTTTGTGTAAACGTGCACCGGCGCCGCCGGGGGCGCGGGGGGGGCCGGGGGGGCTCGGAGCCGAGGCACATCGCGACGACACGACGAAAACACTAATATATATATATATATATATAGATAGATATAGATATAGATATATCTATATATATATGGATATATATATATATATATATATATATATATATATCCATATATATATTTATACATATATAAATAAACTTGCTCTTGCTCAGACATGATTTTCTATCAATCAGGCGTTTCCTCATCAGTATTTGTGTTAACGCTCCATCTACTGGCAGCAGAGGGAATTACCATGAGGAAATACAGAAAGGCTTGCTTGGCCGACATGCTAATGTAGCATGCTAATGTAGCATGCTAATGTAGCATGCCATTGTAATGAAGGTGTTTGATGCTCAGAACGAGTCTGTGATGATTTATAGACCTGAGGTTCAGAGAAGAGAAGCTCATGGACAGAATGAATGAAAAAGTGTGAATGAAGCCAAATACTGTTTTAGATGTATGTCATTATGCATTATTGTCTCAATAAAGCCTTTAAATGTTTAATCGACATAATATGATAGATGCCACATCAGCAGCAGAGTGCACGAGGACTCGTCTCAACTGGCACGAGGAGGAAGTTTGAATACGGCTCAAGTACTGCAGTGTAGCTGTATTTGAAGATAAACTTTTGTCAATGTGATTTCATTCAGCACTCCCAATATCACCTCCCAATACCTAAAAGACCTCCTCTGGTCCTCTAATACTTCCCGCCTCTGTCCACCCCAGACCCAACTTTGCGCTATGGGGGACGGGGACTGGGGCGGGGACGGGAACGGGGGCGGGGACCTTCTCAGCAGGTGCTCTCCACGTGGGAAACTTCTTACCTGAGGAACTGCGGGCGCCACAAAGGTCAAGCACAGTTAATACTTTTGCTCTTTCTGCCCTCTTTGTGTCTTAATAATGTTATTTTTGACTTATGTTTTCCGTCCACATATGTACAGTGTGTTAGAAACAAAATATATGGTGATGTGTTTCCAGGGCAGGTCTCCACGGTGTAGTTCTCGTCACCTTTCAGCAGTTCTTTGAGTGCGTTGTACCAGAGCTGGGTGTGCTCGTTGGAGGCGTTGTGCAGGTGAAGAGTTTCCTCCTTCAGATAAGGACCATGATGCCGAGCCCAGAACAGAGCCAGGCCTAGGACAGCGCCCCCCGATGACTGCCCCACAGACCTGCGCCTCTTTACCTTCACAGCAAAGACGTCTCTGAGCAGCAGATGACCGGAAGGGCCCGCGGACACCTCTCCTGACAGGGACACATGAGAGACTCAAGTCAAGGCTTAGTCGCTCCATACAGTCTGTGGTGGGACATCAAAATATACCTTAATGTTGCCTCTACTCTTGCCTAACTACAACTGCACCCAAGTTGACAGTGCCTTTACCTGCATATGAAGCACCGTTTTGTACACATTTTCAAAGATAAATTCAAGCATTAAATTCAATATACTTTTTTCCCATTGAACTAACACCACAGACTCCAGTTGCATTTGAAGGATAAAACGTCAAAACACTGGCACAAAACAGTCATATCCACTGTTTTAGAGTCATTCAAAACAACAAACTGAAGACTATGAGTGCTCTTTATTGTTCAAATATGTAGGCGGGACTTCCTGTGATGGCGCTGACTAGTCGCACTACTACGCCCTGCCGCCGATATTTGTCCCACGATATTTTCACCCACAAACGCAGGAGCAAGGTGCTGTAAGAGATGACTATTATTCTTCTATTAAGAGTGTTTTTTGGAAACTTCCTATAATCTGTGGTTTCCTCCTGTATCTACTGCGTTGTAACAACGAAATTTCCCTTTGTGTGGATATTAAAGGATTATTTTATCTTATAATATAATATAATATAATATGATATAATATAATATGATATAATATAATATAATATGATATAATATGATATGATATGATATAATATGATATAATATGATATAATATGATATAATATGATATAATATAATATAATATATTATATCATATCAGTCAGTGTTGGGTGCAGTGTAGTGTGGAGTGTGGTGAACAGATGAAGAGCTGGTGGGGTTCACAGGACAGGACCAGGCTCTCCATGTGAAGGTGCTCCGACAGACGCTGTGGCCTCTGCTCCAGACCCCCACACCACAGGACACAGCCAAATATCATCCATTACACCCTGTTTGGATCATATCATGGGTACTTAACATTTGAGGAGTAAAGCCTTTTTTCTGTCCAGTGTGATACATATACATATATATTATATTATATATATTATATAATACATTATATACATATTATTAAGTCATAATAATAACGGAAACTCTTTTCTTGAACATTTTTTTCTGTTCTGTTTTCCGTTTTTCTGTCTACAATAAATAAATTGTTTTTTGTGAATTTTTGAAACTCAAAACTGGGGAGAGCGCCAGAGAAGCAGAGAAATTCCCCCGACAGTTGCACATCATTGTGTTCAGCTTGGGAATCTTCCAAAACGCTCCAGTAACACTTTCCAATTACCTTTTTTAAAGAAATTGTGATTTAAAAAAAAAAAAAAAAAATGATGGTTCTGTTTAAAATCCACGATGAACACAGTCGAAGGCGTGTCACATTTCATTGCTCATGGGTTTTATGTCTTGTGGCCAAATTTGAAGTGTTTTCAATTAAAACTGTAGGAGATGTACGACGAGGTGCACTTTTGTCGGGGCCATGTTTGATCGAACAGGACCAACTTCCTGTATGATTTAGGGCGGGGTCATAATATCATTTTTTTACTTTTATCATTTTTTGTCATCACATGAGCTATTTTTTGGAGTAAGCGTCACAATAAAAAATATTGTTTTTACTGTGACTTTTTGGCGTCGGGCTCCCGTTGACCTCATGTTAATCGTTTTTTGAGATTTTCACTCAAAATAGAGCTGACTAACTTGTAGTTTTTGAAACCACTCATGGGCATGTTTGTCATTGTTTACTACTTTCTACTCATTTTGCATTTTTCCAGGCTCCAGATACAATTTTAATATTTGGCTCGGGCCTGTTAACCAGTCTGGGGGCCAGTGGAAATGGGGCAGGATAATGTGAGCAGGAGGAGAGGAGTTAATCTGCTCCACACTGAGAGGGGCCCCACAGTCACACCAACTGCTGCTGAGCCTGCAGTCGGCCCCTCCCACTGTTCACCATCAGGACTCACGGCACTAACCAGGGCCTGTGATCTGGACCTATTTCAACCCGGCCTGGATCTATGGTCCCTGGATCTATGGTCCCTGGATCTATGGTCCCTGGATAGACGGCACGTGACACTGCAGCAGAGACAGGGTCAGGAGGGGACCTCTAACCCAAAGTAAAGGACAGATCCTCGCACTGATCCAATGGCGTATGTTGTGGGACAGTTTGTGTTTGTTTCCTCTGTGAAGCTGATGTGATGTTTCCCAAAATGTGATGTTGTTTTCTCTGTAGACTTTGGTTGTTTTATCTCATTGATAAAATAGGGAAGGATTTCTTTCATTAGCTGATATGATGAAAATTCAATATTGCATAAGGATTTGGGACAGGTTTGCTTGGCGTTGGGGAAAAAGAGTCAGTGGTTCCCAAAGTAAAATTATCATTCATTTTACCCATAGAACATTTGAATGAACTAATGTCCACCAAGCAACAGCCAAATAATGTAATAATCCTTTTTTTTTTTTAAATAACATGATAGGTCTTGTGGTCATAAGTTACACCTTAACCAGGGCCGAGCAGAGCGGAGCGGGGCCGAGCAGAGCAGCGTTTTCTTTCTTGTCCAATCACAGTGCACGGATAAAACTCCTCCTTTGCCAAATCCAGGAACCAGAATGTCGAGTGCTACATCCCATTGGCACCTCTTTTCATACTAACAGACCTGCGGGTGCTCTCATACTGACCTGTGGGGAGTTCGGGGGCGATGGGTGTCCAGCTCAGGGTGCTGTTGGTCAGGAGGACATCGTGGCTCTTCTTCCCCAGTCTGAAGATGCCCCGCAGCAGCACGGCCTCACTACAACACAGAGACATGTCGAAGGGAAACTCTGGGACTCATGTCAGGGATTTGATCAAAGTCAATGAAATGTTAGGATTTGAGAGGATTTGTTAGGAGTTGTAAAACATACAAAATATTGCTACTGTTACTGGTCTGGTCAGAGCCTGACGTTCACTTTAATTTGTCTTTGTGGTCAAATGGAGCGGTGGCCCCTCAGTGCAGGGCCCGAGGACCAGAGCCACATCTTGACTTGACATTAGCTGGGGGATTTGACCTGTGGAGCATGTTTTGGGTGGATGGACCTGAGCCTCCAGGTGAGGACACGTGACGTGCATCCTTCCTTTAGCATTAGCTACATTTAGCTCAGCTCACTCACAGCAGCAAAACTACTCTTGTCTACGCTGGTCTTTCACATTTGTGCAGCTGAACGCGCAGCGTGGCACAGTCACATGACCATGGAGTGTGTCTGTTTGAAGATCCTGACCTGAGCTCCTCTGTCTGTCCCGTCCGCACCGGGCTCTGGTCCCGGGACGTGCTGCTCCGTGAGCTCTCCAGGTCCGGTTCCGTGTCGTGCTCCAACATGGTAAACAAAGGAGAAAGCGCACAGCGGAGTCCACACTCAGTGCGTCGGCTAAGCTGCTCACAGCGCACGCCGTCTCTGAGGACTTCCGGAGTCACGTCTCCATGGCAACCTTACTGGAGTCCAGCTTTAGGAGCGAGGTGCGCGCAGCCGCAGAGGCGGCGCAGACACAGACGTGAAGATGTTGAATTACAAAAGGAACCTCTGCATTTCAAACATGCTGCTATTGTTTTCCCTCAAAGACACGTCTCCTCTCCTGCAGGTCACACGTCTCCTCTCCTGCAGGTCACACATCTCCTCTCCTGCAGGTCACACATCTCCTCTCCTGCAGGTCACACGTCTCCTCTCCTGCAGGTCACACGTCTCCTCTCCTGCAGGTCACACGTCTCCTCTCCTGCAGGTCACACGTCTCCTCTCCTGCAGGTCACACATCTCCTCTCCTGCCCCGCGGCAGGTCACACGTCTCCTCTCCTGCAGGTCACACGTCTCCTCTCCTGCAGGTCACACGTCTCCTCTCCTGCAGGTCACACGTCTCCTCTCCTGCAGGTCACACATCTCCTCTCCTGCCCCGCGGCAGGTCACACGTCTCCTCTCCTGCAGGTCACACGTCTCCTCTCCTGCAGGTCACACGTCTCCTCTCCTGCCCCGTCGCAGGTCACACGTCTCCTCTCCTGCCCCGGGGCAGGTCACACGTCTCCTCTCCTGCAGGCCACACGTCTCCTCTCCTGCCCCGGGGCAGGTCACACATCTCCTCTCCTGCCCTGGGGCAGGTCACACGTCTCCTCTCCTGCAGGTCACACATCTCCTCTCCTGCCCCGCGGCAGGTCACACGTCTCCTCTCCTGCAGGTCACACGTCTCCTCTCCTGCAGGTCACACGTCTCCTCTCCTGCAGGTCACACGTCTCCTCTCCTGCAGGTCACACGTCTCCTCTCCTGCAGGTCACACGTCTCCTCTCCTGCCCCGCGGCAGGTCACACATCTCCTCTCCTGCCCCGGGGCAGGTCACACATCTCCTCTCCTGCAGGTCACACGTCTCCTCTCCTGCAGGTCACACGTCTCCTCTCCTGCAGGTCACACGTCTCCTCTCCTGCAGGTCACACGTCTCCTCTCCTGCAGGTCACACGTCTCCTCTCCTGCCCCGTCGCAGGTCACACGTCTCCTCTCCTGCCCCGGGGCAGGTCACACGTCTCCTCTCCTGCAGGTCACACGTCTCCTCTCCTGCAGGTCACACGTCTCCTCTCCTGCCCCGTCGCAGGTCACACGTCTCCTCTCCTGCCCCGGGGCAGGTCACACGTCTCCTCTCCTGCAGGCCACACGTCTCCTCTCCTGCCCCGGGGCAGGTCACACGTCTCCTATCCTGCCCCGGGGCAGGTCACACGTCTCCTCTCCTGCCCTGGGGCAGGTCACATGTCCAGCTGCATTGTTCTGGCAACTTTATCCCCTAAACCAGTGTTTCTCAGACTGTGGTGCGCGCACGTGTTCTCATCTTCATCTTGATCTAGTCGTATCAGAAAGCCACATTTTTTCTTAGGTTGAACTTAAAAGTTAGAAAAGCACTGCTCCGGGCTTCTGTTGACTCTTAACTTTTCACGCAATGATTATGTTGTTATTTATTTGACTGGTAACAAGCTTTCATCATGTAATCTCTCTGCTCTCCCTGCTCTCTCTGCTCTCCCTGCTCTCTCTGCTCTCCCTGCTCTCTCTGCTCTCCCTGCTCTCCCTGCTCTCCCTGCTCTCCCTGCTCTCCCTGCTCTCTCTGCTCTCTCATCTTTAACATGGACAGGAGCTGATTCCATAACAGGCGCTTGGGAGCTCTACCTCCTACTGTGCTTTTAGAGACTCTTGGGACCACCAGAAGGCTGGTGGTCCCAAGAGTCTCTATAAGAGCTCTGTTTGGATGATATGGTTCTATAGCATCTTTGAGGTAGGATGGGGTCATGTCATTTATGGCTTTGTAGGTCAAGAGGAGGAGTTTAAATTTGATTCTAAACTCGACTGGAGCCAGTGAAGAGACTTCAGCACCAGCGTAATGTGCTCTCTTCTTTTTGTTCCTGTTAGTAATCTTGCTGCTGCATTTTGAACCAGTTGAAAGCTTTTCATGGAGCTTTATAGACGTTACAAATGCAGCATCGCTTTTAGGCCGGATTCTTCAGATTTTATCTATATTACGCACATGGAAATAGGCTGTTTTACAGTCTTGATTTATATGAGCTTTAAATGAGAGCTCCTGGTCAAAAAAGACTCTGAGGTTTCTTACAGTAGAACTGGAGGCTACACTGACATTGTCCAGTGTGACTATCTGCTCAGATAGAGCGTCTCGTACATGTTTAGGACCAGCACACGTTTTTTTCAGGGTTAAGAAGCAAATAATTAAGTGTCATCCAGGTTTTTATCTCCTTCACACAAGCACTAAGTCTGTCTACTTGATCGCTCTGATCAGGTTTCATTGATAAATACAGCTGAGTGTCATCTGCATAGCAGTGGAAGTTAATGCCATGTGACCTGATCATGTGACCTAACGGCAGCATATAAAGAGTAAACAACTGGACCAAGTACTGACCCCTGAGGCACATTGTAAGTTACTTTAGAACAAGGTGAGGAGCTCGGGTTTAAATGAACAAACTGGGACCTATCTGATAAATAGCTGTGGTGGGCTCTGAACCCTGACTGGAAAACTTCACATAAGTTATTGTCCTGCAGGTGGCGACAAAGCTGTTTAACTACAACTTTTTCAAGGATTTTAGAGACAAAGGGAAGATTTGAAATAGGTCTGTAGTTTACCAATAGGTCAGGATCTAGATTAGGCTTTTTCAGAAGGCCGTGGCTGCAGAGCTGCGGCGCGGTCAAATGGCCCAGCAGTTTCAGGAATCGTGGCACTGCCATATAGCCTCATGGCTAACCCTAAGCCTAACCCTAACCTTAACCTTAACCTTAACCTTAACCCTAACCCTAACCCTAACCCTAACCTTAACCTTAACCTTAACCTTAACCCTAACCCTAACCCTAACCCTAACCCTAACCTTAACCTTAACCCTAACCCTAACCCTAACCCTAAGCCTAAGCCTAACCCTAACCTTAACCTTAACCTTAACCTTAACCTTAACCCTAACCATAACCCTAACCTTAACCTTAACCTTAACCTTAACCTTAACCCTAACCCTAACCCTAAGCCTAAGCCTAACCCTAACCCTAACCCTAACCTTAACCCGGCGGGGTCTAAAACGGCGAGGTCAAATAGCGCAGCAGTTTCAGGAGCCGCGGCACAAAATAACATGGCAGTTTTGGCCGCGGCTCTGTAGACACTCCCTTTTCAGAAGAGGTTTAAAGACTGTTTGAAGGACTGTGGAACATAAGCACTTTCTAGTGAAGTATTTATTATAAATCTGCCCTCCCTGCTCTCTCTGCCCTCCCTGCTCTCTCTGCTCTCTCTGCCCTCCCTGCTCTCTCTGCCCTCCCTGCTCTCTCTGCCCTCCCTGCTCTCTCTGCTCTCTCTGCCCTCCCTGCTCTCTCTGCCCTCCCTGCTCTCTCTGCCCTCCCTGCTCTCTCTGCTCTCTCTGCCCTCCCTGCTCTCTCTGCCCTCCCTGCTCTCTCTGCCCTCCCTGCTCTCTCTGCCCTCCCTGCTCTCTCTGCCCTCCCTGCTCTCTCTGCTCTCTCTGCTCTCTCTGCCCTCCCTGCTCTCTCTACCCTCCCTGACAGTATAGTCAGTGCATATGGAGCGTGTCCAGATGGCTGCTGTAATCTGCATTAGTTTTGTAATCCGCTCCCTGTTCCGCTCCACCACGGCCCACCGCCCACACGGCCCACACCGCCCACACGGCCCACCGCCCACACCGCCCACACGGCCCACACGGCCCACCGCCCACACGGCCCACGGCAGGAAGGAACAGATCCACGCACATACCTCCAAACTAATCAGACAGGTAATAGGCTCTAGACTCAATAAATCTAGATCTAACGTCATTTTGAGAGGAATTAGATCAGTTTAGTTTGTCAAAAGCTCCTGTGGTCTACAATAAGCACTTGTGTTTTGTTACTGAATCAGGAATAACTAAGAATTTGTCTCTTGATAACTCTTTTTGACGGCTGACTGATGCTTTAACCTATAAATAATCATTCACTTAATCATATAAATAAAACTACACACACATTTTAGTAAAAGGTCTTTATAAACATCTATGTTATAAAATATGACACAAAAGATTTCTACACCATCTTATCAAAAGCAAAGAAACAGCACAAAAATACACTTTGACAAATAGTTGCATAGTTCTTGTGGACATTATTGCTTATGGATTTAGGTGGCAGACAAAGGACGGATCAGAGGTCTGCTCAGGACTGCTCAGGACTGCTCAGGACTGCTCAGGACTGCTCAAGACTGCCCAGGACTGCTCAGGACTGCTCAGGACTGCTCAGGTCTGCTCAGGACTGCTCAGGTCTGCTCAGGACTGCTCAGGACTGCTCAGGTCTGCTCAGGACTGCTCAGGACTGCTCAGGTCTGCTCAGGACTGCTCAGGACTGCTCAGGTCTGCTCAGGTCTGCTCAGGTCTGCTCAGGACTGCTCAGGACTGCTCAGGTCTGCTCAGGACTGCTCAGGACTGCTCAGGACTGCTCAGGTCTGCTCAGGTCTGCTCAGGTCTGCTCAGGACTGCTCAGGACTGCTTAGGACTGCTCAGGACTGCTCAGGACTGCTCAGGACTGCTCAGGTCTGCTCAGGTCTGCTCAGGTCTGCTCAGGACTGACCCTGTATCCCTGCAGTGTCCTCCTTTAAGGTAAGTGCTTGCAGTCTTCTCCAGCAGTGGTGGACAGTAAATCCATACAAATGTGTAAAGGGTTCAGGATCTGATTCTCTGCTGAGATTTTATCATCTCAAAATGTTTGTTTCTCCTCAATTATGAGGTATTCATTAATTATTTTTTATTTCTTATGTGGAATGCGGATTTTTTTTTTATATTTCTGCACTTTTGTGGGTAATTGGCTACAGAGTCACAACAGAGTCAGGTTAGCTAGCGGTCACTGTTAGCATCAAGATCTCTAAATCCTGAGGGACGAGGCGGCGACAGTGAGCGAGAGCTGACAACACATGAAAGACTTCACCAGAGATACTTCTGTGTTTAGAAAGGGAGCGTCACTGCTAACGCTAATGCTAATTTTGAGGCATAACGAATATTAAGATAATGCCATAAACCAAATTAATTTACATGTAAAACAATCAAAGAGTCTATACTTTAAAGTTCAATGAGTGTTTATTTATATCATATCAAATGAAGTTAGCGTTATCATTGAGAGCCAGTGCGTTGCTGTGCACAGACCCCATATCACTTAGGGTCATTTTCACTCCTGTACGTTGAAATTAATACCTCTACATTTAAGATTTTTTCCTATTCACATGCAGTGTCTCGCCTTTTTGTGCAATTGTTCAATTTGATCTGTGAATGTATGTATGTAATATTCCAAAGTGTGAAGGCAAATTTAATAAAGTAACTGTCTCCACCACTGCTGCAGTAACACTGGTCCAGTCGTAGTCCTGACAGTGGATGCATGCTTCCCCATCTTTGTTATTGTTTAGTATTTTTCATCATTTTGAATATTTCTGCTTCTATTGTCTGCAGATGTCTCACTGAGCATGCTCGGTCCAGGCCACGCCCTCACGAGTCGTGGAAAATGGTGCTCATCTGGACATTCATGATTCGCTCGTGCTGGTGTCCATCAAAGGGCATGATACCCTCTGTGTTGGCCCCGCCCCCCGGCCCATACAAAGGCCCGCCCACCGTGCCGTAGTGCCCTCCGTAGGGGTAGTCTCCGGGCTCGTGTTTGAAGGAGGCAGGGAAGTTGCCGTTGACGCTCAGGGGGGGGCTGAGAGGCCCGTCAAAGCCAGGGTCCAAGAAGGGTTCCAAGGGGCCGTATGGTTGACCTTTGACCTGCAGGACATAGACAGACGGGTGTTAATGCAAATGAGCAAAATATTAGGATGGTATGACACTGTTGGTGGGTCCAGAGTGACATGACACTGTGGCACCTGCAGGGGACGCTAGTATTCACTGTGCGTACATTGAATACCCCATCGAATCCAATTGCATCTCTTAAGACACCTAAACTGGATCTGCTCTTACTTTTCTCTCTATCCCCACGCCACGGTCAGCTAGTTTCTCTCAAATGTGTGTGTGCACTGTACAGTGGAGCACCCACTTCTCCCTGTGTCACCCCAGACATAACTTTATAAATCACACTCTTAAGCTCAGTTATCACTGCCATAATACGGGCCTGGTTGTGCGCAGATGAGACTGTACACCGGCCTCACGTCTACTTTCACTGGACCTTCTCTGGCATATCATCACGACATTAATCCATTCACTCTTTTGCGTTGGTGCCGCTCCCTCCGCAGCCATGTCCTTGTTTATCAATTCAGTTCAATCTTGATTCAAGCCAGTTTAGAAGTTGAGACGTTTAGCTCGGCTGACCTGGTGGAAGATGTGGGGGGGCTCCATGGTGCCATAGGGGGGGCTGGGCAGGCCGGGGGTCAGGCCGGGGCTCTGGTAGGAGTAGGCCCCGGTGTACGCAGGCCCTGGGGCCAGGTGGGACAGCTCCCCACTCTGCTCTGGGAGGAAGGTCCTAGGGTTGAGCTGTAGACACCCGGCCACCAGGTTGGTGGTGGGCTGGGACAGACCTGTGGACAATGGACAGGTTAGTGGTGTCAACAGATTATTTTCAAACATTGTGTGAACGTGAACGTTTTCCCTACCATATAACAGACATAATTTTGATCACATAGATGCAAAATAAATAAGTTGCTTTGTGCTGTTATTCCAAATTTGAGTAAACAAATATTTTCTATCTTTTTATGTTAATTCAGTACTATTGAAATTACCTAAATAAAGGATGAGCCAATACTTAACTCACAATGAACAAATAGCTTATTAATAATGATTCAGGTTTAGTAAACACTTAATTAAGGGATTATTAAGGGATTCGGGATTAGGCTGGTGAAACAAGAGGAGGTTATGGTCCTTTTAATGTAACTATTTCACACAGGCAAGTCAGCCAAAACAGGGGACAAAGGCAGAATAGTGGACATTTTTACACTGATTTATTTAGACAATAATGTAAAATTTGAATTCTATCATTTTATTTTCAAGTCCAGTTGTACGGATAATTTACATAGAATTGATTGGGAGGTGTCTTCTTGTACCTTTGCACAATGCCTGGACGAAGCTCATGAGGTCTGGGGCCTTTCCCGAGCGAAGGATCTCGCTCAGGGCCCAGATGTAGTTCTTGGCCAGGCGCAGGGTCTCGATCTTGGACAGTTTCTGGGTCTTGGAGTAACAGGGCACCACCTTCCTCAGGCTCTCCAGGGCGTCGTTCAGCCCATGCATGCGGTTTCTCTCCCGCGCATTAGCCTTCATCCTCCGAACCTTAAACCTGTGAAGAAAAATCTATTGAGTGGGACGGCCATGCTAGCGGGAATTAGTATCACCAAATAGACTCTCTATACAATATTTTCCACAAAGTTTAAATTATATTTATTTTCATAATGGCCAAAACAGCACAACAGCAATTGCCCCGATGGGGGACAATGACATTGAAAAGCAGATTAAACAATGTTCACAGAATAAACTAGACATGTTGGAATAAGCATGGCTTTAAATAGCCCATTGGAAGGATATCCAAATGTTATTTCATCATTGTAGTCCAAAAAAAGAGTGGCATAATAGGCTTTGTCACACAAAAAGAAGAGGCCCAAAGATGGATCCTTGAGGTCCCCACACGATAGCACAACACAAGCACAGAAGTGGCCATCTAGAACCGCTCCAGAGATCCTCCAATGTTCAGATCAGTTCCACACAGGTCCACTTCACCCTCCTGACCTCTCTGGTGACTTGGTGGTGGCCAGAGAGCGTCTAAGTGCTGACCAGCAGCCACAGGTCTCTCAGTTAGTCCCAGGCGGCTGTGGCTTACTTTCAGAGAGTGTGGCGAGTGATTGAATAATGTAAGACTGTTTACCTTATACAGTACAGTTTACATACTGTATAAGGCCAAAGTATGTCAGCATCGGTCCAACAACAGAGCCCGGTCATGAGAAACAAAAAAATACCCCTTCCATTTTTTACACTAATCCTGATCTATAAATGCCTTCAGCGGACAACAGATATTACTTCCAAAGACAACAATAGGAGTTTGATTTGGGTAATAATTCTACAGAACAGGGGGTGAACCGCAGCATGTTTCAGCTATTAGACTATGTCATACATAGATCTTTTGTTTTTCTTTTTTCCTTTTGTTCATTATTAAACGCAACATTGATACAGCATGAAAACAGAAAAAAGTGAATCAATGGATATAAGTATTGAAAATGAATGATGAGGTAACATGATTATAACATGGTTTGAAGCTCATAAAGTTGAGTTTATCCTATAGGTCTCCTTTACCAAGCTACTTTTACCATAGTAATACTGCAAAGGGAGTAAAGGTATGAGTGACACATACCTTTGTATACGAGCCTTGGTCATCTTCTTCTTTTTGGGCCCTCTTCGTTTGGGGCGCTCCTCCCCCTCCTCTCCGTCCTCCTCCCCCTCCTCCTCAGGATCTTCCTCCTCTCCCTCCTCTCCCTCCTCCTCCTCCTCTTCTCGGGTTTCGTCCATGTGGTCCTGATCCAGGTCCTGGTCCTGGTCTGGACTGCACACGTCCTCACACTCGTCCTGCAGTGAGCGCGTCATCTTCTCTCTGCATCGACACAGCTTTTGTTTCATCTGAATGTTTGTCTATTCAAAGCATTCCCTCTTATACAGTGTAACATGTAATAACTACAGCTAAAAAGCCATAATAAAGCATGAAAAAGCCCTCAGTCATAATTAAGAAATAGTTTAGTAGTTATCAAACCTGAATAATTTTCATTAAAACATTTACATTATGAATAAAGCCTCTGTTCATTCTTTATTAAGGGTTAAGTTATTAAGTTAATTAACAAGTGGTTATTATAAAGTATTAACTACATGCAAAAACATTATATTAATTTGTTTTAAATGTGGTTTGTTCACACTTGACATGACAAGGTCTGCGTTTATAAAAGAACAACCAGCAAATACAAATATTAACTTTATAATAACTACACCCTTAATAAAGCATGAACAAAGAGAATGGATAAATACTTTGTGAAGAATGATTCAGACTTAGTGTAGGGAAGAATATTGTAAAACAATATAACTCAAGTTGAAGAGGTTTACTGTCTGTTTGAAAGTGCATTATGAGTGTGTGTCGCTGTCCAAGGCTTGTGGTGCTGAAACTACACAGAATGGCTCTTTTTAAATGTTCACCAAGAGGTTTGAATTCACCTACAACTAAATTATAGGATATATTATTCTATAGCATTTCTTTTAATGTAGCTAAATAACTAAGTCTATAATGTTTTTTTTTCTTGACTCTTCATTATGTCTTTTTATTCTTACTTATTTAAAAAGAGGCCTGAAGCTTTTCTTTCATTTTCAATCATAGCGTTTTGCTTTCAAGTTATTCTTGGCTTTTTGTTGCTTTTACTGTATTTGTATCAGTGCAAATGACATTTGTATTCTTTTCTAAAAATAAATACATTATTATCCCTCAAACAAAAGAAAAGAAATGATTTCACAAAAGCTTAAACTTGTATATCACTATCATCTATTATTATTAATAAACTGATTCGTCAAAATGCACAAAATGTGTTAATATCTAATTGTATTATTGATTAACTGTGGTGATTATGATTACATGTGAAAGCAATAATGGAACATGAAATGGAGCCTCTCGATGGAGTCAAACCCGGCCTCCAACAGTGCGCCAGAAGTGTCTCCTGACTATTCTATGAGCCATTTTTGCACATAAAATGTCTGATTTACAATAACAAAATGTCTGATTTACAATAACAATTATAACTACAGAAGATTTAAATATTTTTATCCTATTCACCTGGAGTGTCTCACTTTCAATAAAAAAATAAAATAAAAATAATCTTTGAAAAAAAGTGATGTTTCCATGGTGCGTTGGGTGCGGTGGGTGCGTTGGGTGCATTGGGGTGCGTTGGGTGCATTGGGGTGCGTTGGGTGCGGTGGGGTGCGTTGGGTGCGGTGGGGTGCGTTGGGTGCGGTGGGTGCATTGGGGTGCGTTGGGTGCGGTGGGGTGCGTTGGGTGCGGTGGGTGCATTGGGGTGCGTTGGGTGCAGTGGGGTGCGTTGGGTGCGGTGGGTGCATTGGGTGCGGTGGGTGCATTGGGGTGCGTTGGGTGCAGTGGGGTGCGTTGGGTGCGGTGGGTGCATTGGGTGCATTGGGGTGCGTTGGGTGCGTTGGGTGCGGTGGGGTGCGTTGGGTGCATTGGGGTGCGTTGGGTGCGGTGGGGTGCGTTGGGTGCGGTGGGGTGCATACCTGACTGTGGCGTGCTGGCTTCAGGGTCCGTTCATGTCCACTGGTCGTAGTTTGTAAAAGAATAAGAAAATCCTGACAGAGTTGGACCTGAGGATAAGGATGCGTGTGTGCGTGGGTGCGTTTTATACACATGTACACAGAGCCATGCCCCACCCCCTCTCCCTACGTCCGCAGGGCCCGCCCCCTTTAACCTCCCCCTCCTCCTCCTCCCAGAGCCATATGCTGAGAGTGTGCGCCATCTGTCACTGTGCACTGTCCCCCGGCCCGGCCCTGCACTCTCAGACCTACTTTACAATCTACTTTCTTGATTTACAGCTAATTTAAACTTTTAAAACCTTTAAATGTCAGCAGAATTATCCCAATTCTGAAATGGAAGATAGATGAAGTTGACAATAATCCGTTTTCAATGATTAACACTAACTGTATCAGATCTACTTTGTGATATTCTGAGGTTAATCCCAATTCTTTCATGAAATCACTCACTGTTATATCGTCGTTCTGGAATTTAGAACGTTCATAAACTTTTAAAGGTTCCATTCCTGGGGTTTTAGTTGCCCTTTTGTGGACGTGACTGTATCTTGAAGCCAGAGAGTCATGATGCTGCGTCATGAAATAGCACATCTCATTGGAAATGAAAAGGGAGGATACTTTTACAATGAGCTTCCTCGTCCACAGCCGCTCTCTGTGCGGACGAGCACAAACTTATACACTATAAATAACACCGGGACAGTGGGACATGAGACTAGAGTTAAGTCTGCGAGTTTAATAGTTTTTTACAGCATTGCCATGCGATGAACGTGGTAGTTTTGTGTTACGTTTATGTGTTTATTCAAGCAATATGCAAGTATCGTTATGTTGTGCTGTATTAGTGTTGTATTTACGTTAAAACGGAGTAGGAGGAAGTGTAAACTTATATACTCCGATTAGACGTGGTGACATCATTACTGGTTTAATAGCTTTGAGACATTCATTAACATTTATTTACTGAGCAAACAAGCTCCTGAAACAAAGTGCTCACTGCACAGTTTTGATTCTTTGGGGATATTATAGAAGAATAATCCTTTCTTTTGAGGCTTGTTGTTTGCCAAACCCCCAGCGCAGCAGCAGAGCGGCAGAGCGGCTTCTGAGTGTGTCATGCCACTTTGGACCCATGACCTCATGTGTCAGGATTTTGCTATTTAAATATGTCAGAATTTGTAAAAGTACTTTTGATATTTACGTATAATCCTACTCCAGTGAATACTTCAGTGCTTTAACTTAAGTGATCATTTCACTGAGTATATTTGACCAGGTGTATCTGTACTTTGACTCAAGTCATGAAAAGCAGTACTTTGACCACCTCTGATTAAAGGGCCTGATCCCCATTTGGTTCTTCTCTTGAGAAGTTTACAGACAATACATTTTTACTCCATCTTGATTAATATTTTGACAAAGTACTAGCAGACGTTTTCTTGCCTCTTCCCATTGTGAGTAAGCTGCGTTTTGACAATATTAAATGATATAAACAGCTGTTTCTTTCCTTCGTTTTTGTGGCTATAGCTGCTTGTCAATGCTCCATCTCATCAGGACATTGCCCTGTATGAAACATGTGTGAGTGACAGACTGATGGTGGTGGTGGTGGTGGTGGTGGTGGTGGTGGTGGTGGTGGTGGTGGTGGTGGTGGTAGTGGTGGGAGGATCTGATGGCACAGCTTGGCAGCCCCACTGATGCCATTCTGCCCCAGGGCAGATGTGGCTAAGGTCATAGCCTACCACCACAGTGTTGAGTGAATGAATAATGCTCTGTAAAGCACTGTGGGTGTCATGAAAGGTGTTTCATCAATCCAATGATGAATGAATGGGTTAATGACAGCACTTTGAGGTGACAATGTCGACAGGCCGAGCGAGGGTGGAATCTTTATTATATTGAGTTGCTGGCTGAAGAATTGTGGAAGCCGCTCGCATTTCATATTTGTTATTTGGTATAAAAATGTTACTATTCATCATGGGCAAACACAAGAAGGAATCACTTTTGAACAGAGTTTTGAATGTAATGGCAAAGACGACAGATATGTACTGGTGAAAGGAACAAGTCACATGACATGGGGCATTAGCAAGCAGCTATGGCCATGAGGATATCACGCGCTGGTGGAGCGTTCACACTTACTGAACGAAACACTTTTACATAAAAGTGTATTTATGCACATTTTCATCTGCTCTTACTCATCCACAATCCCTTTGCACCAGACACGCCGTCGCCACTGGACACGCCCTCTGCCATGGACACGCCCTCTGCAACAGACACGCCCTCTGCACCGGACACGCCCTCTGCACTGGACACGCCCTCAAAGCTTTCTAGAGCGTGAACTGTGTGTCTGGTCCCTCACATTCAACACGACCCTTTGAGGCAACTGCCTTTACCTTTCTCTCTTTAAATAACATATTCCTGAGTCCAGTTGTTGAGGAAATGTAGTGTTGTGTGAGTTGAAATGTCCTTCATCTCCCCCTGCTGTTAGTAAAGACCTCAACTTGATGCTGAAGGACTGTCTAGGAGTGCCTCTGGACTGGCAGACCGGGGTGTGTTCCAACTACAGGGGGATCACGCTCCTCAGCCTCCCATATGATCTATTCCAGGTCCTGGAGAGGAGAATCCGACCGACAGTCGAACCTCGGATTCAGGAGGAGCAGAGTGGTTTTCGTCCCGGTCGTGGAACACTGGACCAGCTCTATACCCTCCATCGGGTGCTCAAGGGTTCATGGGAGTTTGCCCAACCAGTCCACATGTGCTTTGTGGATCTGGAGAAGGCTTTCGACCGTGTCCCTCGGGGTGTCCTTTGGGGGGTGCTCCGGGAGTACGGGGTCCGGGGCCCTTTGCTCAGGGCTGTCCGGTCCCTGTATGACCGGAGCAGGAGCTGTGTTCCTATTGCCGGCAGTAAGTCAGACCTGTTCCCAGTGCATGTTGGACTCCTCAGGGCTGCGCTTTGTCACTGGTTCTGTTCATAGTTTTTATGGACAGAATTTCTAGGTGCAGTCAGGGGTCGGAGGGTGTCCGGTTTGGGGACCACAGGATTCCATCTCTGCTGTTTGCAGACGATGTTGTCCTGATGGCTCCATCAAATCCGGACCTGCAACATGCACTGGGACGGTTTGCAGCCGAGTGTGAAGTGGCTGGGATGAGAATCAGCACCTCCAAATCCGAGGCCATGGTTCTCGACCGGAAAAAGTTGGCTTGCCCTCTCCAGGTGGGGGGGGGTGTCCTTGCCCCAAGTGGAGGAGTTCAAGTGTCTCGGGGTCTTGTTCACGGGTGAGGGAAGGATGGAGCGTGAGATCGACAGGCGGATCGGTGCAGCGGCTGCAGTGATGGAGTCGCTGCATCGGACCGTTGTGGTGAAGAAGGAGTCTAAAGACAAAGCTCTCAATTTACCGGTCAATCTACGTTCTGACCTCACCTATGGTCATGAGCTTTGGGTAATGACAAAAGATCGCGGATTCAAGCGGTCGAAATGTGGTTCCTCCGCTGGATGGCTGGGCCATCCAGCTGCTCCTCCAGCTGAGGTGGCTCGGGCATCTGTTCCGATGCCTCCTGTGCACCTCCCTCAGGAGGTGTTTCAGGCATGTCCCACCGGGAAGAGGCCCCGGGGAAGACCCAGGACACGCTGCAGAGACTGTCTCTCGGCTGGTCTGGGAACACCTCAGGACCCCCCGTAGGAGTTGGAGGAAGTGTCTGGGGAGGGGGAAGTCTCGGAGTTCCTGCTGAGAGCTGGCAACCTGGCCCTAGATAAGCGGAAGAAGATGCATGGATGGATATATATATATATATATATATATATATATATATATATATATATATATATATATATATATATATATATATATATATATATATATATACTATATATATCTACATAGTTTATATGTCTAAGGTTTTTAGTATTTGTCTGTTTGACCTTTGTCCTTTATCTTCTTTCCAAAATACCCGTTCTTTTTCCCCTCTACCTGTCTCTTGTGTCTCATACCTGTCCCTCGCCTTCTGTCCCTTGTCCCTTGTTCTCTGTTCCTTGTCCCCATACCTGTCACTGCCTGTACCCGCCTGTCCCCACCTGTCCCCGCCTGTCCTGGCCTGTCCCTGCCCGTTCCTGCCTGTCCCCACCTGTCACTGCCTGTCTCGCCTGTCCCTGGATGTCCCTGCCTGTCCCCACCTGTCCCCGCCTGTCCCTGCCTGTCCCCCGCCTGTCCCCACCTGTCACTGCCTGTCCCACCTGTCCCTACCTGTTCCCCGCCTTCTGTCCCTTGTCCCTTGCTCTCTGTTCCTTGTCCCCATACCTGTCCCTGTCCCTGCCTGTCCCCGCCTGTCCCGGGCTGTCCCCACCTGTCACTGCCTGTCCCCGCCTGTCCCGGCCTGTCCCCACCTGTCCCTGCCTGTTCCTGCCTGTTCCGGGGAGACGGTGAAGAGGTTTCCAGGCCGTCCTTGCTGGTTGCTGGGAGACAGAGTAAACCAGGTGTAATGTTTAACAGCGGACAAACAGCAGCTGGACACATGAGACGCTCTGCCAGTCTCAGAAGACCAAATCATAGCCAATGTTTGTTTGAGCTTGTCTTAAAATGACTGATTGGCAGATCGATACAAAAAATATCAATATATTCATAAATCTCCAAAAACCTGTGTGTTTTTTAGTCAGATTTGAATACTTTGTTATATTTTAGTTTACCTGCTGCACATGTATTCAGCTTTTATATCAGTTCAGGCTGGAGCGAGGGTGATAATGCCTCTGTACAAGGTCAAAGGAGTTTAAATGCATTTTAATGAAAAACTCACTGGTACCTGATACTTGCATATAGTATATAAATATAGTAAATAAATATAGTATATAAATATAGTATATAAATATAGTAAATAAATATAGTATATAAATATAGTATATAAATATAGTAAATAAATATAGTATATAAGATATTCCTTCATTGTCCCACATGGGGAAATTTCATTGGTGCAACGCAGGTAGATACAGTATATAAATACAGTATATAAATATAGTACATAAATATAGTATATAAATATAGTATATAAATACAGTATATAAATATAGTATATAACTATAGTAAATAAATATAGTATATAAATATAGTATATAAATACACTATATAAATATAGTATATAAATATAGTACATAAATATAGTATATAAATACAGTATATAAATATAGTATATAAATATAGTACATAAATATAGTATATAAATACAGTATATAAATATAGTATATAAATATAGTACATAAATATAGTATATAAATATAGTATATAAATACAGTATATAAATATAGTATATAACTATAGTATATAAATATAGTATATAAATATAGTATATAAATACAGTATATAAATATTGTATATAAATATAGTACATAAATATAGTATATAAATACAGTATATAAATATAGTATAAATATAGTATATAAATATAGTATATAAATACAGTATATAAATATAGTATATAAATATAGTATATAAATACAGTATACAAATATAGTATATAAATATAGTACATAAATATAGTATATAAATACAGTATATAAATATAGTATAAATATAGTACATAAATATAGTATATAAATACAGTATATAAATATAGTATATAAATATAGTATATAAATACAGTATATGAATATAGTATATAAATATAGTATATAAATATAGTATATAAATACAGTATATAAATATAGTACATAAATATAGTATATAAATACAGTATATAAATATAGTATAAATATAGCATATAAATATAGTATATAAATACAGTATATAAATATAGTACATAAATATAGTATATAAATACAGTATATAAATATAGTATATAACTATAGTATATAAATATAGTATATAAATATAGTATATAAATACAGTATATAAATATAGTATAAATATAGTATATAAATATAGTATATAAATACAGTATATAAATATAGTATAAATACAGTATATAAATATAGTATATAAATACAGTATATAAATATAGTACAAATATAGTATATAAATACAGTATATAAATATAGTATATAAATATAGTATATAAATATAGTACATAAATATAGTATATAAATACAGTATATAAATATAGTATATAACTATAGTATATAAATATAGTATATAAATATAGTATATAAATACACTATATAAATATAGTATATAACTATAGTATATAAATATAGTATATAAATATAGTATATAAATACACTATATAAATATAGTATATAACTATAGTATATAAATATAGTATATAAATATAGTATATAAATATAGTACATAAATATAGTATAGCGATACCGAAACAAAATACCCTGGACCCACCAGCCTTTTGGTCAAGAATTCGTCAAATCAATAGTTTTAGTTTTATTTCACAAAATACTGTATATTTTTACCCCATCTTGTAGTAATCATAAAATGTTATGTAATTATTGCACCTGTTTTCTGTTATTTTCATACATTTTGTTCCTATGACGTGATTTTCTTGTTTAATAATTCACATTTCACATTTATTGATTATTAGGCCTCACGCGTCACTTCGGAAAACAATGTTTGTAATATGAACCATGACCTCTGACCTGCTCCTGCTCTGACTGTGTTCACCAGCGTTTGTGTGGCCCGTCCCAAAGAGCAGGAGAGTGTGTTTGTGTGCCCCGTCCCAGCAGGAGAATGTGTTTGTGTGGCCCGTCCCAAAGAGTAGGAGAGTGTGTTTGTGTGGCCCGTCCCAAAGAGCAGGAGAGTGCGTTTGTGTGGCCCGTCCCAGCAGGAGAGTGTGTTTGTGTGGCCCGTCCCAAAGAGCAGGAGAGTGCGTTTGTGTGGCCCGTCCCAGCAGGAGAGTGCGTTTGTGTGGCCCGTCCCAGCAGGAGAGTGTGTTTGTGTGGCCCGTCCCAAAGAGCAGGAGAGTGCGTTTGTGTGGCCCGTCCCAAAGAGCAGGAGAGTGCGTTTGTGTGCCCCGTCCCAGCAGGAGAATGTGTTTGTGTGGCCCGTCCCAAAGAGTAGGAGAGTGTGTTTGTGTGGCCCGTCCCAAAGAGCAGGAGAGTGCGTTTGTGTGGCCCGTCCCAGCAGGAGAGTGTGTTTGTGTGGCCCGTCCCAAAGAGCAGGAGAGTGCGTTTGTGTGGCCCGTCCCAGCAGGAGAGTGCGTTTGTGTGGCCCGTCCCAGCAGGAGAGTGTGTTTGTGTGGCCCGTCCCAAAGAGCAGGAGAGTGCGTTTGTGTGGCCCGTCCCAAAGAGCAGGAGAGTGCGTTTGTGTGACCCGTCCCAAAGAGCTGGAGAGTGTGTTTGTGTGGCCCGTCCCAAAGAGCAGGAGAGAGTGTTTGTGTGGCCCGTCCCAAAGAGCAGGAGAGTGTGTTTGTGTGGCCCGTCCCAAAGAGCAGGAGAGTGCGTTTGTGTGGACCGTCCCTAAGAGCTCGAGAGTGCGTTTGTGTGGCCCGTCCCAAAGAGCTGGAGAGTGCGTTTGTGTGGCCCGTCCCAAAGAGCAGGAGAGTGTGTTTGTGTGGCCCGTCCCAGCTGGAGAGTGCGTTTGTGTGGCCCGTCCCAAAGAGCAGGAGAGTGCGTTTGGGTGGCCCGTCCCAAAGAGCAGGAGAGTGCGTTTGTGTGGCCCGTTCAAAAGAGCAGCAGAGTGCGTTTGTGTGGCCCGTCCCAAAGAGCAGGAGAGTGCGTTTGCGTGGCCCGTCCCAAAGAGCAGGAGAGTGCGTTTGTGTGGCCCGTCCCAAAGAGCAGGAGAGTGCGTTTGCGTGGCCCGTCCCAAAGAGCAGGAGAGTGCGTTTGTGTGGCCCGTCCCAAAGAGCTGGAGAGTGCGTTTGTGTGGCCCGTCCCAAAGAGCTGGAGAGTGTGTTTGTGTGGCCCGTCCCAGCTGGAGAGTGCGTTTGTGTGGCCCGTCCCAGCTGGAGAGTGCGTCTGTTTGGCCCGTCCCAAAGAGCAGGAGAGTGCGTTTGTGTGGCCCATCCCAAAGAGTAGGAGAGTGCAGTTTGTGTGGCCCGTCCCAAAGAGCAGGAGAGTGTGTTTGTGTGGCCCGTCCCAAAGAGCAGGAGAGTGTGTTTGTGTGGCCCGTCCCAAAGAGTAGGAGAGTGCAGTTTGTGTGGCCCGTCCCAGCTGGAGAGTGTGTTTGTGTGGCCCGTCCCAAAGAGCAGGAGAGTGCGTTTTTGTGGCCCGTCCCAAAGAGCAGCAGAGTGCGTTTGTGTGGCCCGTCCCAAAGAGCAGGAGAGTGCGTTTGGGTGGCCCGTCCCAAAGAGCTGGAGAGTGTGTTTGTGTGGCACGTCCCAGCTGGAGAGTGCGTTTGTGTGGCCCGTCCCAAAGAGCTGGAGAGTGTGTTTGTGTGGCCCGTCCCAAAGAGCTGGAGAGTGCGTCTGTGTGGCCCGTCCCGAAGAGCAGGAGAGTGTGTTTGTGTGGCCCGTCCCAAAGAGCAGGAGAGTGCAGTTTGTGTGGCCCGTCCCAAAGAGCAGGAGAGTGTGTTTGTGTGGCCCGTCCCAAAGAGCAGGAGAGTGCGTTTGTGTGGCCCGTCCCAAAGAGCAGGAGAGTGCGTTTGTGTGGCCCGTCCCAGCTGGAGAGTGTGTTTGTGTGGCCCGTCCCAAAGAGCAGGAGAGTGCGTTTATGTGGCCCGTCCCAAAGAGCAGGAGAGTGCGTTTGTGTGGCCCGTCCCAAAGAGCAGGAAAGTGTGTTTGTGTGGCCCGTCCCAGCTGGAGAATGTGTTTGTGTGGCCCGTCCCAAAAAGCAGGAGAGTGCGTCTTTGTGGCCCGTCCCGAAGAGCTGGAGAGTGCGTTTGTGTGGCCCGTCCCAAAGAGCAGGAGAGTGTGTTTGTGTGGCCCGTCCCAAAGAGCAGGAGAGTGTGTTTGTGTGGCCCGTCCCAAACAGCAGGAGAGTGTGTTTGTGTGGCCCGTCCCAGCTGGAGAGTGCGTTTGTCTGGCCCGTCCCAAAGAGCAGGAGAGTGCGTTTGTGTGGCCCGTCCCATAAAGCAGCAGAGTGCGTTTGTGTGGCCCATCCCAAAGAGCTGGAGAGTTTGTTTGTGTGGCCCGTCCCAGCTGGAGAGTGCGTTTGTGTGGCCCGTCCCAGCTGGAGAGTGCGTTTGTGTGGCCCGTCCCAAAGAGCAGGAGAGTGTGTTTGTGTGGCCAGTCCCGAAGAGCTGGAGAGTGCGTTTGTGTGGCCCGTCCCAGCTGGAGAGTGCGTCTGTGTGGCCCGTCCCAAAGAGCAGGAGAGTGCGTTTGTGTGGCCCGTCCCAGCTGGAGAGTGCGTCTGTGTGGCCCGTCCCAAAGAGCAGGAGAGTGCGTTTGTGTGGCCCGTCCCGAAGAGCTGGAGAGTGCGTCTGTGTGGCCCGTCCCAAAGAGCAGGAGAGTGCGTTTGGGTGGCCCGTCCCAAAGAGCAGGAGAGTGCGTTTGTATTGCCCGTCCAAAAGAGCAGCAGAGTGCGTTTGTGTGGCCCGTCCCAAAGAGCAGCAGAGTGCGTTTGTGTGGCCCGTCCCAAAGAGCAGGAGAGTGCGTTTGGGTGGCCCGTCCCAAAGAGCAGGAGAGTGCGTTTGTGTGGCCCGTCCAAAAGAGCAGCAGAGTGCGTTTGTGTGGCCCGTCCCAAAGAGCAGGAGAGTGTGTTTGTGTGGCACGTCCCAAAGAGCAGGAGAGTGTGTTTGTGTGGCCCGTCCCGAAGAGCAGGAAAGTGTGTTTGTGTGGCCCGTCCCGAAGAGCAGGAAAGTGTGTTTGTGTGGCCCGTCCCAGCTGGAGAATTTGTTTGTGTGGCCCATCCCAAAGAGCAGTGGAGTGCGTTTGTGTGGCCCGTCCCGAAGAGCAGGAAAGTGTGTTTGTGTGGCCCGTCCCAGCTGGAGAATTTGTTTGTGTGGCCCATCCCAAAAAGCAGGAGAGTGCGTCTGTGTGGCCCGTCCCGAAGAGCTGGAGAGTGCGTTTGTGTGGCCCGTCCCAAAGAGCAGGAGAGTGCAGTTTGTGTGGCCCGTCCCAAAGAGCAGGTGAGTGTGTTTGTGTGGCCCGTCCCAAAGAGCAGGAGAGTGCGTTTGTGTGGCCCGTCCCAGCTGGAGAGTGTGTTTGTGTGGCCCGTCCCAAAGAGCAGGAGAGTGCGTTTATGTGGCCCGTCCCAAAGAGCAGGAGAGTGCGTTTGTGTGGACCGTCCCAAAGAGCAGGAAAGTGTGTTTGTGTGGCCCGTCCCAGCTGGAGAATGTGTTTGTGTGGCCCGTCCCAAAAAGCAGGAGAGTGCGTCTTTGTGGCCCGTCCCGAAGAGCTGGAGAGTGCGTTTGTGTGGCCCGTCCCAAAGAGCAGGAGAGTGTGTTTGTGTGGCCCGTCCCAAAGAGCAGGAGAGTGTGTTTGTGTGGCCCGTCCCAAACAGCAGGAGAGTGTGTTTGTGTGGCCCGTCCCAGCTGGAGAGTGCGTTTGTCTGGCCCGTCCCAAAGAGCAGGAGAGTGCGTTTGTGTGGCCCGTCCCATAAAGCAGCAGAGTGCGTTTGTAAGGCCCATCCCAAAGAGCTGGAGAGTGTGTTTGTGTGGCCCGTCCCAGCTGGAGAGTGCGTTTGTGTGGCCCGTCCCAGCTGGAGAGTGCGTTTGTGTGGCCCGTCCCAAAGAGCAGGAGAGTGTGTTGGTGTGGCCAGTCCCGAAGAGCTGGAGAGTTTGTTTGTGTGGCCCGTCCCAAAGAGCTGGAGAGTGTGTTTGTGTGGCCCGTCCCAGCTGGAGAGTGCGTTTGTGTGGCCCGTCCCAGCTGGAGAGTGCGTCTGTTTGGCCCGTCCCAAAGAGCAGGAGAGTGCGTTTGTGTGGCCCGTCCCAAAGAGTAGGAGAGTGCAGTTTGTGTGGCCCGTCCCAAAGAGCAGGAGAGTGTGTTTGTGTGGCCCGTCCCAAAGAGCAGGAGAGTGTGTTTGTGTGGCCCGTCCCAAAGAGTAGGAGAGTGCAGTTTGTGTGGCCCGTCCCAAAGAGCAGGAGAGTGCGTTTGTGTGGCCCGTCCCAGCAGGAGAGTGTGTTTGTGTGGCCCGTCCCAAAGAGCAGGAGAGTGCGTTTTTGTGGCCCGTCCCAAAGAGCAGGAGAGTGCGTTTTTGTGGCCCGTCCCAAAGAGCAGCAGAGTGCGTTTGTGTGGCCCGTCCCAACGAGCAGGAGAGTGCGTTTGTGTGGCCCGTCCCAAAGAGCTGGAGAGTGCGTATGTGTGGCCCGTCCCAAAGAGCAGGAGAGTGTGTTTGTGTGGCCCGTCCCAGCTGGAGAGTGCGTTTGTGTGGCCCGTCCCAAAGAGCAGGAGAGTGCGTTTGGGTCGCCCGTCCCAAAGAGCAGGAGAGTGCGTTTGTGTGGCCCGTTCAAAAGAGCAGCAGAGTGCGTTTGTGTGGCCCGTCCCAAAGAGCAGGAGAGTGCGTTTGCGTGGCCCTTCCCAAAGAGCAGGAGAGTGCGTTTGGGTGGCCCGTCCCAAAGAGCAGGAGAGTGCGTTTGTGTGGCCCGTCCCAAAGAGCAGTGGAGTGCGTTTGTGTGGCCCGTCCCAAAGAGCTGGAGAGTGCGTTTGTGTGGCCCGTCCCAAAGAGCTGGAGAGTGTGTTTGTGTGGCCCGTCCCAGCTGGAGAGTGCGTTTGTGTGGCCCGTCCCAGCTGGAGAGTGCGTCTGTTTGGCCCGTCCCAAAGAGCAGGAGAGTGCGTTTGTGTGGCCCATCCCAAAGAGTAGGAGAGTGCAGTTTGTGTGGCCCGTCCCAAAGAGCAGGAGAGTGTGTTTGTGTGGACCGTCCCAAAGAGCAGGAGAGTGTGTTTGTGTGGCCCGTCCCAAAGAGTAGGAGAGTGCAGTTTGTGTGGCCCGTCCCAGCTGGAGAGTGTGTTTGTGTGGCCCGTCCCAAAGAGCAGGAGAGTGCGTTTTTGTGGCCCGTCCCAAAGAGCAGCAGAGTGCGTTTGTGTGGCCCGTCCCAAAGAGCAGGAGAGTGCGTTTGGGTGGCCCGTCCCAAAGAGCAGGAGAGTGCGTTTGTGTGGCCCGTCCAAAAGAGCAGCAGAGTGCGTTTGTGTGGCCCGTCCCAAAGAGCAGGAGAGTGTGTTTGTGTGGCACGTCCCAAAGAGCAGGAGAGTGCGTTTGTGTGGCCCGTCCCAAAGAGCAGTGGAGTGCGTTTGTGTGGCCCGTCCCGAAGAGCAGGAAAGTGTGTTTGTGTGGCCCGTCCCAGCTGGAGAATTTGTTTGTGTGGCCCATCCCAAAAAGCAGGAGAGTGCGTCTGTGTGGCCCGTCCCGAAGAGCTGGAGAGTGCGTTTGTGTGGCCCGTCCCAAAGAGCAGGAGAGTGCAGTTTGTGTGGCCCGTCCCAAAGAGCAGGTGAGTGTGTTTGTGTGGCCCGTCCCAAAGAGCAGGAGAGTGCGTTTGTGTGGCCCGTCCCAGCTGGAGAGTGTGTTTGTGTGGCCCGTCCCAAAGAGCAGGAGAGTGCGTTTATGTGGCCCGTCCCAAAGAGCAGGAGAGTGCGTTTGTGTGGACCGTCCCAAAGAGCAGGAAAGTGTGTTTGTGTGGCCCGTCCCAGCTGGAGAATGTGTTTGTGTGGCCCGTCCCAAAAAGCAGGAGAGTGCGTCTTTGTGGCCCGTCCCGAAGAGCTGGAGAGTGCGTTTGTGTGGCCCGTCCCAAAGAGCAGGAGAGTGTGTTTGTGTGGCCCGTCCCAAAGAGCAGGAGAGTGTGTTTGTGTGGCCCGTCCCAAACAGCAGGAGAGTGTGTTTGTGTGGCCCGTCCCAGCTGGAGAGTGCGTTTGTCTGGCCCGTCCCAAAGAGCAGGAGAGTGCGTTTGTGTGGCCCGTCCCATAAAGCAGCAGAGTGCGTTTGTAAGGCCCATCCCAAAGAGCAGGAGAGTGTGTTTGTGTGGCCCGTCCCAGCTGGAGAGTGCGTTTGTGTGGCCCGTCCCAGCTGGAGAGTGCGTTTGTGTGGCCCGTCCCAAAGAGCAGGAGAGTGTGTTTGTGTGGCCAGTCCCGAAGAGCTGGAGAGTTTGTTTGTGTGGCCCGTCCCAAAGAGCTGGAGAGTGTGTTTGTGTGGCCCGTCCCAGCTGGAGAGTGCGTTTGTGTGGCCCGTCCCAGCTGGAGAGTGCGTCTGTTTGGCCCGTCCCAAAGAGCAGGAGAGTGCGTTTGTGTGGCCCATCCCAAAGAGCAGGAGAGTGCGTTTGGGTGGCCCGTCCCAAAGAGCAGGAGAGTGCGTTTGGGTCGCCCGTCCCAAAGAGCAGGAGAGTGCGTTTGTGTGGCCCGTTCAAAAGAGCAGCAGAGTGCGTTTGTGTGGCCCGTCCCAAAGAGCAGGAGAGTGCGTTTGCGTGGCCCTTCCCAAAGAGCAGGAGAGTGCGTTTGGGTGGCCCGTCCCAAAGAGCAGGAGAGTGCGTTTGTGTGGCCCGTCCCAAAGAGCAGTGGAGTGCGTTTGTGTGGCCCGTCCCAAAGAGCTGGAGAGTGCGTTTGTGTGGCCCGTCCCAAAGAGCTGGAGAGTGTGTTTGTGTGGCCCGTCCCAGCTGGAGAGTGCGTTTGTGTGGCCCGTCCCAGCTGGAGAGTGCGTCTGTTTGGCCCGTCCCAAAGAGCAGGAGAGTGCGTTTGTGTGGCCCATCCCAAAGAGTAGGAGAGTGCAGTTTGTGTGGCCCGTCCCAAAGAGCAGGAGAGTGTGTTTGTGTGGCCCGTCCCAAAGAGCAGGAGAGTGTGTTTGTGTGGCCCGTCCCAAAGAGTAGGAGAGTGCAGTTTGTGTGGCCCGTCCCAGCTGGAGAGTGTGTTTGTGTGGCCCGTCCCAAAGAGCAGGAGAGTGCGTTTTTGTGGCCCGTCCCAAAGAGCAGCAGAGTGCGTTTGTGTGGCCCGTCCCAAAGAGCAGGAGAGTGCGTTTGGGTGGCCCGTCCCAAAGAGCAGGAGAGTGCGTTTGTGTGGCCCGTCCAAAAGAGCAGCAGAGTGCGTTTGTGTGGCCCGTCCCAAAGAGCAGGAGAGTGTGTTTGTGTGGCACGTCCCAAAGAGCAGGAGAGTGCGTTTGTGTGGCCCGTCCCAAAGAGCAGTGGAGTGCGTTTGTGTGGCCCGTCCCGAAGAGCAGGAAAGTGTGTTTGTGTGGCCCGTCCCAGCTGGAGAATTTGTTTGTGTGGCCCATCCCAAAAAGCAGGAGAGTGCGTCTGTGTGGCCCGTCCCGAAGAGCTGGAGAGTGCGTTTGTGTGGCCCGTCCCAAAGAGCAGGAGAGTGCAGTTTGTGTGGCCCGTCCCAAAGAGCAGGTGAGTGTGTTTGTGTGGCCCGTCCCAAAGAGCAGGAGAGTGCGTTTGTGTGGCCCGTCCCAGCTGGAGAGTGTGTTTGTGTGGCCCGTCCCAAAGAGCAGGAGAGTGCGTTTATGTGGCCCGTCCCAAAGAGCAGGAGAGTGCGTTTGTGTGGACCGTCCCAAAGAGCAGGAAAGTGTGTTTGTGTGGCCCGTCCCAGCTGGAGAATGTGTTTGTGTGGCCCGTCCCAAAAAGCAGGAGAGTGCGTCTTTGTGGCCCGTCCCGAAGAGCTGGAGAGTGCGTTTGTGTGGCCCGTCCCAAAGAGCAGGAGAGTGTGTTTGTGTGGCCCGTCCCAAAGAGCAGGAGAGTGTGTTTGTGTGGCCCGTCCCAAACAGCAGGAGAGTGTGTTTGTGTGGCCCGTCCCAGCTGGAGAGTGCGTTTGTCTGGCCCGTCCCAAAGAGCAGGAGAGTGCGTTTGTGTGGCCCGTCCCATAAAGCAGCAGAGTGCGTTTGTAAGGCCCATCCCAAAGAGCAGGAGAGTGTGTTTGTGTGGCCCGTCCCAGCTGGAGAGTGCGTTTGTGTGGCCCGTCCCAGCTGGAGAGTGCGTTTGTGTGGCCCGTCCCAAAGAGCAGGAGAGTGTGTTTGTGTGGCCAGTCCCGAAGAGCTGGAGAGTTTGTTTGTGTGGCCCGTCCCAAAGAGCTGGAGAGTGTGTTTGTGTGGCCCGTCCCAGCTGGAGAGTGCGTTTGTGTGGCCCGTCCCAGCTGGAGAGTGCGTCTGTTTGGCCCGTCCCAAAGAGCAGGAGAGTGCGTTTGTGTGGCCCGTCCCAAAGAGTAGGAGAGTGCAGTTTGTGTGGCCCGTCCCAAAGAGCAGGAGAGTGTGTTTGTGTGGCCCGTCCCAAAGAGCAGGAGAGTGTGTTTGTGTGGCCCGTCCCAAAGAGTAGGAGAGTGCAGTTTGTGTGGCCCGTCCCAAAGAGCAGGAGAGTGCGTTTGTGTGGCCCGTCCCAGCAGGAGAGTGTGTTTGTGTGGCCCGTCCCAAAGAGCAGGAGAGTGCGTTTTTGTGGCCCGTCCCAAAGAGCAGGAGAGTGCGTTTTTGTGGCCCGTCCCAAAGAGCAGCAGAGTGCGTTTGTGTGGCCCGTCCCAACGAGCAGGAGAGTGCGTTTGTGTGGCCCGTCCCAAAGAGCTGGAGAGTGCGTTTGTGTGGCCCGTCCCAAAGAGCAGGAGAGTGTGTTTGTGTGGCCCGTCCCAGCTGGAGAGTGCGTTTGTGTGGCCCGTCCCAAAGAGCAGGAGAGTGCGTTTGTGTGGCCCGTCCCATAAAGCAGCAGAGTGCGTTTGTAAGGCCCATCCCAAAGAGCAGGAGAGTGTGTTTGTGTGGCCCGTCCCAAACAGCAGGAGAGTGTGTTTGTGTGGCCCGTCCCAGCTGGAGAGTGCGTTTGTCTGGCCCGTCCCAAAGAGCAGGAGAGTGCGTTTGTGTGGCCCGTCCCATAAAGCAGCAGAGTGCGTTTGTAAGGCCCATCCCAAAGAGATGGAGAGTGTGTTTGTGTGGCCCGTCCCAGCTGGAGAGTGCGTTTGTGTGGCCCGTCCCAGCTGGAGAGTGCGTTTGTGTGGCCCGTCCCAGCTGGAGAGTGCGTCTGTTTGGCCCGTCCCAAAGAGCAGGAGAGTGCGTTTGTGTGGCCCATCCCAAAGAGTAGGAGAGTGCAGTTTGTGTGGCCCGTCCCAAAGAGCAGGAGAGTGTGTTTGTGTGGCCCGTCCCAAAGAGCAGGAGAGTGTGTTTGTGTGGCCCGTCCCAAAGAGTAGGAGAGTGCAGTTTGTGTGGCCCGTCCCAGCTGGAGAGTGTGTTTGTGTGGCCCGTCCCAAAGAGCAGGAGAGTGCGTTTTTGTGGCCCGTCCCAAAGAGCAGCAGAGTGCGTTTGTGTGGCCCGTCCCAAAGAGCAGCAGAGTGCGTTTGTGTGGCCCGTCCCAAAGAGCAGGAGAGTGCGTTTGGGTGGCCCGTCCCAAAGAGCAGGAGAGTGCGTTTGTGTGGCCCGTCCAAAAGAGCAGCAGAGTGCGTTTGTGTGGCCCGTCCCAAAGAGCAGGAGAGTGTGTTTGTGTGGCACGTCCCAAAGAGCAGGAGAGTGCGTTTGTGTGGCCCGTCCCAAAGAGCAGTGGAGTGCGTTTGTGTGGCCCGTCCCGAAGAGCAGGAAAGTGTGTTTGTGTGGCCCGTCCCAGCTGGAGAATTTGTTTGTGTGGCCCATCCCAAAAAGCAGGAGAGTGCGTCTGTGTGGCCCGTCCCGAAGAGCTGGAGAGTGCGTTTGTGTGGCCCGTCCCAAAGAGCAGGAGAGTGCAGTTTGTGTGGCCCGTCCCAAAGAGCAGGTGAGTGTGTTTGTGTGGCCCGTCCCAAAGAGCAGGAGAGTGCGTTTGTGTGGCCCGTCCCAGCTGGAGAGTGTGTTTGTGTGGCCCGTCCCAAAGAGCAGGAGAGTGCGTTTATGTGGCCCGTCCCAAAGAGCAGGAGAGTGCGTTTGTGTGGACCGTCCCAAAGAGCAGGAAAGTGTGTTTGTGTGGCCCGTCCCAGCTGGAGAATGTGTTTGTGTGGCCCGTCCCAAAAAGCAGGAGAGTGCGTCTTTGTGGCCCGTCCCGAAGAGCTGGAGAGTGCGTTTGTGTGGCCCGTCCCAAAGAGCAGGAGAGTGTGTTTGTGTGGCCCGTCCCAAAGAGCAGGAGAGTGTGTTTGTGTGGCCCGTCCCAAACAGCAGGAGAGTGTGTTTGTGTGGCCCGTCCCAGCTGGAGAGTGCGTTTGTCTGGCCCGTCCCAAAGAGCAGGAGAGTGCGTTTGTGTGGCCCGTCCCATAAAGCAGCAGAGTGCGTTTGTAAGGCCCATCCCAAAGAGCAGGAGAGTGTGTTTGTGTGGCCCGTCCCAGCTGGAGAGTGCGTTTGTGTGGCCCGTCCCAGCTGGAGAGTGCGTTTGTGTGGCCCGTCCCAAAGAGCAGGAGAGTGTGTTTGTGTGGCCAGTCCCGAAGAGCTGGAGAGTTTGTTTGTGTGGCCCGTCCCAAAGAGCTGGAGAGTGTGTTTGTGTGGCCCGTCCCAGCTGGAGAGTGCGTTTGTGTGGCCCGTCCCAGCTGGAGAGTGCGTCTGTTTGGCCCGTCCCAAAGAGCAGGAGAGTGCGTTTGTGTGGCCCGTCCCAAAGAGTAGGAGAGTGCAGTTTGTGTGGCCCGTCCCAAAGAGCAGGAGAGTGTGTTTGTGTGGCCCGTCCCAAAGAGCAGGAGAGTGTGTTTGTGTGGCCCGTCCCAAAGAGTAGGAGAGTGCAGTTTGTGTGGCCCGTCCCAAAGAGCAGGAGAGTGCGTTTGTGTGGCCCGTCCCAGCAGGAGAGTGTGTTTGTGTGGCCCGTCCCAAAGAGCAGGAGAGTGCGTTTTTGTGGCCCGTCCCAAAGAGCAGGAGAGTGCGTTTTTGTGGCCCGTCCCAAAGAGCAGCAGAGTGCGTTTGTGTGGCCCGTCCCAACGAGCAGGAGAGTGCGTTTGTGTGGCCCGTCCCAAAGAGCTGGAGAGTGCGTTTGTGTGGCCCGTCCCAAAGAGCAGGAGAGTGTGTTTGTGTGGCCCGTCCCAGCTGGAGAGTGCGTTTGTGTGGCCCGTCCCAAAGAGCAGGAGAGTGCGTTTGTGTGGCCCGTCCCATAAAGCAGCAGAGTGCGTTTGTAAGGCCCATCCCAAAGAGCAGGAGAGTGTGTTTGTGTGGCCCGTCCCAAACAGCAGGAGAGTGTGTTTGTGTGGCCCGTCCCAGCTGGAGAGTGCGTTTGTCTGGCCCGTCCCAAAGAGCAGGAGAGTGCGTTTGTGTGGCCCGTCCCATAAAGCAGCAGAGTGCGTTTGTAAGGCCCATCCCAAAGAGCTGGAGAGTGTGTTTGTGTGGCCCGTCCCAGCTGGAGAGTGCGTTTGTGTGGCCCGTCCCAGCTGGAGAGTGCGTTTGTGTGGCCCGTCCCAGCTGGAGAGTGCGTCTGTTTGGCCCGTCCCAAAGAGCAGGAGAGTGCGTTTGTGTGGCCCATCCCAAAGAGTAGGAGAGTGCAGTTTGTGTGGCCCGTCCCAAAGAGCAGGAGAGTGTGTTTGTGTGGCCCGTCCCAAAGAGCAGGAGAGTGTGTTTGTGTGGCCCGTCCCAAAGAGTAGGAGAGTGCAGTTTGTGTGGCCCGTCCCAGCTGGAGAGTGTGTTTGTGTGGCCCGTCCCAAAGAGCAGGAGAGTGCGTTTTTGTGGCCCGTCCCAAAGAGCAGCAGAGTGCGTTTGTGTGGCCCGTCCCAAAGAGCAGGAGAGTGCGTTTGGGTGGCCCGTCCCAAAGAGCTGGAGAGTGTGTTTGTGTGGCACGTCCCAGCTGGAGAGTGCGTTTGTGTGGCCCGTCCCAAAGAGCTGGAGAGTGTGTTTGTGTGGCCCGTCCCAAAGAGCTGGAGAGTGCGTCTGTGTGGCCCGTCCCGAAGAGCAGGAGAGTGTGTTTGTGTGGCCCGTCCCAAAGAGCAGGAGAGTGCAGTTTGTGTGGCCCGTCCCAAAGAGCAGGAGAGTGTGTTTGTGTGGCCCGTCCCAAAGAGCAGGAGAGTGCGTTTGTGTGGCCCGTCCCAGCTGGAGAGTGTGTTTGTGTGGCCCGTCCCAAAGAGCAGGAGACTGCGTTTATGTGGCCCGTCCCAAAGAGCAGGAGAGTGCGTTTGTGTGGCCCGTCCCGAAGAGCAGGAAAGTGTGTTTGTGTGGCCCGTCCCAGCTGGAGAATGTGTTTGTGTGGCCCATCCCAAAAAGCAGGAGAGTGCGTCTGTGTGGCCCGTCCCGAAGAGCTGGAGAGTGCGTTTGTGTGGCCCGTCCCAAAGAGCAGGAGAGTGTGTTTGTGTGGCCCGTCCCAAAGAGCAGGAGAGTGTGTTTGTGTGGCCCGTCCCAAACAGCAGGAGAGTGTGTTTGTGTGGCCCGTCCCAGCTGGAGAGTGCGTTTGTCTGGCCCGTCCCAAAGAGCAGGAGAGTGTGTTTGTGTGGCCCGTCCCAAAGAGCAGGAGAGTGCGTTTGTGTGGCCCGTCCCAAAGAGTAGGAGAGTGCAGTTTGTGTGGCCCGTCCCAAAGAGCAGGAGAGTGTGTTTGTGTGGCCCGTCCCAAAGAGCAGGAGAGTGCAGTTTGTGTGGCCCGTCCCAAAGAGCAGGAGAGTGTGTTTGTGTGGCCCGTCCCAAAGAGCAGGAGAGTGCGTTTGTGTGGCCCGTCCCAAAGAGCTCGAGAGTGCGTTTGTGTGGCCCGTCCCAAAGAGCTGGAGAGTGCGTTTGTGTGGCCCGTCCCAAAGAGCTGGAGAGTGCGTTTGTGTGGCCCGTCCCAAAGAGCAGGAGAGTGCGTTTGTGTGGCCCGTCCCAAAAAGCAGGAGAGTGCGTCTGTGTGGCCCGTCCCAAAGAGCAGGAGAGTGTGTTTGTGTGGCCCGTCCCAAAGAGCAGGAGAGTGCGTTTGTGTGGACCGTACCGAAGAGCAGGAGAGTGCGTTTTTGTGGCCCGTCCCAAACAGCAGGAGAGTGTGTTCGTGTGGCCCGTCCCGAAGAGCAGGAAAGTGTGTTTGTGTGGCCCGTCCCAAAGAGCAGGAGAGTGCAGTTTGTGTGGCCCGTCCCAAAGAGCAGGAGAGTGTGTTTGTGTGGCCCGTCCCAAAGAGCAGGAGAGTGCGTTTGTGTGGCCCGTCCCAGCTGGAGAGTGTGTTTGTGTGGCCCGTCCCAAAGAGCAGGAGAGTGCGTTTATGTGGCCCGTCCCAAAGAGCAGGAGAGTGCGTTTGTGTGGCCCGTCCCAAAGAGCAGGAAAGTGTGTTTGTGTGGCCCGTCCCAGCTGGAGAATGTGTTTGTGTGGCCCGTCCCAAAAAGCAGGAGAGTGCGTCTTTGTGGCCCGTCCCGAAGAGCTGGAGAGTGCGTTTGTGTGGCCCGTCCCAAAGAGCAGGAGAGTGTGTTTGTGTGGCCCGTCCCAAAGAGCAGGAGAGTGTGTTTGTGTGGCCCGTCCCAGCTGGAGAGTGCGTTTGTCTGGCCCGTCCCAAAGAGCAGGAGAGTGCGTTTGTGTGGCCCGTCCCATAAAGCAGCAGAGTGCGTTTGTGTGGCCCATCCCAAAGAGCTGGAGAGTGTGTTTGTGTGGCCCGTCCCAGCTGGAGAGTGCGTTTGTGTGGCCCGTCCCAGCTGGAGAGTGCGTTTGTGTGGCCCGTCCCAAAGAGCAGGAGAGTGTGTTTGTGTGGCCAGTCCCGAAGAGCTGGAGAGTGCGTTTGTGTGGCCCGTCCCAGCTGGAGAGTGCGTCTGTGTGGCCCGTCCCAAAGAGCAGGAGAGTGCGTTTGTGTGGCCCGTCCCAGCTGGAGAGTGCGTCTGTGTGGCCCGTCCGGAAGAGCTGGAGAGTGCGTCTGTGTGGCCCGTCCCAAAGAGCAGGAGAGTGCGTTTGGGTGGCCCGTCCCAAAGAGCAGGAGAGTGCGTTTGTGTGGCCCGTCCAAAAGAGCAGCAGAGTGCGTTTGTGTGGCCCGTCCCAAAGAGCAGGAGAGTGTGTTTGTGTGGCACGTCCCAAAGAGCAGGAGAGTGCGTTTGTGTGGCCCGTCCCAAAGAGCAGTGGAGTGCGTTTGTGTGGCCCGTCCCGAAGAGCAGGAAAGTGTGTTTGTGTGGCCCGTCCCAGCTGGAGAATGTGTTTGTGTGGCCCATCCCAAAAAGCAGGAGAGTGCGTCTGTGTGGCCCGTCCCGAAGAGCTGGAGAGTGCGTTTGTGTGGCCCGTCCCAAAGAGCAGGAGAGTGTGTTTGTGTGGCCCGTCCCAAAGAGCAGGTGAGTGTGTTTGTGTGGCCCGTCCCAGCTGGAGAGTGCGTTTGTCTGGCCCGTTCCAAAGAGCAGGAGAGTGTGTTTGTGTGGCCCGTCCCAAAGAGCAGGAGAGTGCGTTTGTGTGGCCCGTCCCAAAGAGTAGGAGAGTGCAGTTTGTGTGGCCCGTCCCAAAGAGCAGGAGAGTGTGTTTGTGTGGCCCGTCCCAAAGAGCAGGAGAGTGCAGTTTATTTGGCCCGTCCCAAAGAGCAGGAGATTGTGTTTGTGTGGCCCGTCCCAAAGAGCAGGAGAGTGCGTTTGTGTGGCCCGTCCCAAAGTGCTCGAGAGTGCGTTTGTGTGGCCCGTCCCAAAGAGCTGGAGAGTGCGTTTGTGTGGCCCGTCCCAAAGAGCTGGAGAGTGCGTTTGTGTGGCCCGTCCCAAAGAGCAGGAGAGTGCGTTTGTGTGGCCCGTCCCAAAAAGCAGGAGAGTGCGTCTGTGTGGCCCGTCCCAAAGAGCAGGAGAGTGTGTTTGTGTGGCCCGTCCCAAAGAGCAGGAGAGTGCGTTTGTGTGGCCCGTCCCAAAGAGCTGGAGAGTGCGTCTGTGTGGCCCGTCCCAAAGAGCAGGAGAGTGTGTTTGTGTGGCCCGTCCCAGCTGGAGAGTGCGTTTGTGTGGCCCGTCCCAAAGAGCAGGAGAGTGCGTTTGGGTGGCCCGTCCCAAAGAGCAGGAGAGTGCGTTTGTGTGGCCCGTCCCAAAGAGCAGCAGAGTGCGTTTGTGTGGCCCGTCCCAAAGAGCAGGAGAGTGCGTTTGCGTGGCCCGTCCCAAAGAGCAGGAGAGGGCGTTTGGGTGGCCCGTCCCAAAGAGCAGGAGAGTGCGTTTGTGTGGCCCGTCCCAAAGAGCAGTGGAGTGCGTTTGTGTGGCCCGTCCCAAAGAGCTGGAGAGTGCGTTTGTGTGGCCCGTCCCAAAGAGCTGGAGAGTGTGTTTGTGTAGCCCGTCCCAGCTGGAGAGTGCGTTTGTGTGGCCCGTCCCAGCTGGAGAGTGCGTCTGTTTGGCCCGTCCCAAAGAGCAGGAGAGTGCGTTTGTGTGGCCCGTCCCAAAGAGTAGGAGAGTGCAGTTTGTGTGGCCCGTCCCAAAGAGCAGGAGAGTGTGTTTGTGTGGCCCGTCCCAAAGAGCAGGAGAGTGTGTTTGTGTGGCCCGTCCCAAAGAGTAGGAGAGTGCAGTTTGTGTGGCCCGTCCCAAAGAGCAGGAGAGTGCGTTTGTGTGGCCCGTCCCAGCTGGAGAGTGTGTTTGTGTGGCCCGTCCCAAAGAGCAGGAGAGTGCGTTTTTGTGGCCCGTCCCAAAGAGCAGGAGAGTGCGTTTTTGTGGCCCGTCCCAAAGAGCAGCAGAGTGCGTTTGTGTGGCCCGTCCCAACGAGCAGGAGAGTGCGTTTGGGTGGACCGTCCCAAAGAGCAGGAAAATGCGTTTGTTTGGCCCGTCCCAAAGAGCAGCAGAGTGCGTTTGTGTGGCCCGTCCCAAAGAGCAGCAGAGTGCGTCTGTGTGGCCCGTCCCAAAGAGCTGGAGAGTGTGTTTGTGTGGCCCGTCCCAAAGAGCTGGAGAGTGCGTCTGTGTGGACCGTCCCGAAGAGCAGGAGAGTGCGTTTGTGTGGCCCGTCCCGAAGAGTTGGAGAGTGTGTTTGTGTGGCCCGTCCCGAAGAGCAGGAGAGTGTGTTTGTGTGGCCCGTCCCAAAGAGCAGGAGAGTGCAGTTTGTGTGGCCCGTCCCAAAGAGCAGGAGAGTGTGTTTGTGTGGCCCGTCCCAAAGAGCAGGAGAGTGCGTTTGTGTGGCCCGTCCCAGCTGGAGAGTGTGTTTGTGTGGCCCGTCCCAAAGAGCAGGAGAGTGCGTTTATGTGGCCCGTCCCAAAGAGCAGGAGAGTGCGTTTGTGTGGACCGTCCCAAAGAGCAGGAAAGTGTGTTTGTGTGGCCCGTCCCAGCTGGAGAATGTGTTTGTGTGGCCCGTCCCAAAAAGCAGGAGAGTGCGTCTTTGTGGCCCGTCCCGAAGAGCTGGAGAGTGCGTTTGTGTGGCCCGTCCCAAAGAGCAGGAGAGTGTGTTCGTGTGGCCCGTCCCAAAGAGCAGGAGAGTGTGTTTGTTTGGCCCGTCCCAAACAGCAGGAGAGTGTGTTTGTGTGGCCCGTCCCAAACAGCAGGAGAGTGTGTTTGTGTGGCCCGTCCCAGCTGGAGAGTGCGTTTGTCTGGCCCGTCCCAAAGAGCAGGAGAGTGCGTTTGTGTGGCCCGTCCCATAAAGCAGCAGAGTGCGTTTGTGTGGCCCATCCCAAAGAGCTGGAGAGTGTGTTTGTGTGGCCCGTCCCAGCTGGAGAGTGCGTTTGTGTGGCCCGTCCCAGCTGGAGAGTGCGTTTGTGTGGCCCGTCCCAAAGAGCAGGAGAGTGTGTTTGTGTGGCCAGTCCCGAAGAGCTGGAGAGTGCGTTTGTGTGGCCCGTCCCAGCTGGAGAGTGCGTCTGTGTGGCCCGTCCAAAAGAGCAGGAGAGTGCGTTTGTGTGGCCCGTCCCAGCTGGAGAGTGCGTCTGTGTGGCCCGTCCCAAAGAGCAGGAGAGTGCGTTTGTGTGGCCCGTCCCGAAGAGCTGGAGAGTGCGTCTGTGTGGCCCGTCCCAAAGAGCAGGAGAGTGCGTTTGGGTGGCCCGTCCCAAAGAGCAGGAGAGTGCGTTTGTGTGGCCCGTCCAAAAGAGCAGCAGAGTGCGTTTGTGTGGCCCGTCCCAAAGAGCAGCAGAGTGCGTTTGTGTGGCCCGTCCCAAAGAGCAGGAGAGTGCGTTTGGGTGGCCCGTCCCAAAGAGCAGGAGAGTGCGTTTGTGTGGCCCGTCCAAAAGAGCAGCAGAGTGCGTTTGTGTGGCCCGTCCCAAAGAGCAGGAGAGTGTGTTTGTGTGGCACGTCCCAAAGAGCAGGAGAGTGCGTTTGTGTGGCCCGTCCCAAAGAGCAGTGGAGTGCGTTTGTGTGGCCCGTCCCGAAGAGCAGGAAAGTGTCTTTGTGTGGCCCGTCCCAGCTGGAGAATGTGTTTGTGTGGCCCATCCCAAAAAGCAGGAGAGTGCGTCTGTGTGGCCCGTCCCGAAGAGCTGGAGAGTGCGTTTGTGTGGCCCGTCCCAAAGAGCAGGAGAGTGTGTTTGTGTGGCCCGTCCCAAAGAGCAGGTGAGTGTGTTTGTGTGGCCCGTCCCAGCTGGAGAGTGCGTTTGTCTGGCCCGTTCCAAAGAGCAGGAGAGTGTGTTTGTGTGGCCCGTCCCAAAGAGCAGGAGAGTGCGTTTGTGTGGCCCGTCCCAAAGAGTAGGAGAGTGCAGTTTGTGTGGCCCGTCCCAAAGAGCAGGAGAGTGTGTTTGTGTGGCCCGTCCCAAAGAGCAGGAGAGTGCAGTTTATTTGGCCCGTCCCAAAGAGCAGGAGAGTGTGTTTGTGTGGCCCGTCCCAAAGAGCAGGAGAGTGCGTTTGTGTGGCCCGTCCCAAAGTGCTCGAGAGTGCGTTTGTGTGGCCCGTCCCAAAGAGCTGGAGAGTGCGTTTGTGTGGCCCGTCCCAAAGAGCTGGAGAGTGCGTTTGTGAGGCCCGTCCCAAAGAGCAGGAGAGTGCGTTTGTGTGGCCCGTCCCAAAAAGCAGGAGAGTGCGTCTGTGTGGCCCGTCCCAAAGAGCAGGAGAGTGTGTTTGTGTGGCCCGTCCCAAAGAGCAGGAGAGTGCGTTTGTGTGGCCCGTCCCAAAGAGCTGGAGAGTGCGTCTGTGTGGCCCGTCCAAAGAGCAGGAGAGTGTGTTTGTGTGGCCCGTCCCAGCTGGAGAGTGCGTTTGTGTGGCCCGTCCCAAAGAGCAGGAGAGTGCGTTTGGGTGGCCCGTCCCAAAGAGCAGGAGAGTGCGTTTGTGTGGCCCGTCCCAAAGAGCAGCAGAGTGCGTTTGTGTGGCCCGTCCCAAAGAGCAGGAGAGTGCGTTTGCGTGGCCCGTCCCAAAGAGCAGGAGAGGGCGTTTGGGTGGCCCGTCCCAAAGAGCAGGAGAGTGCGTTTGTGTGGCCCGTCCCAAAGAGCAGTGGAGTGCGTTTGTGTGGCCCGTCCCAAAGAGCTGGAGAGTGCGTTTGTGTGGCCCGTCCCAAAGAGCTGGAGAGTGTGTTTGTGTAGCCCGTCCCAGCTGGAGAGTGCGTTTGTGTGGCCCGTCCCAGCTGGAGAGTGCGTCTGTTTGGCCCGTCCCAAAGAGCAGGAGAGTGCGTTTGTGTGGCCCGTCCCAAAAAGTAGGAGAGTGCGTCTGTGTGGCCCGTCCCAAAGAGCAGGAGAGTGTGTTTGTGTGGCCCGTCCCAAAGAGCAGGAGAGTGCGTTTGTGTGGCCCGTCCCAAAGAGCTGGAGAGTGCGTCTGTGTGGCCCGTCCCAAAGAGCAGGAGAGTGTGTTTGTGTGGCCCGTCCCAGCTGGAGAGTGCGTTTGTGTGGCCCGTCCCAAAGAGCAGGAGAGTGCGTTTGGGTGGCCCGTCCCAAAGAGCAGGAGAGTGCGTTTGTGTGACCCGTCCCAAAGAGCAGCAGAGTGCGTTTGTGTGGCCCGTCCCAAGGAGCAGGAGAGTGCGTTTGCGTGGCCCGTCCCAAAGAGCAGGAGAGGGCGTTTGGGTGGCCCGTCCCAAAGAGCAGGAGAGTGCGTTTGTGTGGCCCGTCCCAAAGAGCAGTGGAGTGCGTTTGTTTGGCCCGTCCCAAAGAGCTGGAGAGTGCGTTTGTGTGGCCCGTCCCAAAGAGCTGGAGAGTGTGTTTGTGTAGCCCGTCCCAGCTGGAGAGTGCCTTTGTGTGGCCCGTCCCAGCTGGAGAGTGCGTCTGTTTGGCCCGTCCCAAAGAGCAGGAGAGTGCGTTTGTGTGGCCCGTCCCAAAGAGTAGGAGAGTGCAGTTTGTGTGGCCCGTCCCAAAGAGCAGGAGAGTGTGTTTGTGTGGCCCGTCCCAAAGAGCAGGAGAGTGTGTTTGTGTGGCCCGTCCCAAAGAGTAGGAGAGTGCAGTTTGTGTGGCCCGTCCCAAAGAGCAGGAGAGTGCGTTTGTGTGGCCCGTCCCAGCTGGAGAGTGTGTTTGTGTGGCCCGTCCCAAAGAGCAGGAGAGTGCGTTTTTGTGGCCCGTCCCAAAGAGCAGGAGAGTGCGTTTTTGTGGCCCGTCCCAAAGAGCAGCAGAGTGCGTTTGTGTGGCCCGTCCCAACGAGCAGGAGAGTGCGTTTGGGTGGACCGTCCCAAAGAGCAGGAAAGTGCGTTTGTTTGGCCCGTCCAAAAGAGCAGCAGAGTGCGTTTGTGTGGCCCGTCCCAAAGAGCAGCAGAGTGCGTCTGTGTGGCCCGTCCCAAAGAGCTGGAGAGTGTGTTTGTGTGGCCCGTCCCAAAGAGCTGGAGAGTGCGTCTGTGTGGACCGTCCCGAAGAGCAGGAGAGTGCGTTTGTGTGGCCCGTCCCGAAGAGTTGGAGAGTGTGTTTGTGTGGCCCGTCCCGAAGAGCAGGAGAGTGTGTTTGTGTGGCCCGTCCCAAAGAGCAGGAGAGTGCAGTTTGTGTGGCCCGTCCCAAAGAGCAGGAGAGTGTGTTTGTGTGGCCCGTCCCAAAGAGCAGGAGAGTGCGTTTGTGTGGCCCGTCCCAGCTGGAGAGTGTGTTTGTGTGGCCCGTCCCAAAGAGCAGGAGAGTGCGTTTATGTGGCCCGTCCCAAAGAGCAGGAGAGTGCGTTTGTGTGGACCGTCCCAAAGAGCAGGAAAGTGTGTTTGTGTGGCCCGTCCCAGCTGGAGAATGTGTTTGTGTGGCCCGTCCCAAAAAGCAGGAGAGTGCGTCTTTGTGGCCCGTCCCGAAGAGCTGGAGAGTGCGTTTGTGTGGCCCGTCCCAAAGAGCAGGAGAGTGTGTTTGTGTGGCCCGTCCCAAAGAGCAGGAGAGTGTGTTTGTTTGGCCCGTCCCAAACAGCAGGAGAGTGTGTTTGTGTGGCCCGTCCCAAACAGCAGGAGAGTGTGTTTGTGTGGCCCGTCCCAGCTGGAGAGTGCGTTTGTCTGGCCCGTCCCAAAGAGCTGGAGAGTGCGTTTGTGTGGCCCGTCCCAAAGAGCTGGAGAGTGTGTTTGTGTAGCCCGTCCCAGCTGGAGAGTGCGTTTGTGTGGCCCGTCCCAGCTGGAGAGTGCGTCTGTTTGGCCCGTCCCAAAGAGCAGGAGAGTGCGTTTGTGTGGCCCGTCCCAAAAAGTAGGAGAGTGCGTCTGTGTGGCCCGTCCCAAAGAGCAGGAGAGTGTGTTTGTGTGGCCCGTCCCAAAGAGCAGGAGAGTGCGTTTGTGTGGCCCGTCCCAAAGAGCTGGAGAGTGCGTCTGTGTGGCCCGTCCCAAAGAGCAGGAGAGTGTGTTTGTGTGGCCCGTCCCAGCTGGAGAGTGCGTTTGTGTGGCCCGTCCCAAAGAGCAGGAGAGTGCGTTTGCGTGGCCCGTCCCAAAGAGCAGGAGAGGGCGTTTGGGTGGCCCGTCCCAAAGAGCAGGAGAGTGCGTTTGTGTGGCCCGTCCCAAAGAGCAGTGGAGTGCGTTTGTGTGGCCCGTCCCAAAGAGCTGGAGAGTGCGTTTGTGTGGCCCGTCCCAAAGAGCTGGAGAGTGTGTTTGTGTAGCCCGTCCCAGCTGGAGAGTGCGTTTGTGTGGCCCGTCCCAGCTGGAGAGTGCGTCTGTTTGGCCCGTCCCAAAGAGCAGGAGAGTGCGTTTGTGTGGCCCGTCCCAAAGAGTAGGAGAGTGCAGTTTGTGTGGCCCGTCCCAAAGAGCAGGAGAGTGTGTTTGTGTGGCCCGTCCCAAAGAGCAGGAGAGTGTGTTTGTGTGGCCCGTCCCAAAGAGTAGGAGAGTGCAGTTTGTGTGGCCCGTCCCAAAGAGCAGGAGAGTGCGTTTGTGTGGCCCGTCCCAGCTGGAGAGTGTGTTTGTGTGGCCCGTCCCAAAGAGCAGGAGAGTGCGTTTTTGTGGCCCGTCCCAAAGAGCAGGAGAGTGCGTTTTTGTGGCCCGTCCCAAAGAGCAGCAGAGTGCGTTTGTGTGGCCCGTCCCAACGAGCAGGAGAGTGCGTTTGGGTGGACCGTCCCAAAGAGCAGGAAAGTGCGTTTGTTTGGCCCGTCCCAAAGAGCAGCAGAGTGCGTTTGTGTGGCCCGTCCCAAAGAGCAGCAGAGTGCGTCTGTGTGGCCCGTCCCAAAGAGCTGGAGAGTGTGTTTGTGTGGCCCGTCCCAAAGAGCTGGAGAGTGCGTCTGTGTGGACCGTCCCGAAGAGCAGGAGAGTGCGTTTGTGTGGCCCGTCCCGAAGAGTTGGAGAGTGTGTTTGTGTGGCCCGTCCCGAAGAGCAGGAGAGTGTGTTTGTGTGGCCCGTCCCAAAGAGCAGGAGAGTGCAGTTTGTGTGGCCCGTCCCAAAGAGCAGGAGAGTGTGTTTGTGTGGCCCGTCCCAAAGAGCAGGAGAGTGCGTTTGTGTGGCCCGTCCCAGCTGGAGAGTGTGTTTGTGTGGCCCGTCCCAAAGAGCAGGAGAGTGCGTTTATGTGGCCCGTCCCAAAGAGCAGGAGAGTGCGTTTGTGTGGACCGTCCCAAAGAGCAGGAAAGTGTGTTTGTGTGGCCCGTCCCAGCTGGAGAATGTGTTTGTGTGGCCCGTCCCAAAAAGCAGGAGAGTGCGTCTTTGTGGCCCGTCCCGAAGAGCTGGAGAGTGCGTTTGTGTGGCCCGTCCCAAAGAGCAGGAGAGTGTGTTTGTGTGGCCCGTCCCAAAGAGCAGGAGAGTGTGTTTGTTTGGCCCGTCCCAAACAGCAGGAGAGTGTGTTTGTGTGGCCCGTCCCAAACAGCAGGAGAGTGTGTTTGTGTGGCCCGTCCCAGCTGGAGAGTGCGTTTGTCTGGCCCGTCCCAAAGAGCAGGAGAGTGCGTTTGTGTGGCCCGTCCCATAAAGCAGCAGAGTGCGTTTGTGTGGCCCATCCCAAAGAGCTGGAGAGTGTGTTTGTGTGGCCCGTCCCAGCTGGAGAGTGCGTTTGTGTGGCCCGTCCCAGCTGGAGAGTGCGTTTGTGTGGCCCGTCCCAAAGAGCAGGAGAGTGTGTTTGTGTGGCCAGTCCCGAAGAGCTGGAGAGTTTGTTTGTGTGGCCCGTCCCAAAGAGCTGGAGAGTGTGTTTGTGTGGCCCGTCCCAGCTGGAGAGTGCGTTTGTGTGGCCCGTCCCAGCTGGAGAGTGCGTCTGTTTGGCCCGTCCCAAAGAGCAGGAGAGTGCGTTTGTGTGGCCCGTCCCAAAGAGTAGGAGAGTGCAGTTTGTGTGGCCCGTCCCAAAGAGCAGGAGAGTGTGTTTGTGTGGCCCGTCCCAAAGAGCAGGAGAGTGTGTTTGTGTGGCCCGTCCCAAAGAGTAGGAGAGTGCAGTTTGTGTGGCCCGTCCCAAAGAGCAGGAGAGTGCGTTTGTGTGGCCCGTCCCAGCAGGAGAGTGTGTTTGTGTGGCCCGTCCCAAAGAGCAGGAGAGTGCGTTTTTGTGGCCCGTCCCAAAGAGCAGGAGAGTGCGTTTTTGTGGCCCGTCCCAAAGAGCAGCAGAGTGCGTTTGTGTGGCCCGTCCCAACGAGCAGGAGAGTGCGTTTGGATGGCCCGTCCCAAAGAGAAGGAAAGTGCGTTTGTGTGGCCCGTCCCAAAGAGCAGCAGAGTGCGTTTGTCTGGCCCGTCCCAAAGAGCAGCAGAGTGCGTTTGTGTGGCCCGTCCCAAAGAGCTGGAGAGTGTGTTTGTGTGGCACGTCCCAGCTGGAGAGTGCGTTTGTGTGGCCCGTCCCAAAGAGCTGGAGAGTGTGTTTGTGTGGCCCGTCCCAAAGAGCTGGAGAGTGCGTCTGTGTGGACCGTCCCGAAGAGCAGGAGAGTGCGTTTGTGTGGCCCGTCCCGAAGAGTTGGAGAGTGTGTTTGTGTGGCCCGTCCCGAAGAGCAGGAGAGTGTGTTTGTGTGGCCCGTCCCAAAGAGCAGGAGAGTGCAGTTTGTGTGGCCCGTCCCAAAGAGCAGGAGAGTGTGTTTGTGTGGCCCGTCCCAAAGAGCAGGAGAGTGCGTTTGTGTGGCCCGTCCCAGCTGGAGAGTGTGTTTGTGTGGCCCGTCCCAAAGAGCAGGAGAGTGCGTTTATGTGGCCCGTCCCAAAGAGCAGGAGAGTGCGTTTGTGTGGCCCGTCCCAAAGAGCAGGAAAGTGTGTTTGTTTGGCCCGTCCCAGCTGGAGAATGTGTTTGTGTGGCCCGTCCCAAAAAGCAGGACAGTGCGTCTTTGTGGCCCGTCCCGAAGAGCTGGAGAGTGCGTTTGTGTGGCCCGTCCCAAAGAGCAGGAGAGTGTGTTTGTGTGGCCCGTCCCAAAGAGCAGGAGAGTGTGTTTGTGTGGCCCGTCCCAAACAGCAGGAGAGTGTGTTTGTGTGGCCCGTCCCAGCTGGAGAGTGCGTTTGTCTGGCCCGTCCCAAAGAGCAGGAGAGTGCGTTTGTGTGGCCCGTCCCATAAATCAGCAGAGTGCGTTTGTGTGGCCCGTCCCAAAGAGCTGGAGAGTGTGTTTGTGTGGCCCGTCCCAGCTGGAGAGTGCGTTTGTGTGGCCCGTCCCAGCTGGAGAGTGCGTTTGTGTGGCCCGTCCCAAAGAGCAGGAGAGTGTGTTTGTGTGGCCAGTCCCGAAGAGCTGGAGAGTGCGTCTGTGTGGCCCGTCCCAAAGAGCAGGAGAGTGCGTTTGTGTGGCCCGTCCCAGCTGGAGAGTGTGTCTGTGTGGCCCGTCCCAAAGAGCAGGAGAGTGCGTTTGTGTGGCCCGTCCCGAAGAGCTGGAGAGTGTGTTTGTGTGGCCAGTCCCAAAGAGCAGCAGAGTGCGTTTGTGTGACCCGTCCCAAAGAGCAGCAGAGTGCGTTTGTGTGGCCCGTCCCAAAGAGCAGGAGAGTGCGTTTGTGTGGCCCGTCCAAAAGAGCAACAGAGTGCGTTTTTGTGGCCCGTCCCAAAGAGCTGGAGAGTGTGTTTGTGTGGCCCGTCCCAAAGAGCTGGAGAGTGCGTCTGTGTGGACCGTCCCGAAGAGCAGGAGAGTGCGTTTGTGTGGCCCGTCCCGAAGAGTTGGAGAGTGTGTTTGTGTGGCCCGTCCCGAAGAGCAGGAGAGTGTGTTTGTGTGGCCCGTCCCAAAGAGGAGGAGAGTGCAGTTTGTGTGGCCCGTCCCAAAGAGCAGGAGAGTGTGTTTGTGTGGCCCGTCCCAAAGAGCAGGAGAGTGCGTTTGTGTGGCCCGTCCCAGCTGGAGAGTGTGTTTGTGTGGCCCGTCCCAAAGAGCAGGAGAGTGCGTTTATGTGGCCCGTCCCAAACAGCAGGAGAGTGCGTTTGTGTGGACCGTCCCAAAGAGCAGGAAAGTGTGTTTGTGTGGCCCGTCCCAGCTGGAGAATGTGTTTGTGTGGCCCGTCCCAAAAAGCAGGAGAGTGCGTCTTTGTGGCCCGTCCCGAAGAGCTGGAGAGTGCGTTTGTGTGGCCCGTCCCAAAGAGCAGGAGAGTGTGTTTGTGTGGCCCGTCCCAAAGAGCAGGAGAGTGTGTTTGTGTGGCCCGTCCCAAAGAGCTGGAGAGTGTGTTTGTGTAGCCCGTCCCAGCTGGAGAGTGCGTTTGTGTGGCCCGTCCCAGCTGGAGAGTGCGTCTGTTTGGCCAGTCCCAAAGAGCAGGAGAGTGCGTTTGTGTGGCCCGTCCCAAAAAGTAGGAGAGTGCGTCTGTGTGGCCCGTCCCAAAAAGCAGGAGAGTGTGTTTGTGTGGCCCGTCCCAAAGAGCAGGAGAGTGTGTTTGTGTGGCCCGTCCCAGCTGGAGAGTGCGTTTGTGTGGCCCGTCCCAAAGAGCAGGAGAGTGCGTTTGGGTGGCCCGTCCCAAAGAGCAGGAGAGTGCGTTTGTGTGGCCCGTCCCAAAGAGCAGCAGAGTGCGTTTGTGTGGCCCGTCCCAAGGAGCAGGAGAGTGCGTTTGTGTGGCCCGTCCCAAAGAGCAGGAGAGGGCGTTTGGGTGGCCCGTCCCAAAGAGCAGGAGAGTGCGTTTGTGTGGCCCGTCCCAAAGAGCAGTGGAGTGCGTTTGTGTGGCCCGTCCCAAAGAGCTGGAGAGTGCGTTTGTGTGGCCCGTCCCAAAGAGCTGGAGAGTGTGTTTGTGTAGCCCGTCCCAGCTGGAGAGTGCGTTTGTGTGGCCCGTCCCAGCTGGAGAGTGCGTCTGTTTGGCCCGTCCCAAAGAGCAGGAGAGTGCGTTTGTGTGGCCCGTCCCAAAGAGTAGAAGAGTGCAGTTTGTGTGGCCCGTCCCAAAGAGCAGGAGAGTGTGTTTGTGTGGCCAGTCCCAAAGAGCAGCAGAGTGCGTTTGTGTGACCCGTCCCAAAGAGCAGCAGAGTGCGTTTGTGTGGCCCGTCCCAAAGAGCAGGAGAGTGCGTTTGTGTGGCCCGTCCAAAAGAGCAACAGAGTGCGTTTTTGTGGCCCGTCCCAAAGAGCTGGAGAGTGTGTTTGTGTGGCCCGTCCCAAAGAGCTGGAGAGTGCGTCTGTGTGGACCGTCCCGAAGAGCAGGAGAGTGCGTTTGTGTGGCCCGTCCCGAAGAGTTGGAGAGTGTGTTTGTGTGGCCCGTCCCGAAGAGCAGGAGAGTGTGTTTGTGTGGCCCGTCCCAAAGAGGAGGAGAGTGTAGTTTGTGTGGCCCGTCCCAAAGAGCAGGAGAGTGTGTTTGTGTGGCCCGTCCCAAAGAGCAGGAGAGTGCGTTTGTGTGGCCCGTCCCAGCTGGAGAGTGTGTTTGTGTGGCCCGTCCCAAAGAGCAGGAGAGTGCGTTTATGTGGCCCGTCCCAAACAGCAGGAGAGTGCGTTTGTGTGGACCGTCCCAAAGAGCAGGAAAGTGTGTTTGTGTGGCCCGTCCCAGCTGGAGAATGTGTTTGTGTGGCCCGTCCCAAAAAGCAGGAGAGTGCGTCTTTGTGGCCCGTCCCGAAGAGCTGGAGAGTGCGTTTGTGTGGCCCGTCCCAAAGAGCAGGAGAGTGTGTTTGTGTGGCCCGTCCCAAAGAGCAGGAGAGTGTGTTTGTGTGGCCCGTCCCAAAGAGCTGGAGAGTGTGTTTGTGTAGCCCGTCCCAGCTGGAGAGTGCGTTTGTGTGGCCCGTCCCAGCTGGAGAGTGCGTCTGTTTGGCCAGTCCCAAAGAGCAGGAGAGTGCGTTTGTGTGGCCCGTCCCAAAAAGTAGGAGAGTGCGTCTGTGTGGCCCGTCCCAAAAAGCAGGAGAGTGTGTTTGTGTGGCCCGTCCCAAAGAGCAGGAGAGTGTGTTTGTGTGGCCCGTCCCAGCTGGAGAGTGCGTTTGTGTGGCCCGTCCCAAAGAGCAGGAGAGTGCGTTTGGGTGGCCCGTCCCAAAGAGCAGGAGAGTGCGTTTGTGTGGCCCGTCCCAAAGAGCAGCAGAGTGCGTTTGTGTGGCCCGTCCCAAGGAGCAGGAGAGTGCGTTTGTGTGGCCCGTCCCAAAGAGCAGGAGAGGGCGTTTGGGTGGCCCGTCCCAAAGAGCAGGAGAGTGCGTTTGTGTGGCCCGTCCCAAAGAGCAGTGGAGTGCGTTTGTGTGGCCCGTCCCAAAGAGCTGGAGAGTGCGTTTGTGTGGCCCGTCCCAAAGAGCTGGAGAGTGTGTTTGTGTAGCCCGTCCCAGCTGGAGAGTGCGTTTGTGTGGCCCGTCCCAGCTGGAGAGTGCGTCTGTTTGGCCCGTCCCAAAGAGCAGGAGAGTGCGTTTGTGTGGCCCGTCCCAAAGAGTAGAAGAGTGCAGTTTGTGTGGCCCGTCCCAAAGAGCAGGAGAGTGTGTTTGTGTGGCCCGTCCCAAAGAGCAGGAGAGTGTGTTTGTGTGGCCCGTCCCAAAGAGCAGGAGAGTGTGTTTGTGTGGCCCGTCCCAAAGAGTAGGAGAGTGCAGTTTGTGTGGCCCGTCCCAAAGAGCAGGAGAGTGCGTTTGTGTGGCCCGTCCCAGCTGGAGAGTGTGTTTGTGTGGCCCGTCCCAAAGAGCAGGAGAGTGCGTTTTTGTGGCCCGTCCCAAAGAGCAGGAGAGTGCGTTTTTGTGGCCCGTCCCAAACAGCAGCAGAGTGCGTTTGTGTGGCCCGTCCCAACGAGCAGGAGAGTGCGTTTGGGTGGACCGTCCCAAAGAGCAGGAAAGTGCGTTTGTTTGGCCCGTCCCAAAGAGCAGCAGAGTGCGTTTGTGTGGCCCGTCCCAAAGAGCAGCAGAGTGCGTCTGTGTGGCCCGTCCCAAAGAGCTGGAGAGTGTGTTTGTGTGGCCCGTCCCAAAGAGCTGGAGAGTGCGTCTGTGTGGACCGTCCCGAAGAGCAGGAGAGTGCGTTTGTGTGGCCCGTCCCGAAGAGTTGGAGAGTGTGTTTGTGTGGCCCGTCCCGAAGAGCAGGAGAGTGTGTTTGTGTGGCCCGTCCCAAAGAGCAGGAGAGTGCAGTTTGTGTGGCCCGTCCCAAAGAGCAGGAGAGTGTGTTTGTGTGGCCCGTCCCAAAGAGCAGGAGAGTGCGTTTGTGTGGCTCGTCCCAGCTGGAGAGTGTGTTTGTGTGGCCCGTCCCAAAGAGCAGGAGAGTGCGTTTATGTGGCCCGTCCCAAAGAGCAGGAGAGTGCGTTTGTGTGGACCGTCCCAAAGAGCAGGAAAGTGTGTTTGTGTGGCCCGTCCCAGCTGGAGAATGTGTTTGTGTGGCCCGTCCCAAAAAGCAGGAGAGTGCGTCTTTGTGGCCCGTCCCGAAGAGCTGGAGAGTGCGTTTGTGTGGCCCGTCCCAAAGAGCAGGAGAGTGTGTTTGTGTGGCCCGTCCCAAAGAGCAGGAGAGTGTGTTTGTTTGGCCCGTCCCAAACAGCAGGAGAGTGTGTTTGTGTGGCCCGTCCCAAACAGCAGGAGAGTGTGTTTGTGTGGCCCGTCCCAGCTGGAGAGTGCGTTTCTCTGGCCCGTCCCAAAGAGCAGGAGAGTGCGTTTGTGTGGCCCGTCCCATAAAGCAGCAGAGTGCGTTTGTGTGGCCCATCCCAAAGAGCTGGAGAGTGTGTTTGTGTGGCCCGTCCCAGCTGGAGAGTGCGTTTGTGTGGCCCGTCCCAGCTGGAGAGTGCGTTTGTGTGGCCCGTCCCAAAGAGCAGGAGAGTGTGTTTGTGTGGCCAGTCCCAAAGAGCTGGAGAGTTTGTTTGTGTGGCCCGTCCCAAAGAGCTGGAGAGTGTGTTTGTGTGGCCCGTCCCAGCTGGAGAGTGCGTTTGTGTGGCCCGTCCCAGCTGGAGAGTGCGTCTGTTTGGCCCGTCCCAAAGAGCAGGAGAGTGCGTTTGTGTGGCCCGTCCCAAAGAGTAGGAGAGTGCAGTTTGTGTGGCCCGTCCCAAAGAGCAGGAGAGTGTGTTTGTGTGGCCCGTCCCAAAGAGCAGGAGAGTGTGTTTGTGTGGCCCGTCCCAAAGAGTAGGAGAGTGCAGTTTGTGTGGCCCGTCCCAAAGAGCAGGAGAGTGCGTTTGTGTGGCCCGTCCCAGCAGGAGAGTGTGTTTGTGTGGCCCGTCCCAAAGAGCAGGAGAGTGCGTTTTTGTGGCCCGTCCCAAAGAGCAGGAGAGTGCGTTTTTGTGGCCCGTCCCAAAGAGCAGCAGAGTGCGTTTGTGTGGCCCGTCCCAACGAGCAGGAGAGTGCGTTTGGATGGCCCGTCCCAAAGAGCAGGAAAGTGCGTTTGTGTGGCCCGTCCCAAAGAGCAGCAGAGTGCGTTTGTGTGGCCCGTCCCAAAGAGCAGCAGAGTGCGTTTGTGTGGCCCGTCCCAAAGAGCTGGAGAGTGTGTTTGTGTGGCACGTCCCAGCTGGAGAGTGCGTTTGTGTGGCCCGTCCCAAAGAGCTGGAGAGTGTGTTTGTGTGGCCCGTCCCAAAGAGCTGGAGAGTGCGTCTGTGTGGACCGTCCCGAAGAGCAGGAGAGTGCGTTTGTGTGGCCCGTCCCGAAGAGTTGGAGAGTGTGTTTGTGTGGCCCGTCCCGAAGAGCAGGAGAGTGTGTTTGTGTGGCCCGTCCCAAAGAGCAGGAGAGTGCAGTTTGTGTGGCCCGTCCCAAAGAGCAGGAGAGTGTGTTTGTGTGGCCCGTCCCAAAGAGCAGGAGAGTGCGTTTGTGTGGCCCGTCCCAGCTGGAGAGTGTGTTTGTGTGGCCCGTCCCAAAGAGCAGGAGAGTGCGTTTATGTGGCCCGTCCCAAAGAGCAGGAGAGTGCGTTTGTGTGGCCCGTCCCAAAGAGCAGGAAAGTGTGTTTGTTTGGCCCGTCCCAGCTGGAGAATGTGTTTGTGTGGCCCGTCCCAAAAAGCAGGAGAGTGCGTCTTTGTGGCCCGTCCCGAAGAGCTGGAGAGTGCGTTTGTGTGGCCCGTCCCAAAGAGCAGGAGAGTGTGTTTGTGTGGCCCGTCCCAAAGAGCAGGAGAGTGTGTTTGTGTGGCCCGTCCCAAACAGCAGGAGAGTGTGTTTGTGTGGCCCGTCCCAGCTGGAGAGTGCGTTTGTCTGGCCCGTCCCAAAGAGCAGGAGAGTGCGTTTGTGTGGCCCGTCCAATAAAGCAGCAGAGTGCGTTTGTGTGGCCCGTCCCAAAGAGCTGGAGAGTGTGTTTGTGTGGCCCGTCCCAGCTGGAGAGTGCGTTTGTGTGGCCCGTCCCAGCTGGAGAGTGCGTTTGTGTGGCCCGTCCCAAAGAGCAGGAGAGTGTGTTTGTGTGGCCAGTCCCGAAGAGCTGGAGAGTGCGTCTGTGTGGCCCGTCCCAAAGAGCAGGAGAGTGCGTTTGTGTGGCCCGTCCCAGCTGGAGAGTGTGTCTGTGTGGCCCGTCCCAAAGAGCAGGAGAGTGCGTTTGTGTGGCCCGTCCCGAAGAGCTGGAGAGTGTGTTTGTGTGGCCAGTCCCAAAGAGCAGCAGAGTGCGTTTGTGTGACCCGTCCCAAAGAGCAGCAGAGTGCGTTTGTGTGGCCCGTCCCAAAGAGCAGGAGAGTGCGTTTGTGTGGCCCGTCCAAAAGAGCAACAGAGTGCATTTTTGTGGCCCGTCCCAAAGAGCTGGAGAGTGTGTTTGTGTGGCCCGTCCCAAAGAGCTGGAGAGTGCGTCTGTGTGGACCGTCCCGAAGAGCAGGAGAGTGCGTTTGTGTGGCCCGTCCCGAAGAGTTGGAGAGTGTGTTTGTGTGGCCCGTCCCGAAGAGCAGGAGAGTGTGTTTGTGTGGCCCGTCCTAAAGAGGAGGAGAGTGCAGTTTGTGTGGCCCGTCCCAAAGAGCAGGAGAGTGTGTTTGTGTGGCCCGTCCCAAAGAGCAGGAGAGTGCGTTTGTGTGGCCCGTCCCAGCTGGAGAGTGTGTTTGTGTGGCCCGTCCCAAAGAGCAGGAGAGTGCGTTTATGTGGCCCGTCCCAAAGAGCAGGAGAGTGCGTTTGTGTGGACCGTCCCAAAGAGCAGGAAAGTGTGTTTGTGTGGCCCGTCCCAGCTGGAGAATGTGTTTGTGTGGCCCGTCCCAAAAAGCAGGAGAGTGCGTCTTTGTGGCCCGTCCCGAAGAGCTGGAGAGTGCGTTTGTGTGGCCCGTCCCAAAGAGCAGGAGAGTGTGTTTGTGTGGCCCGTCCCAAAGAGCAGGATAGTGTGTTTGTGTGGCCCGTCCCAAACAGCAGGAGAGTGTGTTTGTGTGGCCCGTCCCAGCTGGAGAGTGCGTTTGTCTGGCCCGTCCCAAAGAGCAGGAGAGTGCGTTTGTGTGGCCCGTCCCATAAAGCAGCAGAGTGCGTTTGTGTGGCCCATCCCAAAGAGCTGGAGAGTGTGTTTGTGTGGCCCGTCCCAGCTGGAGAGTGCGTTTGTGTGGCCCGTCCCAGCTGGAGAGTGCGTTTGTGTGGCTCGTCCCAAAGAGCAGGAGAGTGTGTTTGTGTGGCCAGTCTCGAAGAGCTGGAGAGTTTGTTTGTGTGGCCCGTCCCAAAGAGCTGGAGAGTGTGTTTGTGTGGCCCGTCCCAGCTGGAGAGTGCGTTTGTGTGGCCCGTCCCAGCTGGAGAGTGCGTCTGTTTGGCCCGTCCCAAAGAGCAGGAGAGTGCGTTTGTGTGGCCCGTCCCAAAGAGTAGGAGATTTCAGTTTGTGTGGCCCGTCCCAAAGAGCAGGAGAGTGTGTTTGTGTGGCCCGTCCCAAAGAGCAGGAGAGTGTGTTTGTGTGGCCCGTCCCAAAGAGTAGGAGAGTGCAGTTTTTGTGGCCCGTCCCAAAGAGCAGGAGAGTGCGTTTGTGTGGCCCGCCCCAGCTGGAGAGTGTGTTTGTGTGGCCCGTCCCAAAGAGCAGGAGAGTGCGTTTTTGTGGCCCGTCCCAAAGAGCAGGAGAGTGCGTTTTTGTGGCCCGTCCCAAAGAGCAGCAGAGTGCGTTTGTGTGGCCCGTCCCAAAGAGCAGGAGAGTGCGTTTGGATGGCCCGTCCCAAAGAGCAGGAAAGTGCGTTTGTGTGGCCCGTCCCAAAGAGCAGCAGAGTGCGTTTGTGTGGCCCGTCCCAAAGAGCAGCAGAGTGCGTTTGTGTGGCCCGTCCCAAAGAGCTGGAGAGTGTGTTTGTGTGGCACGTCCCAGCTGGAGAGTGCGTTTGTGTGGCCCGTCCCAAAGAGCTGGAGAGTGTGTTTGTGTGGCCCGTCCCAAAGAGCTGGAGAGTGCGTCTGTGTGGACCGTCCCGAAGAGCAGGAGAGTGCGTTTGTGTGGCCCGTCCCGAAGAGTTGGAGAGTGTGTTTGTGTGGCCCGTCCCGAAGAGCAGGAGAGTGTGTTTGTGTGGCCCATCCCAAAGAGCAGGAGAGTGCAGTTTGTGTGGCCCGTCCCAAAGAGCAGGAGAGTGTGTTTGTGTGGCCCGTCCCAAAGAGCAGGAGAGTGCGTTTGTGTGGCCCGTCCCAGCTGGAGAGTGTGTTTGTGTGGCCCGTCCCAAAGAGCAGGAGAGTGCGTTTATGTGGCCCGTCCCAAAGAGCAGGAGAGTGCGTTTGTGTGGCCCGTCCCAAAGAGCAGGAAAGTGTGTTTGTTTGGCCCGTCCCAGCTGGAGAATGTGTTTGTGTGGCCCGTCCCAAAAAGCAGGAGAGTGCGTCTTTGTGGCCCGTCCCGAAGAGCTGGAGAGTGCGTTTGTGTGGCCCGTCCCAAAGAGCAGGAGAGTGTGTTTGTGTTGCCCGTCCCAAAGAGCAGGAGAGTGTGTTTGTGTGGCCCGTCCCAAACAGCAGGAGAGTGTGTTTGTGTGGCCCGTCCCAGCTGGAGAGTGCGTTTGTCTGGCCCGTCCCAAAGAGCAGGAGAGTGCGTTTGTGTGGCCCGTCCCATAAAGCAGCAGAGTGCGTTTGTGTGGCCCGTCCCAAAGAGCTGGAGAGTGTGTTTGTGTGGCCCGTCCCAGCTGGAGAGTGCGTTTGTGTGGCCCGTCCCAGCTGGAGAATGCGTTTGTGTGGCCCGTCCCAAAGAGCAGCAGAGTGCGTTTGTGTGGCCCGTCCCAAAGAGCTGGAGAGTGTGTTTGTGTGGCACGTCCAAGCTGGAGAGTGCGTTTGTGTGGACCGTCCCAAAGAGCTGGAGAGTGTGTTTGTGTGGCCCGTCCCAAAGAGCTGGAGAGTGCGTCTGTGTGGACCGTCCCGAAGAGCAGGAGAGTGCGTTTGTGTGGCCCGTCCCGAAGAGTTGGAGAGTGTGTTTGTGTGGCCCGTCCCGAAGAGCAGGAGAGTGTGTTTGTGTGGCCCGTCCCAAAGAGCAGGAGAGTGCAGTTTGTGTGGCCCGTCCCAAAGAGCAGGAGAGTGTGTTTGTGTGGCCCGTCCCAAAGAGCAGGAGAGTGCGTTTGTGTGGCCCGTCCCAGCTGGAGAGTGTGTTTGTGTGGCCCGTCCCAAAGAGCAGGAGAGTGCGTTTATGTGGCCCGTCCCAAAGAGCAGGAGAGTGCGTTTGTGTGGCCCGTCCCAAAGAGCAGGAAAGTGTGTTTGTTTGGCCCGTCCCAGCTGGAGAATGTGTTTGTGTGGCCCGTCCCAAAAAGCAGGAGAGTGCGTCTTTGTGGCCCGTCCCGAAGAGCTGGAGAGTGCGTTTGTGTGGCCCGTCCCAAAGAGCAGGAGAGTGTGTTTGTGTGGCCCGTCCCAAAGAGCAGGAGAGTGTGTTTGTGTGGCCCGTCCCAAACAGCAGGAGAGTGTGTTTGTGTGGCCCGTCCCAGCTGGAGAGTGCGTTTGTCTGGCCCGTCCCAAAGAGCAGGAGAGTGCGTTTGTGTGGCCCGTCCCATAAAGCAGCAGAGTGCGTTTGTGTGGCCCGTCCCAAAGAGCTGGAGAGTGTGTTTGTGTGGCCCGTCCCAGCTGGAGAGTGCGTTTGTGTGGCCCGTCCCAGCTGGAGAGTGCGTTTGTGTGGCCCGTCCCAAAGAGCAGGAGAGTGTGTTTGTGTGGCCAGTCCCAAAGAGCTGGAGAGTGCGTTTGTGTGGCCCGTCCCAGCTGGAGAGTGCGTCTGTGTGGCCCGTCCCAAAGAGCAGGAGAGTGCGTTTGTGTGGCCCGTCCCAGCTGGAGAGTGTGTCTGTGTGGCCCGTCCCAAAGAGCAGGAGAGTGCGTTTGTGTGGCCCGTCCCGAAGAGCTGGAGAGTGTGTTTGTGTGGCCAGTCCCAAAGAGCAGCAGAGTGCGTTTGTGTGGCCCGTCCCAGCTGGAGAGTGTGTTTGTGTGGCCCGTCCCAAAGAGCAGGAGAGTGCGTTTATGTGGCCCGTCCCAAAGAGCAGGAGAGTGCGTTTGTGTGGCCCGTCCCAAAGAGCAGGAAAGTGTGTTTGTTTGGCCCGTCCCAGCTGGAGAATGTGTTTGTGTGGCCCGTCCCAAAAAGCAGGAGAGTGCGTCTTTGTGGCCCGTCCCGAAGAGCTGGAGAGTGCGTTTGTGTGGCCCGTCCCAAAGAGCAGGAGAGTGTGTTTGTGTGGCCCGTCCCAAAGAGCAGGAGAGTGTGTTTGTGTGGCCCGTCCCAAACAGCAGGAGAGTGTGTTTGTGTGGCCCGTCCCAAAGAGCAGGAGAGTGCGTTTGTGTGGCCCGTCCCGAAGAGCTGGAGAGTGTGTTTGTGTGGCCAGTCCCAAAGAGCAGGAGAGTGCGTTTGTGTGGCCCGTCCCAGCTGGAGAGTGTGTTTGTGTGGCCCGTCCCAAAGAGCAGGAGAGTGCGTTTATGTGGCCCGTCCCAAAGAGCAGGAGAGTGCGTTTGTGTGGCCCGTCCCAAAGAGCAGGAAAGTGTGTTTGTTTGGCCCGTCCCAGCTGGAGAATGTGTTTGTGTGGCCCGTCCCAAAAAGCAGGAGAGTGCGTCTTTGTGGCCCGTCCCGAAGAGCTGGAGAGTCCGTTTGTGTGGCCCGTCCCAAAGAGCAGGAGAGTGTGTTTGTGTGGCCCGTCCCAAAGAGCAGGAGAGTGTGTTTGTGTGGCCCGTCCCAAACAGCAGGAGAGTGTGTTTGTGTGGCCCGTCCCAGCTGGAGAGTGCGTTTGTCTGGCCCGTCCCAAAGAGCAGGAGAGTGCGTTTGTGTGGCCCGTCCCATAAAGCAGCAGAGTGCGTTTGTGTGGCCCGTCCCAAAGAGCTGGAGAGTGTGTTTGTGTGGCCCGTCCCAGCTGGAGAGTGCGTTTGTGTGGCCCGTCCCAGCTGGAGAGTGCGTTCGTCCCAAAGAGCAGGAGAGTGTGTTTGTGTGGCCAGTCCCAAAGAGCTGGAGAGTGCGTTTGTGTGGCCCGTCCCAGCTGGAGAGTGCGTCTGTGTGGCCCGTCCCAAAGAGCAGGAGAGTGCGTTTGTGTGGCCCGTCCCAGCTGGAGAGTGTGTCTGTGTGGCCCGTCCCAAAGAGCAGGAGAGTGCGTTTGTGTGGCCCGTCCCGAAGAGCTGGAGAGTGTGTTTGTGTGGCCAGTCCCAAAGAGCAGCAGAGTGCGTTTGTGTGACCCGTCCCAAAGAGCAGCAGAGTGCGTTTCTGTGGCCCGTCCCAAAGAGCAGGAGAGTGCGTTTGTGTGGCCCGTCCAAAAGAGCAGCAGAGTGCGTTTGTTTTGCCCGTCCCAAAGAGCAGGAGAGTGCGTTTGCGTGGCCCTTCCCAAAGAGCAGGAGAGTGCGTTTGTGTGGCCCGTCCCAAAGAGCAGTGGAGTGCGTTTGTGTGGCCCGTCCCAAAGAGCTGGAGAGTGTGTTTGTGTGGCCCGTCCCAGCTGGAGAGTGCGTTTGTGTGGCCCGTCCCAGCTGGAGAGTGCGTCTGTTTGGCCCGTCCCAAAGAGCAGGAGAGTGCGTTTGTGTGGCCCGTCCCAAAGAGTAGGAGAGTGCAGTTTGTGTGGCCCGTCCCAAAGAGCAGGAGAGTGTGTTTGTGTGGCCCGTCCCAAAGAGCAGGAGAGTGTGTTTGTTTGGCCCGTCCCAAAGAGTAGGAGAGTGCAGTTTGTGTGGCCCGTCCCAGCTGGAGAGTGTGTTTGTGTGGCCCGTCCCAAAGAGCAGGAGAGTGCGTTTTTGTGGCCCGTCCCAAAGAGCAGCAGAGTGCGTTTGTGTGGCCCGTCCCAAAGAGCAGGAGAGTGCGTTTGGGTGGCCCGTCCCAAAGAGCTGGAGAGTGTGTTTGTGTGGCACGTCCCAGCTGGAGAGTGCGTTTGTGTGGCCCGTCCCAAAGAGCTGGAGAGTGTGTTTGTGTGGCCCGTCCCAGCTGGAGAATGTGTTTGTGTGGCCCGTCCCAAAAAGCAGGAGAGTGCGTCTGTGTGGCCCGTCCCGAAGAGCTGGAGAGTGCGCTTATGTGGCCCGTCCCAAAGAGCAGGAGAGTGTGTTTGTGTGGCCCGTCCCAAAGAGCAGGAGAGTGTGTTTGTGTGGCCCGTCCCAAACAGCAGGAGAGTGTGTTTGTGTGGCCCGTCCCAGCTGGAGAGTGCGTTTGTCTGGCCCGTCCCAAAGAGCAGGAGAGTGTGTTTGTGTGGCCCGTCCCAAAGAGCAGGAGAGTGCGTTTGTGTGGCCCGTCCCAAAGAGTAGGAGAGTGCAGTTTGTGTGGCCCGTCCCAAAGAGCAGGAGAGTGCGTTTGGGTGGCCCGTCCCAAAGAGCAGGAAAGTGCGTTTGTGTGGCCAGTCCCAAACAGCAGGAGAGTGTGTTTGTGTGGCCCGTCCCAGCTGGAGAGTGCGTTTGTCTGGCCCGTCCCAAAGAGCAGGAGAGTGCGTTTGTGTGGCCCGTCCCATAAAGCAGCAGAGTGCGTTTGTGTGGCCCGTCCCAAAGAGCTGGAGAGTGTGTTTGTGTGGCCCGTCCCAGCTGGAGAGTGCGTTTGTGTGGCCCGTCCCAGCTGGAGAATGCGTTTGTGTGGCCCGTCCCAAAGAGCAGCAGAGTGCGTTTGTGTGGCCCGTCCCAAAGAGCTGGAGAGTGTGTTTGTGTGGCACGTCCCAGCTGGAGAGTGCGTTTGTGTGGACCGTCCCAAAGAGCTGGAGAGTGTGTTTGTGTGGCCCGTCCCAAAGAGCTGGAGAGTGCGTCTGTGTGGACCGTCCCGAAGAGCAGGAGAGTGCGTTTGTGTGGCCCGTCCCGAAGAGTTGGAGAGTGTGTTTGTGTGGCCCGTCCCGAAGAGCAGGAGAGTGTGTTTGTGTGGCCCGTCCCAAAGAGCAGGAGAGTGCAGTTTGTGTGGCCCGTCCCAAAGAGCAGGAGAGTGTGTTTGTGTGGCCCGTCCCAAAGAGCAGGAGAGTGCGTTTGTGTGGCCCGTCCCAGCTGGAGAGTGTGTTTGTGTGGCCCGTCCCAAAGAGCAGGAGAGTGCGTTTATGTGGCCCGTCCCAAAGAGCAGGAGAGTGCGTTTGTGTGGCCCGTCCCAAAGAGCAGGAAAGTGTGTTTGTTTGGCCCGTCCCAGCTGGAGAATGTGTTTGTGTGGCCCGTCCCAAAAAGCAGGAGAGTGCGTCTTTGTGGCCCGTCCCGAAGAGCTGGAGAGTGCGTTTGTGTGGCCCGTCCCAAAGAGCAGGAGAGTGTGTTTGTGTGGCCCGTCCCAAAGAGCAGGAGAGTGTGTTTGTGTGGCCCGTCCCAAACAGCAGGAGAGTGTGTTTGTGTGGCCCGTCCCAGCTGGAGAGTGCGTTTGTCTGGCCCGTCCCAAAGAGCAGGAGAGTGCGTTTGTGTGGCCCGTCCCATAAAGCAGCAGAGTGCGTTTGTGTGGCCCGTCCCAAAGAGCTGGAGAGTGTGTTTGTGTGGCCCGTCCCAGCTGGAGAGTGCGTTTGTGTGGCCCGTCCCAGCTGGAGAGTGCGTTTGTGTGGCCCGTCCCAAAGAGCAGGAGAGTGTGTTTGTGTGGCCAGTCCCAAAGAGCTGGAGAGTGCGTTTGTGTGGCCCGTCCCAGCTGGAGAGTGCGTCTGTGTGGCCCGTCCCAAAGAGCAGGAGAGTGCGTTTGTGTGGCCCGTCCCAGCTGGAGAGTGTGTCTGTGTGGCCCGTCCCAAAGAGCAGGAGAGTGCGTTTGTGTGGCCCGTCCCGAAGAGCTGGAGAGTGTGTTTGTGTGGCCAGTCCCAAAGAGCAGCAGAGTGCGTTTGTGTGGCCCGTCCCAGCTGGAGAGTGTGTTTGTGTGGCCCGTCCCAAAGAGCAGGAGAGTGCGTTTATGTGGCCCGTCCCAAAGAGCAGGAGAGTGCGTTTGTGTGGCCCGTCCCAAAGAGCAGGAAAGTGTGTTTGTTTGGCCCGTCCCAGCTGGAGAATGTGTTTGTGTGGCCCGTCCCAAAAAGCAGGAGAGTGCGTCTTTGTGGCCCGTCCCGAAGAGCTGGAGAGTGCGTTTGTGTGGCCCGTCCCAAAGAGCAGGAGAGTGTGTTTGTGTGGCCCGTCCCAAAGAGCAGGAGAGTGTGTTTGTGTGGCCCGTCCCAAACAGCAGGAGAGTGTGTTTGTGTGGCCCGTCCCAAAGAGCAGGAGAGTGCGTTTGTGTGGCCCGTCCCGAAGAGCTGGAGAGTGTGTTTGTGTGGCCAGTCCCAAAGAGCAGGAGAGTGCGTTTGTGTGGCCCGTCCCAGCTGGAGAGTGTGTTTGTGTGGCCCGTCCCAAAGAGCAGGAGAGTGCGTTTATGTGGCCCGTCCCAAAGAGCAGGAGAGTGCGTTTGTGTGGCCCGTCCCAAAGAGCAGGAAAGTGTGTTTGTTTGGCCCGTCCCAGCTGGAGAATGTGTTTGTGTGGCCCGTCCCAAAAAGCAGGAGAGTGCGTCTTTGTGGCCCGTCCCGAAGAGCTGGAGAGTCCGTTTGTGTGGCCCGTCCCAAAGAGCAGGAGAGTGTGTTTGTGTGGCCCGTCCCAAAGAGCAGGAGAGTGTGTTTGTGTGGCCCGTCCCAAACAGCAGGAGAGTGTGTTTGTGTGGCCCGTCCCAGCTGGAGAGTGCGTTTGTCTGGCCCGTCCCAAAGAGCAGGAGAGTGCGTTTGTGTGGCCCGTCCCATAAAGCAGCAGAGTGCGTTTGTGTGGCCCGTCCCAAAGAGCTGGAGAGTGTGTTTGTGTGGCCCGTCCCAGCTGGAGAGTGCGTTTGTGTGGCCCGTCCCAGCTGGAGAGTGCGTTTGTGTGGCCCGTCCCAAAGAGCAGGAGAGTGTGTTTGTGTGGCCAGTCCCAAAGAGCTGGAGAGTGCGTTTGTGTGGCCCGTCCCAGCTGGAGAGTGCGTCTGTGTGGCCCGTCCCAAAGAGCAGGAGAGTGCGTTTGTGTGGCCCGTCCCAGCTGGAGAGTGTGTCTGTGTGGCCCGTCCCAAAGAGCAGGAGAGTGCGTTTGTGTGGCCCGTCCCGAAGAGCTGGAGAGTGTGTTTGTGTGGCCAGTCCCAAAGAGCAGCAGAGTGCGTTTGTGTGACCCGTCCCAAAGAGCAGCAGAGTGCGTTTCTGTGGCCCGTCCCAAAGAGCAGGAGAGTGCGTTTGTGTGGCCCGTCCAAAAGAGCAGCAGAGTGCGTTTGTTTTGCCCGTCCCAAAGAGCAGGAGAGTGCGTTTGCGTGGCCCTTCCCAAAGAGCAGGAGAGTGCGTTTGTGTGGCCCGTCCCAAAGAGCAGTGGAGTGCGTTTGTGTGGCCCGTCCCAAAGAGCTGGAGAGTGTGTTTGTGTGGCCCGTCCCAGCTGGAGAGTGCGTTTGTGTGGCCCGTCCCAGCTGGAGAGTGCGTCTGTTTGGCCCGTCCCAAAGAGCAGGAGAGTGCGTTTGTGTGGCCCGTCCCAAAGAGTAGGAGAGTGCAGTTTGTGTGGCCCGTCCCAAAGAGCAGGAGAGTGTGTTTGTGTGGCCCGTCCCAAAGAGCAGGAGAGTGTGTTTGTTTGGCCCGTCCCAAAGAGTAGGAGAGTGCAGTTTGTGTGGCCGGTCCCAGCTGGAGAGTGTGTTTGTGTGGCCCGTCCCAAAGAGCAGGAGAGTGCGTTTTTGTGGCCCGTCCCAAAGAGCAGCAGAGTGCGTTTGTGTGGCCCGTCCCAAAGAGCAGGAGAGTGCGTTTGGGTGGCCCGTCCCAAAGAGCTGGAGAGTGTGTTTGTGTGGCACGTCCCAGCTGGAGAGTGCGTTTGTGTGGCCCGTCCCAAAGAGCTGGAGAGTGTGTTTGTGTGGCCCGTCCCAGCTGGAGAATGTGTTTGTGTGGCCCGTCCCAAAAAGCAGGAGAGTGCGTCTGTGTGGCCCGTCCCGAAGAGCTGGAGAGTGCGCTTGTGTGGCCCGTCCCAAAGAGCAGGAGAGTGTGTTTGTGTGGCCCGTCCCAAAGAGCAGGAGAGTGTGTTTGTGTGGCCCGTCCCAAACAGCAGGAGAGTGTGTTTGTGTGGCCCGTCCCAGCTGGAGAGTGCGTTTGTCTGGCCCGTCCCAAAGAGCAGGAGAGTGTGTTTGTGTGGCCCGTCCCAAAGAGCAGGAGAGTGCGTTTGTGTGGCCCGTCCCAAAGAGTAGGAGAGTGCAGTTTGTGTGGCCCGTCCCAAAGAGCAGGAGAGTGCGTTTGGGTGGCCCGTCCCAAAGAGCAGGAAAGTGCGTTTGTGTGGCCAGTCCCAAAGAGCAGCAGAGTGCGTTTGTGTGGCCCGTCCCAAAGAGCAGCAGAGTGCGTTTGTGTGGCCCGTCCCAGCTGGAGAGTGCGTCTGTTTGGCCCGTCCCAAAGAGCAGGAGAGTGCAGTTTGTGTGGCCGGTCCCAAAGAGTAGGAGAGTGTGTTTGTGTGGCCGTCCCAAAGAGTAGGAGAGTGCAGTTTGTGTGGCCCGTCCCAAAGAGCAGGAGATTGTGTTTTTGTGGCCCGTCCCAAAGAGCAGGAGAGTGTGTTTGTGTGGCCCGTCCCAAAGAGCTCGAGAGTGCGTTTGTTTGGCCCGTCCCAAAGAGCAGGAGAGTGCGTTTGTGTGGCCCGTCCCAAAGAGCAGGAGAGTGCGTTTGTGTGGCCCGTCCCAAAAAGCAGGAGAGTGCGTCTGTGTGGCCCGTCCCGAAGAGCTGGAGAGTGTGTTTGTGTGGCCCGTCCCAGCTGGAGAATGTGTTTGTGTGGCCCGTCCCAAAAAGCAGGAGAGTGCGTCTGTGTGGCCGTCCCAAAGTTTGTGTGGCCCGACCCAAACCGCAGGAGAGTGTGTTTGTGTGGCCCGTCCCAGCTGGAGAGTGCGTTTGTGTGGCCCGTCCCAAAAAGCAGGAGAGTGCGTCTGTGTGGCCCGTCCCAAACAGCAGGAGAGTGTGTTTGTGTGGCCCGTCCCAGCTGGAGAGTGCGTTTGTCTGGCCCGTCCCAAAGAGCAGGAGAGTGTGTTTGTGTGGCCCGTCCCAAAGAGCAGGAGAGTGCGTTTGTGTGGCCCGTCCCAAAGAGTAGGAGAGTGCAGTTTGTGTGGCCCGTCCCAAAGAGCAGGAGAGTGCGTTTGGGTGGCCCGTCCCAAAGAGCAGGAAAGTGCGTTTGTGTGGCCAGTCCCAAAGAGCAGCAGAGTGCGTTTGTGTGGCCCGTCCCAGCTGGAGAGTGCGTCTGTTTGGCCCGTCCCAAAGAGCAGGAGAGTGCAGTTTGTGTGGCCGGTCCCAAAGAGTAGGACAGTGCAGTTTGTGTGGCCCGTCCCAAAGAGCAGGAGAGTGTGTTTGTGTGGCCAGTCCCGAAGAGCTGGAGAGTTTGTTTGTGTGGCCCGTCCCAAAGAGCTGGAGAGTGTGTTTGTGTGGCCCGTCCCAGCTGGAGAGTGCGTTTGTGTGGCCCGTCCCAGCTGGAGAGTGCGTCTGTTTGGCCCGTCCCAAAGAGCAGGAGAGTGTGTTTGTGTGGCCCGTCCCAAAGAGTAGGAGAGTGCAGTTTGTGTGGCCCGTCCCAAAGAGCAGGAGAGTGCGTTTGTGTGGCCCGTCCCAGCTGGAGAGTGTGTTTGTGTGGCCCGTCCCAAAGAGCAGGAGAGTGCGTTTTTGTGGCCCGTCCCAAAGAGCAGGAGAGTGCGTTTTTGTGGCCCGTCCCAAAGAGCAGCAGAGTGCGTTTGTGTGGCCAGTCCCGAAGAGCTGGAGAGTTTGTTTGTGTGGCCCGTCCCAAAGAGCTGGAGAGTGTGTTTGTGTGGCCCGTCCCAGCTGGAGAGTGCGTTTGTGTGGCCCGTCCCAGCTGGAGAGTGCGTCTGTTTGGCCCGTCCCAAAGAGCAGGAGAGTGTGTTTGTGTGGCCCGTCCCAAAGAGTAGGAGAGTGCAGTTTGTGTGGCCCGTCCCAAAGAGCAGGAGAGTGCGTTTGTGTGGCCCGTCCCAGCTGGAGAGTGTGTTTGTGTGGCCCGTCCCAAAGAGCAGGAGAGTGCGTTTTTGTGGCCCGTCCCAAAGAGCAGGAGAGTGCGTTTTTGTGGCCCGTCCCAAAGAGCAGCAGAGTGCGTTTGTGTGGCCCGTCCCAACGAGCAGGAGAGTGCGTTTGGATGGCCCGTCCCAAAGAGCAGGAAAGTGCGTTTGTGTGGCCCGTCCCAAAGAGCAGCAGAGTGCGTTTGTGTGGCCCGTCCCAAAGAGCAGCAGAGTGCGTTTGTGTGGCCCGTCCCAAAGAGCTGGAGAGTGTTTTTGTGTGGCACGTCCCAGCTGGAGAGTGCGTTTGTGTGGCCCGTCCCAAAGAGCTGGAGAGTGTGTTTGTGTGGCCCGTCCCAAAGAGCTGGAGAGTGCGTCTGTGTGGACCGTCCCGAAGAGCAGGAGAGTGCGTTTGTGTGGCCCGTCCCGAAGAGTTGGAGAGTGTGTTTGTGTGGCCCGTCCCGAAGAGCAGGAGAGTGTGTTTTTGTGGCCCGTCCCAAAGAGCAGGAGAGTGCAGTTTGTGTGGCCCGTCCCAAAGAGCAGGAGAGTGTGTTTGTGTGGCCCGTCCCACAGAGCAGGAGAGTGCGTTTGTGTGGCCCGTCCCAGCTGGAGAGTGTGTTTGTGTGGCCCGTCCCAAAGAGCAGGAGAGTGCGTTTATGTGGCCCGTCCCAAAGAGCAGGAGAGTGCGTTTGTGTGGCCCGTCCCAAAGAGCAGGAAAGTGTGTTTGTTTGGCCCGTCCCAGCTGGAGAATGTGTTTGTGTGGCCCGTCCCAAAAAGCAGGAGAGTGCGTCTTTGTGGCCCGTCCCGAAGAGCTGGAGAGTGCGTTTGTGTGGCCCGTCCCAAAGAGCAGGAGAGTGTGTTTGTGTGGCCCGTCCCAAAGAGCAGGAGAGTGTGTTTGTGTGGCCCGTCCCAAACAGCAGGAGAGTGTGTTTGTGTGGCCCGTCCCAGCTGGAGAGTGCGTTTGTCTGGCCCGTCCCAAAGAGCAGGAGAGTGCGTTTGTGTGGCCCGTCCCATAAAGCAGCAGAGTGCGTTTGTGTGGCCCATCCCAAAGAGCTGGAGAGTGTGTTTGTGTGGCCCGTCCCAGCTGGAGAGTGCGTTTGTGTGGCCCGTCCCAGCTGGAGAGTGCGTTTGTGTGGCCCGTCCCAAAGAGCAGGAGAGTCCGTTTGTGTGGCCCGTCCCAACGAGCAGGAGAGTGCGTTTGGATGGCCCGTCCCAAAGAGCAGGAAAGTGCGTTTGTGTGGCCCGTCCCAAAGAGCAGCAGAGTGCGTTTGTGTGGCCCGTCCCAAAGAGCAGCAGAGTGCGTTTGTGTGGCCCGTCCCAAAGAGCTGGAGAGTGTTTTTGTGTGGCACGTCCCAGCTGGAGAGTGCGTTTGTGTGGCCCGTCCCAAAGAGCTGGAGAGTGTGTTTGTGTGGCCCGTCCCAAAGAGCTGGAGAGTGCGTCTGTGTGGACCGTCCCGAAGAGCAGGAGAGTGCGTTTGTGTGGCCCGTCCCGAAGAGTTGGAGAGTGTGTTTGTGTGGCCCGTCCCGAAGAGCAGGAGAGTGTGTTTGTGTGGCCCGTCCCAAAGAGCAGGAGAGTGCAGTTTGTGTGGCCCGTCCCAAAGAGCAGGAGAGTGTGTTTGTGTGGCCCGTCCCACAGAGCAGGAGAGTGCGTTTGTGTGGCCCGTCCCAGCTGGAGAGTGTGTTTGTGTGGCCGTCCCAAAGAGCAGGAGAGTGCGTTTATGTGGCCCGTCCCAAAGAGCAGGAGAGTGCGTTTGTGTGGCCCGTCCCAAAGAGCAGGAAAGTGTGTTTGTTTGGCCCGTCCCAGCTGGAGAATGTGTTTGTGTGGCCCGTCCCAAAAAGCAGGAGAGTGCGTCTTTGTGGCCCGTCCCGAAGAGCTGGAGAGTGCGTTTGTGTGGCCCGTCCCAAAGAGCAGGAGAGTGTGTTTGTGTGGCCCGTCCCAAAGAGCAGGAGAGTGTGTTTGTGTGGCCCGTCCCAAACAGCAGGAGAGTGTGTTTGTGTGGCCCGTCCCAGCTGGAGAGTGCGTTTGTCTGGCCCGTCCCAAAGAGCAGGAGAGTGCGTTTGTGTGGCCCGTCCCATAAAGCAGCAGAGTGCGTTTGTGTGGCCCATCCCAAAGAGCTGGAGAGTGTGTTTGTGTGGCCCGTCCCAGCTGGAGAGTGCGTTTGTGTGGCCCGTCCCAGCTGGAGAGTGCGTTTGTGTGGCCCGTCCCAAAGAGCAGGAGAGTGTGTTTGTGTGGCCAGTCCCGAAGAGCTGGAGAGTGCGTTTGTGTGGCCCGTCCCAGCTGGAGAGTGCGTCTGTGTGGCCCGTCCCAAAGAGCAGGAGAGTGCGTTTGTGTGGCCCGTCCCAGCTGGAGAGTGTGTCTGTGTGGCCCGTCCCAAAGAGCAGGAGAGTGCGTTTGTGTGGCCCGTCCCAGCTGGAGAGTGTGTCTGTGTGGCCCGTCCTAAAGAGCAGGAGAGTATTTTTGTGTGGCCCGTCCCGAAGAGCTGGAGAGTGTGTTTGTGTGGCCAGTCCCAAAGAGCAGCAGAGTGCGTTTGTGTGACCCGTCCCAAAGAGCAGCAGAGTGCGTTTGTGTGGCCCGTCCCAAAGAGCAGGAGAGTGCGTTTGTGTGGCCCGTCCAAAAGAGCAGCAGAGTGCGTTTGTGTGGCCCGTCCCAAAGAGCAGTGGAGTGCGTTTGTGTGGCCCGTCCCAAAGAGCTGGAGAGTGCGTTTGTGTGGCCCGTCCCAAAGAGCAGTGGAGTGCGTTTGTGTGGCCCGTCCCAAAGAGCTAGAGAGTGTGTTTGTGTGGCCCGTCCCAGCTGGAGAGTGCGTTTGTGTGGCCCGTCCCAGCTGGAGAGTGCTACTGTTTGGCCCGTCCCAAAGAGCAGGAGAGTGTGTTTGTGTGGCCCGTCCCAAAGAGCAGGAGAGTGTGTTTGTGTGGCCCGTCCCAAAGAGTAGGAGAGTGCAGTTTGTGTGGCCCGTCCCAGCTGGAGAGTGTGTTTGTGTGGCCCGTCCCAAAGAGCAGGAGAGTGCGTTTTTGTGGCCCGTCCCAAAGAGCAGCAGAGTGCGTTTGTGTGGCCCGTCCCAAAGAGCAGGAGAGTGCGTTTGGGTGGCCCGTCCCAAAGAGCTGGAGAGTGTGTTTGTGTGGCACGTCCCAGCTGGAGAGTGCGTTTGTGTGGCCCGTCCCAAAGAGCTGGAGAGTGTGTTTGTGTGGCCCGTCCCAGCTGGAGAATGTGTTTGTGTGGCCCGTCCCAAAAAGCAGGAGAGTGCGTCTGTGTGGCCCGTCCCGAAGAGCTGGAGAGTGCGCTTGTGTGGCCCGTCCCAAAGAGCAGGAGAGTGTGTTTGTGTGGCCCGTCCCAAAGAGCAGGAGAGTGTGTTTGTGTGGCCCGTCCCAAAGAGCAGGAGAGTGTGTTTGTGTGGCCCGTCCCAGCTGGAGAGTGCGTTTGTCTGGCCCGTCCCAAAGAGCAGGAGAGTCTGTTTGTGTGGCCCGTCCCAAAGAGGAGGAGAGTGCGTTTGTGTGGCCCGTCCCAAAGAGTAGGAGAGTGCAGTTTGTGTGGCCCGTCCCAAAGAGCAGGAGAGTGCGTTTGGGTGGCCCGTCCCAAAGAGCAGGAAAGTGCGTTTGTGTGGCCAGTCCCAAAGAGCAGCAGAGTGCGTTTGTGTGGCCCGTCCCAGCTGGAGAGTGCGTCTGTTTGGCCCGTCCCAAAGAGCAGGAGAGTGCAGTTTGTGTGGCCGGTCCCAAAGAGTAGGAGAGTGTGTTTGTGTGGCCGTCACAAAGAGAAGGAGAGTGCAGTTTGTGTGGCCCGTCCCAAAGAGCAGGAGATTGTGTTTTTGTGGCCCGTCCCAAAGAGCAGGAGAGTGCGTTTGTGTGGCCCGTCCCAAAGAGCTCGAGAGTGCGTTTGTTTGGCCCGTCCCAAAGAGCAGGAGAGTGCGTTTGTGTGGCCCGTCCCAGCTGGAGAGTGTGTCTGTGTGGCCCGTCCTAAAGAGCAGGAGAGTATTTTTGTGTGGCCCGTCCCGAAGAGCTGGAGAGTGTGTTTGTGTGGCCAGTCCCAAAGAGCAGCAGAGTGCGTTTGTGTGACCCGTCCCAAAGAGCAGCAGAGTGCGTTTGTGTGGCCCGTCCCAAAGAGCAGGAGAGTGCGTTTGTGTGTCCCGTCCAAAAGAGCAGCAGAGTGCGTTTGTGTGGCCCGTCCCAAAGAGCAGTGGAGTGCGTTTGTGTGGCCCGTCCCAAAGAGCTGGAGAGTGCGTTTGTGTGGCCCGTCCCAAAGAGCAGTGGAGTGCGTTTGTGTGGCCCGTCCCAAAGAGCTAGAGAGTGTGTTTGTGTGGCCCGTCCCAGCAGCAGAGTGCGTTTGTGTGGCCCGTCCCAGCTGGAGAGTGCGTCTGTTTGGCCCGTCCCAAAGAGCAGGAGAGTGCAGTTTGTGTGGCCGGTCCCAAAGAGTAGGAGAGTGTGTTTGTGTGGCCGTCACAAAGAGAAGGAGAGTGCAGTTTGTGTGGCCCGTCCCAAAGAGCAGGAGATTGTGTTTTTGTGGCCCGTCCCAAAGAGCAGGAGAGGGCGTTTGTGTGGCCCGTCCCAAAGAGCTCGAGAGTGCGTTTGTTTGGCCCGTCCCAAAGAGCAGGAGAGTGCGTTAGTGTGGCCCGTCCCAAAGAGCAGGAGAGTGCGTTTGTGTGGCCCGTCCCAAAAAGCAGGAGAGTGCGTCTGTGTGGCCCGTCCCGAAGAGCTGGAGAGTGTGTTTGTGTGGCCCGTCCCAGCTGGAGAATGTGTTTGTGTGGCCCGTCCCAAAAAGCAGTAGAGTGCGTCTGTGTGGCCGTCCCAAAGTTTGTGTGGCCCGACCCAAACCGCAGGAGAGTGTGTTTGTGTGGCCCGTCCAAGCATGAGAGTGCGTTTGTGTGGCCCGTCCCAAAAAGCAGGAGAGTGCGTCTGTGTGGCCCGTCCCAAACAGCAGGAGACTGTGTTTGTGTGGCCCGTCCCAGCTGGAGAGTGCGTTTGGCTGGCCCGTCCCAAAGAGCAGGAGAGTGTGTTTGTGTGGCCCGTCCCAAAGAGCAGGAGAGTGCGTTTGTGTGGCCCGTCCCAAAGAGTAGGAGAGTGCAGTTTGTGTGGCCCGTCCCAAAGAGCAGGAGAGTGCGTTTGGGTGGCCCGTCCCAAAGAGCAGGAAAGTGCGTTTGTGTGGCCAGTCCCAAAGAGCAGCAGAGTGCGTTTGTGTGGCCCGTCCCAGCTGGAGAGTGCGTCTGTTTGGCCCGTCCCAAAGAGCAGGAGAGTGCAGTTTGTGTGGCCGGTCCCAAAGAGTAGGACAGTGCAGTTTGTGTGGCCCGTCCCAAAGAGCAGGAGATTGTGTTTGTGTGGCCCGTCCCAAAGAGCAGGAGAGTGTTTTTGTGTGGCCCGTCCCAAAGAGCAGGAGAGTGTGTTTGTGTGGCCCGTCCCAAAGAGTAGGAGAGTGCAGTTTGTGTGGCCCGTCCCAAAGAGCAGGAGATTGTGTTTGTGTGGCCCGTCCCAAAGAGCAGGAGAGTGCGTTTGTGTGGCCCGTCCCAAAGAGCTCGAGAGTGCGTTTGTTTGGCCTGTCCCAAAGAGCTGGAGAGTGTGTTTGTGTGGCCCGTCCCAGCTGGAGAATGTGTTTGTGTGGCCCGTCCCAAAAAGCAGGAGAGTGCGTCTGTGTGGCCGTCCCAAAGTTTGTGTGGCCCGACCCAAACCGCAGGAGAGTGTGTTTGTGTGGCCCGTCCCAGCTGGAGAGTGCGTTTGTGTGGCCCGTCCCAAAAAGCAGGAGAGTGCGTCTGTGTGGCCCGTCCCAAACAGCAGGAGAGTGTGTTTGTGTGGCCCGTCCCAGCTGGAGAGTGCGTTTGTCTGGCCCGTCCCAAAGAGCAGGAGAGTGTGTTTGTGTGGCCCGTCCCAAAGAGCAGGAGAGTGCGTTTGTGTGGCCCGTCCCAAAAAGTAGGAGAGTGCAGTTTGTGTGGCCCGTTCCAAAGAGCAGGAGAGTGCGTTTGGGTGGCCCGTCCCAAAGAGCAGGAAAGTGCGTTTGTGTGGCCAGTCCGAAAGAGCAGCAGAGTGCGTTTGTGTGGCCCGTCCCAGCCGGAGAGTGCGTCTGTTTGGCCCGTCCCAAAGAGCAGGAGAGTGCAGTTTGTGTGGCCGGTCCCAAAGAGTAGGACAGTGCAGTTTGTGTGGCCCGTCCCAAAGAGCAGGAGATTGTGTTTGTGTGGCCCGTCCCAAAGAGCAGGAGAGTGTGTTTGTGTGGCCCGTCCCAAAGAGCAGGAGAGTGTGTTTGTGTGGCCCGTCCCAAAGAGTAGGAGAGTGCAGTTTGTGTGGCCCGTCCCAAAGAGCAGGAGATTGTGTTTGTGTTGCCCGTCCCAAAGAGCAGGAGAGTGCGTTTGTGTGGCCCGTCCCAAAGAGCTCGAGAGTGCGTTTGTTTGGCCTGTCCCAAAGAGCAGGAGAGTGCGTTTGTGTGGCCCGTCCCAAAGAGCAGGAGAGTGCGTTTGTGTGGCCCGTCCCAAAGAGCAGGAGAGTGCGTTTGTTTGGCCCGTCCCAAAAAGCAGGAGAGTGCGTCTGTGTGGCCTGTCCCGAAGAGCTGGAGAGTGTGTTTGTGTGGCCCGTCCCAGCTGGAGAATGTGTTTGTGTGGCCCGTCCCAAAAAGCAGGAGAGTGCGTCTGTGTGGCCGTCCCAAAGTTTGTGTGGCCCGACCCAAACAGCAGGAGAGTGTGTCTGTGTGGCCCGTCCCAGCTGGAGAGTGCGTTTCTGTGGCCCGTCCCAAAAAGCAGGAGAGTGCGTCTGTGTGGCCCGTCCCAAACAGCAGGAGAGTGTGTTTGTGTGGCCCGTCCCAGCTGGAGAGTGCGTTTGTCTGGCCCGTCCCAAAGAGCAGGAGAGTGTGTTTGTGTGGCCCGTCCCAAAGAGCAGGAGAGTGCGTTTGTGTGGCCCGTCCCAAAGAGTAGGAGAGTGCAGTTTGTGTGGCCCGTCCCAAAGAGCAGGAGAGTGCGTTTGGGTGGCCCGTCCCAAAGAGCAGGAAAGTGCGTTTGTGTGGCCAGTCCCAAAGAGCAGCAGAGTGCGTTTGTGTGGCCCGTCCCAGCTGGAGAGTGCGTCTGTTTGGCCCGTCCCAAAGAGCAGGAGAGTGCAGTTTGTGTGGCCGGTCCCAAAGAGTAGGACAGTGCAGTTTGTGTGGCCCGTCCCAAAGAGCAGGAGATTGTGTTTGTGTGGCCCGTCCCAAAGAGCAGGAGAGTGTGTTTGTGTGGCCCGTCCCAAAGAGCAGGAGAGTGTGTTTGTGTGGCCCGTTCCAAAGAGTAGGAGAGTGCAGTTTGTGTGGCCCGTCCCAAAGAGCAGGAGATTGTGTTTGTGTGGCCCGTCCCAAAGAGCAGGAGAGTGCGTTTGTGTGGCCCGTCCCAAAGAGCTCGAGAGTGCGTTTGTTTGGCCCGTCCCAAAGAGCAGGAGAGTGCGTTTGTGTGGCCCGTCCCAAAGAGCAGGAGAGTGTGTTTGTGTGGCCCGTCCCAAAAAGCAGGAGAGTGCGTCTGTGTGGCCCGTCCCGAAGAGCTGGAGAGTGTGTTTGTGTGGCCCGTCCCAGCTGGAGAATGTGTTTGTGTGGCCCGTCCCAAAAAGCAGGAGAGTGCGTCTGTGTGGCCGTCCCAAAGTTTGTGTGGCCCGTCCCAAACAGCAGGAGAGTGTGTTTGTGTGGCCCGTCCCAGCTGGAGAGTGCGTTTGTCTGGCCTGTCCCAAAGAGCAGCAGAGTGTGCTTGTGTAGCCCGTCCCAAAGAGCAGGAGAGTGTGTTTGTGTGGCCCGTCCCAAAGAGCAGGAAAGTGTGTTTGTGTGGCCCGTCCCAGCTGGAGAATGTGTTTGTGTGGCCCGTCCCAAAAAGCAGGAGAGTGCGTCTTTGTGGCCCGTCCCGAAGAGCTGGAGAGTGCGTTTGTGTGGCCCGTCCCAAAGAGCAGGAGAGTGTGTTTGTGTGGCCCGTCTCAAAGAGCAGGAGAGTGTGTTTGTGTGGCCCGTCCCAAACAGCAGGAGAGTGTGTTTGTGTGGCCCGTCCCAGCTGGAGAGTGCGTTTGTCTGGCCCGTCCCAAAGAGCAGGAGAGTGCGTTTGTGTGGCCCGTCCCATAAAGCAGCAGAGTGCGTTTGTGTGGCCCATCCCAAAGAGCTGGAGAGTGTGTTTGTGTGGCCCGTCCCAGCTGGAGAGTGCGTTTGTGTGGCCCGTCCCAGCTGGAGAGTGCGTTTGTCTGGCCCGTCCCAAACAGCAGGAGAGTGCGTTTGTGTGGCCCGTCCCATAAAGCAGCAGAGTGCGTTTGTGTGGCCCATCCCAAAGAGCTGGAGAGTGTGTTTGTGTGGCCCGTCCCAGCTGGAGAGTGCGTTTGTGTGGCCCGTCCCAGCTGGAGAGTGCGTTTGTGTGGCCCGTCCCAAAGAGCAGGAGAGTGTGTTTGTGTGGCCAGTCCCGAAGAGCTGGAGAGTGCGTTTGTGTGGCCCGTCCCAGCTGGAGAGTGTGTTTGTGTGGCCCGTCCCAAAGAGCAGGAGAGTGTGTTTTTGTGGCCCGTCCCAAAGAGCAGCAGAGTGCGTTTGTGTGGCCCGTCCCAAAGAGCAGGAGAGTGCGTTTGTGTGGCCCGTCCCAAAGAGTAGGAGAGTGCAGTTTGTGTGGCCCGTCCCAAAGAGCAGGAGAGTGCTTTTGGTGGCCCGTCCCAAAGAGCAGGAAAGTGCGTTTGTGTGGCCAGTCCCAAAGAGCAGCAGAGTGCGTTTGTGTGGCCCGTCCCAGCTGGAGAGTGCGTCTGTTTGGCCCGTCCCAAAGAGCAGGAGAGTGCAGTTTGTGTGGCCGGTCCCAAAGAGTAGGACAGTGCAGTTTGTGTGGCCCGTCCCAAAGAGCAGGAGATTGTGTTTGTGTGGCCCGTCCCAAAGAGCAGGAGAGTGTTTTTGTGTGGCCCGTCCCAAAGAGCAGGAGAGTGTGTTTGTGTGGCCCGTCCCAAAGAGTAGGAGAGTGCAGTTTGTGTGGCCCATCCCAAAGAGCAGGAGATTGTGTTTGTGTGGCCCGTCCCAAAGAGCAGGAGAGTGCGTTTGTGTGGCCCGTCCCAAAGAGCTCGAGAGTGCGTTTGTTTGGCCTGTCCCAAAGAGCTGGAGAGTGTGTTTGTGTGGCCCGTCCCAGCTGGAGAATGTGTTTGTGTGGCCCGTCCAAAAAAGCAGGAGAGTGCGTCTGTGTGGCCGTCCCAAAGTTTGTGTGGCCCGACCCAAACCGCAGGAGAGTGTGTTTGTGTGGCCCGTCCCAGCTGGAGAGTGCGTTTGTGTGGCCCGTCCCAAAAAGCAGGAGAGTGCGTCTGTGTGGCCCGTCCCAAACAGCAGGAGAGTGTGTTTGTGTGGCCCGTCCCAGCTGGAGAGTGCGTTTGTCTGGCCCGTCCCAAAGAGCAGGAGAGTGTGTTTGTGTGGCCCGTCCCAAAGAGCAGGAGAGTGCGTTTGTGTGGCCCGTCCCAAAAAGTAGGAGAGTGCAGTTTGTGTGGCCCGTTCCAAAGAGCAGGAGAGTGCGTTTGGGTGGCCCGTCCCAAAGAGCAGGAAAGTGCGTTTGTGTGGCCAGTCCCAAAGAGCAGCAGAGTGCGTTTGTGTGGCCCGTCCCAGCTGGAGAGTGCGTCTGTTTGGCCCGTCCCAAAGAGCAGGAGAGTGCAGTTTGTGTGGCCGGTCCCAAAGAGTAGGACAGTGCAGTTTGTGTGGCCCGTCCCAAAGAGCAGGAGATTGTGTTTGTGTGGCCCGTCCCAAAGAGCAGGAGAGTGTGTTTGTGTGGCCCGTCCCAAAGAGCAGGAGAGTGTGTTTGTGTGGCCCGTCCCAAAGAGTAGGAGAGTGCAGTTTGTGTGGCCCGTCCCAAAGAGCAGGAGATTGTGTTTGTGTTGCCCGTCCCAAAGAGCAGGAGAGTGCGTTTGTGTGGCCCGTCCCAAAGAGCTCGAGAGTGCGTTTGTTTGGCCTGTCCCAAAGAGCAGGAGAGTGCGTTTGTGTGGCCCGTCCCAAAGAGCAGGAGAGTGCGTTTGTGTGGCCCGTCCCAAAGAGCAGGAGAGTGCGTTTGTGTGGCCCGTCCCAAAAAGCAGGAGAGTGCGTCTGTGTGGCCTGTCCCGAAGAGCTGGAGAGTGTGTTTGTGTGGCCCGTCCCAGCTGGAGAATGTGTTTGTGTGGCCCGTCCCAAAAAGCAGGAGAGTGCGTCTGTGTGGCCGTCCCAAAGTTTGTGTGGCCCGACCCAAACAGCAGGAGAGTGTGTCTGTGTGGCCCGTCCCAGCTGGAGAGTGCGTTTCTGTGGCCCGTCCCAAAAAGCAGGAGAGTGCGTCTGTGTGGCCCGTCCCAAACAGCAGGAGAGTGTGTTTGTCAGGCCCGTCCCAGCTGGAGAGTGCGTTTGTCTGGCCCGTCCCAAAGAGCAGGAGAGTGTGTTTGTGTGGCCCGTCCCAAAGAGCAGGAGAGTGCGTTTGTGTGGCCCGTCCCAAAGAGTAGGAGAGTGCAGTTTGTGTGGCCCGTCCCAAAGAGCAGGAGAGTGCGTTTGGGTGGCCCGTCCCAAAGAGCAGGAAAGTGCGTTTGTGTGGCCAGTCCCAAAGAGCAGCAGAGTGCGTTTGTGTGGCCCGTCCCAGCTGGAGAGTGCGTCTGTTTGGCCCGTCCCAAAGAGCAGGAGAGTGCAGTTTGTGTGGCCGGTCCCAAAGAGTAGGACAGTGCAGTTTGTGTGGCCCGTCCCAAAGAGCAGGAGATTGTGTTTGTGTGGCCCGTCCCAAAGAGCAGGAGAGTGTGTTTGTGTGGCCCGTCCCAAAGAGCAGGAGAGTGTGTTTGTGTGGCCCGTCCCAAAGAGTAGGAGAGTGCAGTTTGTGTGGCCCGTCCCAAAGAGCAGGAGATTGTGTTTGTGTGGCCCGTCCCAAAGAGCAGGAGAGTGCGTTTGTGTGGCCCGTCCCAAAGAGCTCGAGAGTGCGTTTGTTAGGCCCGTCCCAAAGAGCAGGAGAGTGCGTTTGTGTGGCCCGTCCCAAAGAGCAGGAGAGTGCGTTTGTGTGGCCCGTCCCAAAAAGCAGGAGAGTGCGTCTGTGTGGCCCGTCCCGAAGAGCTGGAGAGTGTGTTTGTGTGGCCCGTCCCAGCTGGAGAATGTGTTTGTGTGGCCCGTCCCAAAAAGCAGGAGAGTGCGTCTGTGTGGCCGTCCCAAAGTTTGTGTGGCCCGTCCCAAACAGCAGGAGAGTGTGTTTGTGTGGCCCGTCCCAGCTGGAGAGTGCGTTTGTCTGGCCTGTCCCAAAGAGCAGCAGAGTGTGTTTGTGTGGCCCGTCCCAAAGAGCAGGAGAGTGCGTTTGTGTGGCCCGTCCCAAAGAATAGGAGAGTGCAGTTTGTGTGGTCCGTCCCAAAGAGCAGGAGAGTGTGTTTGTGTGGCCCGTCCCAAAGAGCAGGAAAGTGTGTTTGTGTGGCCCGTCCCAGCTGGAGAATGTGTTTGTGTGGCCCGTCCCAAAAAGCAGGAGAGTGCGTCTTTGTGGCCCGTCCCGAAGAGCTGGAGAGTGTGTTTGTGTGGCCCGTCCCAAACAGCAGGAGAGTGTGTTTGTGTGGCCCGTCCCAAACAGCAGGAGAGTGTGTTTGTGTGGCCCGTCCCAGCTGGAGAGTGCGTTTGTCTGGCCCGTCCCAAAGAGCAGGAGAGTGCGTTTGTGTGGCCCGTCCCATAAAGCAGCAGAGTGCGTTTGTGTGGCCCATCCCAAAGAGCTGGAGAGTGTGTTTGTGTGGCCCGTCCCAGCTGGAGAGTGCGTTTGTGTGGCCCGTCCCAGCTGGAGAGTGCGTTTGTCTGGCCCGTCCCAAACAGCAGGAGAGTGCGTTTGTGTGGCCCGTCCCATAAAGCAGCAGAGTGCGTTTGTGTGGCCCATCCCAAAGAGCTGGAGAGTGTGTTTGTGTGGCCCGTCCCAGCTGGAGAGTGCGTTTGTGTGGCCCGTCCCAGCTGGAGAATGCGTTTGTGTGGCCCGTCCCAAAGAGCAGGAGAGTGTGTTTGTGTGGCCAGTCCCGAAGAGCTGGAGAGTGCGTTTGTGTGGCCCGTCCCAGCTGGAGAGTGTGTTTGTGTGGCCCGTCCCAAAGAGCAGGAGAGTGCGTTTTTGTGGCCCGTCCCAAAGAGCAGCAGAGTGCGTTTGTGTGGCCCGTCCCAAAGAGCAGGAGAGTGCGTTTGGGTGGCCCGTCCCAAAGAGCTGGAGAGTGTGTTTGTGTGGCCCGTCCCAGCTGGAGAATGTGTTTGTGTGGCCCGTCCCAAAAAGCAGGAGAGTGCGTCTGTGTGGCCCGTCCCGAAGAGCTGGAGAGTGCGCTTGTGTGGCCCGTCCCAAAGAGCAGGAGAGTGTGTTTGTGTGGCCCGTCCCAAAGAGCAGGAGAGTGTGTTTGTGTGGCCCGTCCCAAACAGCAGGAGAGTGTGTTTGTGTGGCCCGTCCCAGCTGGAGAGTGCGTTTGTCTGGCCCGTCCCAAAGAGCAGGAGAGTGTGTTTGTGTGGCCCGTCCCAAAGAGCAGGAGAGTGCGTTTGTGTGGCCCGTCCCAAAGAGTAGGAGAGTGCAGTTTGTGTGGCCCGTCCCAAAGAGCAGGAGAGTGCGTTTGGGTGGCCCGTCCCAAAGAGCAGGAAAGTGCGTTTGTGTGGCCAGTCCCAAAGAGCAGCAGAGTGCGTTTGTGTGGCCCGTCCCAAAGAGCAGCAGAGTGCGTTTGTGTGGCCCGTCCCAGCTGGAGAGTGCGTCTGTTTGGCCCGTCCCAAAGAGCAGGAGAGTGCAGTTTGTGTGGCCGGTCCCAAAGAGTAGGAGAGTGTGTTTGTTTGGCCGTCCCAAAGAGTAGGAGAGTGCAGTTTGTGTGGCCCGTCCCAAAGAGCAGGAGATTGTGTTTGTGTGGCCCGTCCCAAAGAGCATGAGAGTGCGTTTGTGTGGCCCGTCCCAAAGAGCTCGAGAGTGCGTTTGTTTGGCCCGTCCCAAAGAGCAGGAGAGTGCGTTTGTGTGGCCCGTCCCAAAGAGCAGGAGAGTGCGTTTGTGTGGCCCGTCCCAAAAAGCAGGAGAGTGCGTCTGTGTGGCCCGTCCCGAAGAGCTGGAGAGTGTGTTTGTGTGGCCCGTCCCAGCTGGAGAATGTGTTTGTGTGGCCCGTCCCAAAAAGCAGGAGAGTGCGTCTGTGTGGCCGTCCCAAAGTTTGTGTGGCCCGACCCAAACCGCAGGAGAGTGTGTTTGTGTGGCCCGTCCCAGCTGGAGAGTGCGTTTGTGTGGCCCGTCCCAAAAAGCAGGAGAGTGCGTCTGTGTGGCCCGTCCCAAACAGCAGGAGAGTGTGTTTGTGTGGCCCGTCCCAGCTGGAGAGTGCGTTTGTCTGGCCCGTCCCAAAGAGCAGGAGAGTGTGTTTGTGTGGCCCGTCCCAAAGAGCAGGAGAGTGCGTTTGTGTGGCCCGTCCCAAAGAGTAGGAGAGTGCAGTTTGTGTGGCCCGTCCCAAAGAGCAGGAGAGTGTGTTTGTGTGGCCCGTCCCAAAGAGCAGGAGAGTGCGTTTGGGTGGCCCGTCCCAAAGAGCAGGAAAGTGCGTTTGTGTGGCCAGTCCCAAAGAGCAGCAGAGTGCGTTTGTGTGGCCCGTCCCAGCTGGAGAGTGCGTCTGTTTAGCCCGTCCCAAAGAGCAGGAGAGTGCAGTTTGTGTGGCCGGTCCCAAAGAGTAGGACAGTGCAGTTTGTGTGGCCCGTCCCAAAGAGCAGGAGATTGTGTTTGTGTGGCCCGTCCCAAAGAGCAGGAGAGTGTGTTTGTGTGGCCCGTCCCAAAGAGCAGGAGAGTGTGTTTGTGTGGCCCGTCCCAAAGAGTAGGAGAGTGCAGTTTGTGTGGCCCATCCCAAAGAGCAGGAGATTGTGTTTGTGTGGCCCGTCCCAAAGAGCAGGAGAGTGCGTTTGTGTGGCCCGTCCCAAAGAGCTCGAGAGTGCGTTTGTTTGGCCCGTCCCAAAGAGCAGGAGAGTGCGTTTGTGTGGCCCGTCCCAAAGAGCAGGAGAGTGCGTTTGTGTGGCCCGTCCCAAAGAGCAGGAGAGTGCGTTTGTGTGGCCCGTCCCAAAAAGCAGGAGAGTGCGTCTGTGTGGCCCGTCCCGAAGAGCTGGAGAGTGTGTTTGTGTGGCCCGTCCCAGCTGGAGAATGTGTTTGTGTGGCCCGTCCCAAAAAGCAGGAGAGTGCGTCTGTGTGGCCGTCCCAAAGTTTGTGTGGCCCGACCCAAACCGCAGGATAGTGTGTTTGTGTGGCCCGTCCCAGCTGGAGAGTGCGTTTGTGTGGCCCGTCCCAAAAAGCAGGAGAGTGCGTCTGTGTGGCCCGTCCCAAACAGCAGGAGAGTGTGTTTGTGTGGCCCGTCCCAGCTGGAGAGTGCGTTTGTCTGGCCCGTCCCAAAGAGCAGGAGAGTGTGTTTGTGTGGCCCGTCCCAAAGAGCAGGAGAGTGCGTTTGTGTGGCCCGTCCCAAAGAGTAGGAGAGTGCAGTTTGTGTGGCCCGTCCCAAAGAGCAGGAGATTGTGTTTGTGTGGCCCGTCCCAAAGAGCAGGAGAGTGTGTTTGTGTGGCCCGTCCCAAAGAGCAGGAGAGTGTGTTTGTGTGGCCCGTCCCAAAGAGCAGGAGAGTGCGTTTGTGTGGCCCGTCCCAAAGAGCTCGAGAGTGCGTTTGTTTGGCCCGTCCCAAAGAGTAGGAGAGTGCAGTTTGTGTGGCCCGTCCCAAAGAGCAGGAGAGTGCGTTTGGGTGGCCCGTCCCAAAGAGCAGGAAAGTGCGTTTGTGTGGCCAGTCCCAAAGAGCAGCAGAGTGCGTTTGTGTGGCCCGTCCCAGCTGGAGAGTGCGTCTGTTTGGCCCGTCCCAAAGAGTAGGACAGTGCAGTTTGTGTGGCCCGTCCCAAAGAGCAGGAGATTGTGTTTGTGTGGCCCGTCCCAAAGAGCAGGAGAGTGTGTTTGTGTGGCCCGTCCCAGCTGGAGAATGTGTTTGTGTGGCCCGTCCCAAAAAGCAGGAGAGTGCGTCTGTGTGGCCGTCCCAAAGTTTGTGTGGCCCGTCCCAAACAGCAGGAGAGTGTGTTTGTGTGGCCCGTCCCAGCTGGAGAGTGCGTTTGTCTGGCCCGTCCCAAAGAGCAGCAGAGTGTGTTTGTGTGGCCCGTCCCAAAGAGCAGGAGAGTGCGTTTGTGTGGCCCGTCCCAAAGAATAGGAGAGTGCAGTTTGTGTGGCCCGTCCCAAAGAGCAGGAGAGTGCAGTTTGTGTGGCCCGTCCCAAAGAGCAGGAGAGTGTGTTTGTGTGGCCCGTCCCAAAGAGCAGGAAAGTGTGTTTGTGTGGCCCGTCCCAGCTGGAGAATGTGTTTGTGTGGCCCGTCCCAAAAAGCAGGAGAGTGCGTCTTTGTGGCCCGTCCCGAAGAGCTGGAGAGTGCGTTTGTGTGGCCCGTCCCAAAGAGCAGGAGAGTGTGTTTGTGTGGCCCGTCCCAAAGAGCAGGAGAGTGTGTTTGTGTGGCCCGTCCCAAACAGCAGGAGAGTGTGTTTGTGTGGCCCGTCCCAGCTGGAGAGTGCGTTTGTCTGGCCCGTCCCAAAGAGCAGGAGAGTGCGTTTGTGTGGCCCGTCCCATAAAGCAGCAGAGTGCGTTTGTGTGGCCCATCCCAAAGAGCTGGAGAGTGTGTTTGTGTGGCCCGTCCCAGCTGGAGAGTGCGTTTGAGTGGCCCGTCCCAGCTGGAGAGTGCGTTTGTGTGGCCCGTCCCAAAGAGCAGGAGAGTGTGTTTGTGTGGCCAGTCCCGAAGAGCTGGAGAGTTTGTTTGTGTGGCCCGTCCCAAAGAGCAGGAGAGTGTGTTTGTGTGGCCAGTCCCGAAGAGCTGGAGAGTGCGTTTGTGTGGACCGTCCCGAAGAGCAGGAGAGTGTGTTTGTGTGGCCCGTCCCAAACAGCAGGAGAGTGTGTTTGTGTGGCCCGTCCCAGCTGGAGAGTGTGTTTGTGTGGCCCGTCCCAAAGAGCAGGAGAGTGTGTTTTTGTGGCCCGTCCCAAAGAGCAGCAGAGTGCGTTTGTGTGGCCCGTCCCAAAGAGCAGGAGAGTGCGTTTGGGTGGCCCGTTCCAAAGAGCTGGAGAGTGTGTTTGTGTGGCACGTCCCAGCTGGAGAGTGCGTTTGTGTGGCCCGTCCCAAAGAGCTGGAGAGTGTGTTTGTGTGGCCCGTCCCAGCTGGAGAATGTGTTTGTGTGGCCCGTCCCAAGAAGCAGGAGAGTGCGTCTGTGTGGCCCGTCCCGAAGAGCTGGAGAGTGCGCTTGTGTGGCCCGTCCCAAAGAGCAGGAGAGTGTGTTTGTGTGGCCCGTCCCAAAGAGCAGGAGAGTGTGTTTGTGTGGCCCGTCCCAAACAGCAGGAGAGTGTGTTTGTGTGGCCCGTCCCAGCTGGAGAGTGCGTTTGTCTGGCCCGTCCCAAAGAGCAGGAGAGTGTGTTTGTGTGGCCCGTCCCAAAGAGCAGGAGAGTGCGTTTGTGTGGCCCGTCCCAAAGAGTAGGAGAGTGCAGTTTGTGTGGCCCGTCCCAAAGAGCAGGAGAGTGCGTTTGGGTGGCCCGTCCCAAAGAGCAGGAAAGTGCGTTTGTGTGGCCAGTCCCAAAGAGCAGCAGAGTGCGTTTGTGTGGCCCGTCCCAAAGAGCAGCAGAGTGCGTTTGTGTGGCCCGTCCCAAAGAGCAGGAGAGTGCAGTTTGTGTGGCCGGTCCCAAAGAGTAGGAGAGTGTGTTTGTGTGGCCGTCCCAAAGAGTAGGAGAGTGCAGTTTGTGTGGCCCGTCCCAAAGAGCAGGAGATTGTGTTTGTGTGGCCCGTCCCAAAGAGCAGGAGAGTGCGTTTGTGTGGCCCGTCCCAAAGAGCTCGAGAGTGCGTTTGTTTGGCCCGTCCCAAAGAGCAGGAGAGTGCGTTTGTGTGGCCCGTCCCAAAGAGCAGGAGAGTGCGTTTGTGTGGCCCGTCCCAAAAAGCAGGAGAGTGCGTCTGTGTGGCCCGTTCCGAAGAGCTGGAGAGTGTGTTTGTGTGGCCCGTCCCAGCTGGAGAATGTGTTTGTGTGGCCCGTCCCAAAAAGCAGGAGAGTGCGTCTGTGTGGCCGTCCCAAAGTTTGTGTGGCCCGACCCAAACCGCAGGAGAGTGTGTTTGTGTGGCCCGTCCCAGCTGGAGAGTGCGTTTGTTTGGCCCGTCCCAAAAAGCAGGAGAGTGCGTCTGTGTGGCCCGTCCCAAACAGCAGGAGAGTGTGTTTGTGTGGCCCGTCCCAGCTGGAGAGTGCGTTTGTCTGGCCCGTCCCAAAGAGCAGGAGAGTGTGTTTGTGTGGCCCGTCCCAAAGAGCAGGAGAGTGCGTTTGTGTGGCCCGTCCCAAAGAGTAGGAGAGTGCAGTTTGTGTGGCCCGTCCCAAAGAGCAGGAGAGTGCGTTTGGGTGGCCCGTCCCAAAGAGCAGGAAAGTGCGTTTGTGTGGCCAGTCCCAAAGAGCAGCAGAGTGCGTTTGTGTGGCCCGTCCCAGCTGGAGAGTGCGTCTGTTTGGCCCGTCCCAAAGAGCAGGAGAGTGCAGTTTGTGTGGCCGGTCCCAAAGAGCAGGAGATTGTGTTTGTTTGGCCCGTCCCAAAGAGAAGGAGAATGTGTTTGTGTGGCCCGTCCCAAAGAGCAGGAGAGTGTGTTTGTGTGGCCCGTCCCAAAGAGCAGGAGAGTGTGTTTGTGTGGCCCGTCCCAAAGAGTAGGAGAGTGCAGTTTGTGTGGCCCGTCCCAAAGAGCAGGAGATTGTGTTTGTGTGGCCCGTCCCAAAGAGCAGGAGAGTGCGTTTGTGTGGCCCGTCCAAAAGAGCTCGAGAGTGCGTTTGTTTGGCCCGTCCCAAAGAGCAGGAGAAAGCGTTTGTGTGGCCCGTCCCAAAGAGCAGGAGAGTGCGTTTGTGTGGCCCGTCCCAAAGAGCAGGAGAGTGCGTTTGTGTGGCCCGTCCCAAAAAGCAGGAGAGTGCGTCTGTGTGGCCCGTCCCGAAGAGCTGGAGAGTGTGTTTGTGTGGCCCGTCCCAGCTGGAGAATGTGTTTGTGTGGCCCGTCCCAAAAAGCAGGAGAGTGCGTCTGTGTGGCCGTCCCAAAGTTTGTGTGGCCCGACACAAACAGCAGGAGAGTGTGTTTGTGTGGCCCGTCCCAGCTGGAGAGTGCGTTTGTGTGGCCCGTCCCAAAAAGCAGGAGAGTGCGTCTGTGTGGCCCGTCCCAAACAGCAGGAGAGTGTGTTTGTGTGGCCCGTCCCAGCTGGAGAGTGCGTTTGTCTGGCCCGTCCCAAAGAGCAGGAGAGTGTGTTTGTGTGGCCCGTCCCAAAGAGCAGGAGAGTGCGTTTGTGTGGCCCGTCCCAAAGAGTAGGAGAGTGCAGTTTGTGTGGCCCGTCCCAAAGAGCAGGAGAGTGCGTTTGGGTGGCCAGTCCCAAAGAGCAGCAGAGTGCGTTTGTGTGGCCCGTCCCAGCTGGAGAGTGCGTCTGTTTGGCCCGTCCCAAAGAGCAGGAGAGTGCAGTTTGTGTGGCCGGTCCCAAAGAGTAGGACAGTGCAGTTTGTGTGGCCCGTCCCAAAAAGCAGGAGATTGTGTTTGTGTGGCCCGTCCCAAAGAGCAGGAGAGTGTGTTTGTGTGGCCCGTCCCAAAGAGCAGGAGATTGTGTTTGTGTGGCCCGTCCCAAAGAGCAGGAGAGTGCGTTTGTGTGGCCTGTCCCAAAGAGCTCGAGAGTGCGTTTGTTTGGCCCGTCCCAAAGAGCAGGAGAGTGCGTTTGTGTGGCCCGTCCCAAAGAGCAGGAGAGTGCGTTTGTGTGGCCCGTCCCAAAAAGCAGGAGAGTGCGTCTGTGTGGCCCGTCCCGAAGAGCTGGAGAGTGTGTTTGTGTGGCCCGTCCCAGCTGGAGAATGTGTTTGTGTGGCCCGTCCCAAAAAGCAGGAGAGTGCGTCTGTGTGGCCGTCCCAAAGTTTGTGTGGCCCGACCCAAACCGTAGGAGAGTGTGTTTGTGTGGCCCGTCCCAGCTGGAGAGTGCGTTTGTGTGGCCCGTCCCAAAAAGCAGGAGAGTGCGTCTGTGTGGCCCGTCCCAAACAGCAGGAGAGTGTGTTTGTGTGGCCCGTCCCAGCTGGAGAGTGCGTTTGTCTGGCCCATCCCAAAGAGCAGGAGAGTGTGTTTGTGTGGCCCGTCCCAAAGAGCAGGAGAGTGCGTTTGTGTGGCCCGTCCCAAAGAGTAGGAGAGTGCAGTTTGTGTGGCCCGTCCCAAAGAGCAGGAGAGTGCGTTTGGGTGGCCCGTCCCAAAGAGCAGGAAAGTGCGTTTGTGTGGCCAGTCCCAAAGAGCAGCAGAGTGCGTTTGTGTGGCCCGTCCCAGCTGGAGAGTGCGTCTGTTTGGCCCGTCCCAAAGAGCAGGAGAGTGCAGTTTGTGTGGCCGGTCCCAAAGAGCAGGAGATTGTGTTTGTGTGGCCCGTCCCAAAGAGCAGGAGAGTGCAGTTTGTGTGGCCCGTCCCAAAGAGCAGGAGAGTGTGTTTGTGTGGCCCGTCCCAAAGAGCAGGAAAGTGTGTTTGTGTGGCCCGTCCCAGCTGGAGAATGTGTTTGTGTGGCCCGTCCAAAAAAGCAGGAGAGTGCGTCTTTGTGGCCCGTCCCGAAGAGCTGGAGAGTGCGTTTGTGTGGCCCGTCCCAAAGAGCAGGAGAGTGTGTTTGTGTGGCCCGTCCCAAAGAGCAGGAGAGTGTGTTTGTGTGGCCCGTCCCAAACAGCAGGAGAGTGTGTTTGTGTGGCCCGTCCCAGCTGGAGAGTGCGTTTGTCTGGCCCGTCCCAAAGAGCAGGAGAGTGCGTTTGTGTGGCCCGTCCCATAAAGCAGCAGAGTGCGTTTGTGTGGCCCATCCCAAAGAGCTGGAGAGTGTGTTTGTGTGGCCCGTCCCAGCTGGAGAGTGCGTTTGTGTGGCCCGCCCCAGCTGGAGAGTGCGTTTGTGTGGCCCGTCCCAGCTGGAGAATGTGTTTGTGTGGCCCGTCCCAGCTGGAGAATGTGTTTGTGTGGCCCGTCCCAAAAAGCAGGAGAGTGCGTCTTTGTGGCCCGTCCCGAAGAGCTGGAGAGTGCGTTTGTGTGGCCCGTCCCAAAGAGCAGGAGAGTGTGTTTGTGTGGCCCGTCCCAAAGAGCAGGAGAGTGTGTTTGTGTGGCCAGTCCCGAAGAGCTGGAGAGTTTGTTTGTGTGGCCCGTCCCAAAGAGCAGGAGAGTGTGTTTGTGTGGCCAGTCCCGAAGAGCTGGAGAGTGCGTTTGTGTGGACCGTCCCGAAGAGCAGGAGAGTGTGTTTGTGTGGCCCGTCCCAAACAGCAGGAGAGTGTGTTTGTGTGGCCCGTCCCAGCTGGAGAGTGTGTTTGTGTGGCCCGTCCCAAAGAGCAGGAGAGTGTGTTTTTGTGGCCCGTCCCAAAGAGCAGCAGAGTGCGTTTGTGTGGCCCGTCCCAAAGAGCAGGAGAGTGCGTTTGGGTGGCCCGTCCCAAAGAGCTGGAGAGTGTGTTTGTGTGGCACGTCCCAGCTGGAGAGTGCGTTTGTGTGGCCCGTCCCAAAGAGCTGGAGAGTGTGTTTGTGTGGCCCGTCCCAGCTGGAGAATGTGTTTGTGTGGCCCGTCCCAAGAAGCAGGAGAGTGCGTCTGTGTGGCCCGTCCCGAAGAGCTGGAGAGTGCGCTTGTGTGGCCCGTCCCAAAGAGCAGGAGAGTGTGTTTGTGTGGCCCGTCCCAAAGAGCAGGAGAGTGTGTTTGTGTGGCCCGTCCCAAACAGCAGGAGAGTGTGTTTGTGTGGCCCGTCCCAGCTGGAGAGTGCGTTTGTCTGGCCCGTCCCAAAGAGCAGGAGAGTGTGTTTGTGTGGCCCGTCCCAAAGAGCAGGAGAGTGCGTTTGTGTGGCCCGTCCCAAAGAGTAGGAGAGTGCAGTTTGTGTGGCCCGTCCCAAAGAGCAGGAGAGTGCGTTTGGGTGGCCCGTCCCAAAGAGCAGGAAAGTGCGTTTGTGTGGCCAGTCCCAAAGAGCAGCAGAGTGCGTTTGTGTGGCCCGTCCCAAAGAGCAGCAGAGTGCGTTTGTGTGGCCCGTCCCAAAGAGCAGGAGAGTGCAGTTTGTGTGGCCGGTCCCAAAGAGTAGGAGAGTGTGTTTGTGTGGCCGTCCCAAAGAGTAGGAGAGTGCAGTTTGTGTGGCCCGTCCCAAAGAGCAGGAGATTGTGTTTGTGTGGCCCGTCCCAAAGAGCAGGAGAGTGCGTTTGTGTGGCCCGTCCCAAAGAGCTCGAGAGTGCGTTTGTTTGGCCCGTCCCAAAGAGCAGGAGAGTGCGTTTGTGTGGCCCGTCCCAAAGAGCAGGAGAGTGCGTTTGTGTGGCCCGTCCCAAAAAGCAGGAGAGTGCGTCTGTGTGGCCCGTCCCGAAGAGCTGGAGAGTGTGTTTGTGTGGCCCGTCCCAGCTGGAGAATGTGTTTGTGTGGCCCGTCCCAAAAAGCAGGAGAGTGCGTCGGTGTGGCCGTCCCAAAGTTTTTGTGGCCCGACCCAAACCGCAGGAGAGTGTGTTTGTGTGGCCCGTCCCAGCTGGAGAGTGCGTTTGTGTGGCCCGTCCCAAAAAGCAGGAGAGTGCGTCTGTGTGGCCCGTCCCAAACAGCAGGAGAGTGTGTTTGTGTGGCCCGTCCCAGCTGGAGAGTGCGTTTGTCTGACCCGTCCCAAAGAGCAGGAGAGTGTGTTTGTGTGGCCCGTCCCAAAGAGCAGGAGAGTGCGTTTGTGTGGCCCGTCCCAAAGAGTAGGAGAGTGCAGTTTGTGTGGCCCGTCCCAAAGAGCAGGAGAGTGCGTTTGGGTGGCCCGTCCCAAAGAGCAGGAAAGTGCGTTTGTGTGGCCAGTCCCAAAGAGCAGCAGAGTGCGTTTGTGTGGCCCGTCCCAGCTGGAGAGTGCGTCTGTTTGGCCCGTCCCAAAGAGCAGGAGAGTGCAGTTTGTGTGGCCGGTCCCAAAGAGCAGGAGATTGTGTTTGTTTGGCCCGTCCCAAAGAGCAGGAGAGTGTGTTTGTGTGGCCCGTCCCAAAGAGCAGGAGAGTGTGTTTGTGTGGCCCGTCCCAAAGAGCAGGAGAGTGTGTTTGTGTGGCCCGTCCCAAAGAGCAGGAGAGTGTGTTTGTGTGGCCCGTCCCAAAGAGTAGGAGAGTGCAGTTTGTGTGGCCCGTCCCAAAGAGCAGGAGATTGTGTTTGTGTGGCCCGTCCCAAAGAGCAGGAGAGTGCGTTTGTGTGGCCCGTCCAAAAGAGCTCGAGAGTGCGTTTGTTTGGCCCGTCCCAAAGAGCAGGAGAAAGCGTTTGTGTGGTCCGTCCCAAAGAGCAGGAGAGTGCGTTTGTGTGGCCCGTCCCAAAGAGCAGGAGAGTGCGTTTGTGTGGCCCGTCCCAAAAAGCAGGAGAGTGCGTCTCTGTGGCCCGTCCCGAAGAGCTGGAGAGTGTGTTTGTGTGGCCCGTCCCAGCTGGAGAATGTGTTTGTGTGGCCCGTCCCAAAAAGCAGGAGAGTGCGTCTGTGTGGCCGTCCCAAAGTTTGTGTGGCCCGACACAAACAGCAGGAGAGTGTGTTTGTGTGGCCCGTCCCAGCTGGAGAGTGCGTTTGTGTGGCCCGTCCCAAAAAGCAGGAGAGTGCGTCTGTGTGGCCCGTCCCAAACAGCAGGAGAGTGTGTTTGTGTGGCCCGTCCCAGCTGGAGAGTGCGTTTGTCTGGCCCGTCCCAAAGAGCAGGAGAGTGTGTTTGTGTGGCCCGTCCCAAAGAGCAGGAGAGTGCGTTTGTGTGGCCCGTCCCAAAGAGTAGGAGAGTGCAGTTTGTGTGGCCCGTCCCAAAGAGCAGGAGAGTGCGTTTGGGTGGCCAGTCCCAAAGAGCAGCAGAGTGCGTTTGTGTGGCCCGTCCCAGCTGGAGAGTGCGTCTGTTTGGCCCGTCCCAAAGAGCAGGAGAGTGTGTTTGTGTGGCCCGTCCCAAAGAGCAGGAGAGTGTGTTTGTGTGGCCCGTCCCAAAGAGCAGGAGAGTGTGTTTGTGTGGCCCGTCCCAAAGAGTAGGAGAGTGCAGTTTGTGTGGCCCGTCCCAAAGAGCAGGAGATTGTGTTTGTGTGGCCCGTCCCAAAGAGCAGGAGAGTGCGTTTGTGTGGCCCGTCCAAAAGAGCTCGAGAGTGCGTTTGTTTGGCCCGTTCCAAAGAGCAGGAGAAAGCGTTTGTGTGGCCCGTCCCAAAGAGCAGGAGAGTGCGTTTGTGTGGCCCGTCCCAAAGAGCAGGAGAGTGCGTTTGTGTGGCCCGTCCCAAAAAGCAGGAGAGTGCGTCTGTGTGGCCGTCCCAAACAGCAGGAGAGTGTGTTTGTGTGGCCCGTCCCAGCTGGAGAGTGCGTTTGTCTGGCCCGTCCCAAAGAGCAGGAGAGTGTGTTTGTGTGGCCCGTCCCAAAGAGCAGGAGAGTGCGTTTGTGTGGCCCGTCCCAAAGAGTAGGAGAGTGCAGTTTGTGTGGCCCGTCCCAAAGAGCAGGAGAGTGCGTTTGGGTGGCCAGTCCCAAAGAGCAGCAGAGTGCGTTTGTGTGGCCCGTCCCAGCTGGAGAGTGCGTCTGTTTGGCCCGTCCCAAAGAGCAGGAGAGTGCAGTTTGTGTGGCCGGTCCCAAAGAGTAGGACAGTGCAGTTTTTGTGGCCCGTCCCAAAAAGCAGGAGATTGTGTTTGTGTGGCCCGTCCCAAAGAGCAGGAGAGTGTGTTTGTGTGGCCCGTCCCAAAGAGCAGGAGAGTGTGTTTGTGTGGCCCGTCCCAAAGAGTAGGAGAGTGCAGTTTGTGTGGCCCGTCCCAAAGAGCAGGAGATTGTGTTTGTGTGGCCCGTCCCAAAGAGCAGGAGAGTGCGTTTGTGTGGCCCGTCCCAAAGAGCTCGAGAGTGCGTTTGTTTGGCCCGTCCCAAAGAGCAGGAGAGTGCGTTTGTGTGGCCCGTTCCTAAGAGCAGGAGAGTGCGTTTGTGTGGCCGGTCCCAAAAAGCAGGAGAGTGCGTCTGTGTGGCCCGTCCCGAAGAGCTGGAGAGTGTGTTTGTGTGGCCCGTCCCAGCTGGAGAATGTGTTTGTGTGGCCCGTCCCAAAAAGCAGGAGAGTGCGTCTGTGTGGCCGTCCCAAAGTTTGTGTGGCCCGTCCCAAACAGCAGGAGAGTGTGTTTGTGTGGCCCGTCCCAGCTGGAGAGTGCGTTTGTCTGGCCCGTCCCAAAGAGCAGCAGAGTGTGTTTGTGTGGCCCGTCCCAAAGAGCAGGAGAGTGCGTTTGTGTGGCCCGTACCAAAGAATAGGAGAGTGCAGTTTGTGTGGCCCGTCCCAAAGAGCAGGAGAGTGTGTTTGTGTGGCCCGTCCCAAAGAGCAGGAAAGTGTGTTTGTGTGGCCCGGCCCAGCTGGAGAATGTGTTTGTGTGGCCCGTCCCAAAAAGCAGGAGAGTGCGTCTTTGTGGCCCGTCCCAAAGAGCAGGAGAGTGTGTTTGTGTGGCCCGTCCCAAACAGCAGGAGAGTGTGTTTGTGTGGCCCGTCCCAGCTGGAGAGTGCGTTTGTCTGGCCCGTCCCAAAGAGCAGGAGAGTGCGTTTGTGTGGCCCGTCCCATAAAGCAGCAGAGTGCGTTTGTGTGGCCCATCCCAAAGAGCTGGAGAGTGTGTTTGTGTGGCCCGTCCCAAAGAGCAGGAGAGTGCGTTTGGGTGGCCCGTCCCAAAGAGCAGGAGAGTGCAGTTTGTGTGGCCGGTCCCAAAGAGTAGGAGAGTGTGTTTGTGTGGCCGTCCCAAAGAGTAGGAGAGTGCAGTTTGTTTGGCCCGTCCCAAAGAGCAGGAGAGTGTGTTTGTGTGGCCCGTCCCAAAGAGCAGGAGAGTGCGTTTGTGTGGCCCGTCCCAAAGAGCTCGAGAGTGCGTTTGTTTGGCCCGTCCCAAAGAGCAGGAGAGTGCGTTTGTGTGGCCCGTCCCAAAGAGCAGGAGAGTGCGTTTGTGTGGCCCGTCCCAAAAAGCAGGAGAGTGCGTCTGTGTGGCCCGTCCCGAAGAGCTGGAGAGTGTGTTTGTGTGGCCCGTCCCAGCTGGAGAATGTGTTTGTGTGGCCCGTCCCAAAAAGCAGGAGAGTGCGTCTGTGTGGCCGTCCCAAAGTTTGTGTGGCCCGACCCAAACCGCAGGAGAGTGTGTTTGTGTGGCCCGTCCCAGCTGGAGAGTGCGTTTGTGTGGCCCGTCCCAAAAAGCAGGAGAGTGCGTCTGTGTGGCCCGTCCCAAACAGCAGGAGAGTGTGTTTGTGTGGCCCGTCCCAGCTGGAGAGTGCGTTTGTCTGGCCCGTCCCAAAGAGCAGGAGAGTGTGTTTGTGTGGCCCGTCCCAAAGAGCAGGAGAGTGCGTTTGTGTGGCCCGTCCCAAAGAGTAGGAGAGTGCAGTTTGTGTGGCCCGTCCCAAAGAGCAGGAGAGTGCGTTTGGGTGGCCCGTCCCAAAGAGCAGGAAAGTGCGTTTGTGTGGCCAGTCCCAAAGAGCAGCAGAGTGCGTTTGTGTGGCCCGTCCCAGCTGGAGAGTGCGTCTGTTTGGCCCGTCCCAAAGAGCAGGAGAGTGCAGTTTGTGTGGCCGGTCCCAAAGAGCAGGAGATTGTGTTTGTTTGGCCCGTCCCAAAGAGCAGGAGAGTGTGTTTGTGTGGCCCGTCCCAAAGAGCAGGAGAGTGTGTTTGTGTGGCCCGTCCCAAAGAGCAGGAGAGTGTGTTTGTGTGGCCCGTCCCAAAGAGCAGGAGAGTGTGTTTGTGTGGCCCGTCCCAAAGAGTAGGAGAGTGCAGTTTGTGTGGCCCGTCCCAAAGAGCAGGAGATTGTGTTTGTGTGGCCCGTCCCAAAGAGCAGGAGAGTGCGTTTGTGTGGCCCGTCCAAAAGAGCTCGAGAGTGCGTTTGTTTGGCCCGTCCCAAAGAGCAGGAGAAAGCGTTTGTGTGGTCCGTCCCAAAGAGCAGGAGAGTGCGTTTGTGTGGCCCGTCCCAAAGAGCAGGAGAGTGCGTTTGTGTGGCCCGTCCCAAAAAGCAGGAGAGTGCGTCTGTGTGCCCCGTCCCGAAGAGCTGGAGAGTGTGTTTGTGTGGCCCGTCCCAGCTGGAGAATGTGTTTGTGTGGCCCGTCCCAAAAAGCAGGAGAGTGCGTCTGTGTGGCCGTCCCAAAGTTTGTGTGGCCCGACACAAACAGCAGGAGAGTGTGTTTGTGTGGCCCGTACCAGCTGGAGAGTGCGTTTGTGTGGCCCGTCCCAAAAAGCAGGAGAGTGCGTCTGTGTGGAACGTCCCAAACAGCAGGAGAGTGTGTTTGTGTGGCCCGTCCCAGCTGGAGAGTGCGTTTGTCTGGCCCGTCCCAAAGAGCAGGAGAGTGTGTTTGTGTGGCCCGTCCCAAAGAGCAGGAGAGTGCGTTTGTGTGGCCCGTCCCAAAGAGTAGGAGAGTGCAGTTTGTGTGGCCCGTCCCAAAGAGCAGGAGAGTGCATTTGGGTGGCCAGTCCCAAAGAGCAGCAGAGTGCGTTTGTGTGGCCCGTCCCAGCTGGAGAGTGCGTCTGTTTGGCCCGTCCCAAAGAGCAGGAGAGTGTGTTTGTGTGGCCCGTCCCAAAGAGCAGGAGAGTGTGTTTGTGTGGCCCGTCCCAAAGAGCAGGAGAGTGTGTTTGTGTGGCCCGTCCCAAAGAGTAGGAGAGTGCAGTTTGTGTGGCCCGTCCCAAAGAGCAGGAGATTGTGTTTGTGTGGCCCGTCCCAAAGAGCAGGAGAGTGTGTTTGTGTGGCCCGTCCAAAAGAGCTCGAGAGTGCGTTTGTTTGGCCCGTCCCAAAGAGCAGGAGAAAGCGTTTGTGTGGCCCGTCCCAAAGAGCAGGAGAGTGCGTTTGTGTGGCCCGTCCCAAAGAGCAGGAGAGTGCGTTTGTGTGGCCCGTCCCAAAAAGCAGGAGAGTGCGTCTGTGTGGCCCGTCCCGAAGAGCTGGAGAGTGTGTTTGTGTGGCCCGTCCCAGCTGGAGAGTGCGTTTGTGTGGCCCGTCCCAAAAAGCAGGAGAGTGCGTCTGTGTGGCCCGTCCCGAAGAGCTGGAGAGTGTGTTTGTGTGGCCCGTCCCAGCTGGAGAATGTGTTTGTGTGGCCCGTCCCAAAAAGCAGGAGAGTGCGTCTGTGTGGCCGTCCCAAAGTTTGTGTGGCCCGACACAAACAGCAGGAGAGTGTGTTTGTGTGGCCCGTCCCAGCTGGAGAGTGCGTTTGTGTGGCCCGTCCCAAAAAGCAGGAGAGTGCGTCTGTGTGGCCCGTCCCAAACAGCAGGAGAGTGTGTTTGTGTGGCCCGTCCCAGCTGGAGAGTGCGTTTGTCTGGCCCGTCCCAAAGAGCAGGAGAGTGTGTTTGTGTGGCCCGTCCCAAAGAGCAGGAGAGTGCGTTTGTGTGGCCCGTACCAAAGAGTAGGAGAGTGCAGTTTGTGTGGCCCGTCCCAAAGAGCAGGAGAGTGCAATTTGGTGGCCAGTCCCAAAGAGCAGCAGAGTGCGTTTGTGTGGCCCGTCCCAGCTGGAGAGTGCGTCTGTTTGGCCCGTCCCAAAGAGCAGGAGAGTGTGTTTGTGTGGCCCGTCCCAAAGAGCAGGAGAGTGTGTTTGTGTGGCCCGTCCCAAAGAGCAGGAGAGTGTGTTTGTGTGGCCCGTCCCAAAGAGTAGGAGAGTGCAGTTTGTGTGGCCCGTCCCAAAGAGCAGGAGATTGTGTTTGTGTGGCCCGTCCCAAAGAGCAGGAGAGTGTGTTTGTGTGGCCCGTCCAAAAGAGCTCGAGAGTGCGTTTGTTTGGCCCGTCCCAAAGAGCAGGAGAAAGCGTTTGTGTGGCCCGTCCCAAAGAGCAGGAGAGTGCGTTTGTGTGGCCCGTCCCAAAGAGCAGGAGAGTGCGTTTGTGTGGCCCGTCCCAAAAAGCAGGAGAGTGCGTCTGTGTGGCCCGTCCCGAAGAGCTGGAGAGTGTGTTTGTGTGGCCCGTCCCAGCTGGAGAATGTGTTTGTGTGGCCCGTCCCAAAAAGCAGGAGAGTGCGTCTGTGTGGCCGTCCCAAACAGCAGGAGAGTGTGTTTGTGTGGCCCGTCCCAGCTGGAGAGTGCGTTTGCCTGGCCCGTCCCAAAGAGCAGGAGAGTGTGTTTGTGTGGCCCGTCCCAAAGAGCAGGAGAGTGCGTTTGTGTGGCCCGTCCCAAAGAGTAGGAGAGTGCAGTTTGTGTGGCCCGTCCCAAAGAGCAGGAGAGTGCGTTTGGGTGGCCAGTCCCAAAGAGCAGCAGAGTGCGTTTGTTTGGCCCGTCCCAGCTGGAGAGTGCGTCTGTTTGGCCCGTCCCAAAGAGCAGGAGAGTGCAGTTTGTGTGGCCGGTCCCAAAGAGTAGGACAGTGCAGTTTGTGTGGCCCGTCCCAAAAAGCAGGAGATTGTGTTTGTGTGGCCCGTCCCAAAGAGCAGGAGAGTGTGTTTGTGTGGCCCGTCCCAAAGAGCAGGAGAGTGTGTTTGTGTGGCCCGTCCCAAAGAGTAGGAGAGTGCAGTTTGTGTGGCCCGTCCCAAAGAGCAGGAGATTGTGTTTGTGTGGCCCGTCCCAAAGAGCAGGAGAGTGCGTTTGTGTGGCCCGTCCCAAAGAGCTCGAGAGTGCGTTTGTTTGGCCCGTCCCAAAGAGCAGGAGAGTGCGTTTGTGTGGCCCGTTCCAAAGAGCAGGAGAGTGCGTTTGTGTGGCCCGTCCCAAAAAGCAGGAGAGTGCGTCTGTGTGGCCCGTCCCGAAGAGCTGGAGAGTGTGTTTGTGTGGCCCGTCCCAGCTGGAGAATGTGTTTGTGTGGCCCGTCCCAAAAAGCAGGAGAGTGCGTCTGTGTGGCCGTCCCAAAGTTTGTGTGGCCCGTCCCAAACAGCAGGAGAGTGTGTTTGTGTGGCCCGTCCCAGCTGGAGAGTGCGTTTGTCTGGCCCGTCCCAAAGAGCAGCAGAGTGTGTTTGTGTGGCCCGTCCCAAAGAGCAGGAGAGTGCGTTTGTGTGGCCCGTACCAAAGAATAGGAGAGTGCTGTTTGTGTGGCCCGTCCCAAAGAGCAGGAGAGTGTGTTTGTGTGGCCCGTCCCAAAGAGCAGGAAAGTGTGTTTGTGTGGCCCGTCCCAGCTGGAGAATGTGTTTGTGTGGCCCGTCCCAAAAAGCAGGAGAGTGCGTCTTTGTGGCCCGTCCCAAAGAGCAGGAGAGTGTGTTTGTGTGGCCCGTCCCAAACAGCAGGAGAGTGTGTTTGTGTGGCCCGTCCCAGCTGGAGAGTGCGTTTGTCTGGCCCGTCCCAAAGAGCAGGAGAGTGCGTTTGTGTGGCCCGTCCCATAAAGCAGCAGAGTGCGTTTGTGTGGCCCATCCCAAAGAGCTGGAGAGTGTGTTTGTGTGGCCCGTCCCAGCTGGAGAGTGCGTTTGTGTGGCCCGTCCCAGCTGGAGAGTGCGTCTGTGTGGCCCGTCCCAAAGAGCAGGAGAGTGCGTTTGTGTGGCCCGTCCCAGCTGGAGAGTGCGTCTGTGTGACCCGTCCCAAAGAGCAGCAGAGTGCGTTTGTGTGGCCCGTCCCAAAGAGCAGGAGAGTGCGTTTGGGTGGCCCGTCCCAAAGAGCAGGAGAGTGCGTTTGTGTGGCCCGTCCAAAAGAGCAGCAGAGTGCGTTTGTGTGGCCCGTCCCAAAGAGCAGGAGAGTGTGTTTGTGTGGCACGTCCCAAAGAGCAGGAGAGTGCGTTTGTGTGGCCCGTCCCAAAGAGCAGTGGAGTGCGTTTGTGTGGCCCGTCCCGAAGAGCAGGAAAGTGTGTTTGTGGGGCCCGTCCCAGCTGGAGAATGTGTTTGTGTGGCCCATCCCAAAAAGCAGGAGAGTGCGTCTGTGTGGCCCGTCCCGAAGAGCTGGAGAGTGCGTTTGTGTGGCCCGTCCCAAAGAGCAGGAGAGTGTGTTTGTGTGGCCCGTCCCAAAGAGCAGGAGAGTGTGTTTGTGTGGCCCGTCCCAAACAGCAGGAGAGTGTGTTTGTGTGGCCCGTCCCAGCTGGAGAGTGCGTTTGTCTGGCCCGTCCCAAAGAGCAGGAGAGTGTGTTTGTGTGGCCCGTCCCAAAGAGCAGGAGAGTGCGTTTGTGTGGCCCGTCCCAAAGAGTAGGAGAGTGTAGTTTGTGTGGCCCGTCCCAAAGAGCAGGAGAGTGTGTTTGTGTGGCCCGTCCCAAAGAGCAGGAGAGTGCAGTTTGTGTGGCCCGTCCAAAAGAGCAGGAGAGTGTGTTTGTGTGGCCCGTCCCAAAGAGCAGGAGAGTGCGTTTGTGTGGCCCGTCCCAAAGAGCTCGAGAGTGCGTTTGTGTGGCCCGTCCCAAAGAGCTGGAGAGTGCGTTTGTGTGGCCCGTCCCAAAGAGCTGGAGAGTGCGTTTGTGTGGACCGTCCCAAAGAGCAGGAGAGTGCGTTTGTGTGGCCCGTCCCAAAAAGCAGGAGAGTGCGTCCGTGTGGCCCGTCCCAAAGAGCAGGAGAGTGTGTTTGTGTGGCCCGTCCCAAAGAGCAGGAGAGTGCGTTTGTGTGGCCGGTCCCAAAGAGCTGGAGAGTGCGTCTGTGTGGCCCGTCCCAAAGAGCAGGAGAGTGTGTTTGTGTGGCCCGTCCCAGCTGGAGAGTGCGTTTGTGTGGCCCGTCCCAAAGAGCAGGAGAGTGCGTTTGGGTGGCCCGTCCCAAAGAGCAGGAGAGTGCGTTTGTGTGGCCCGTCCCAAAGAGCAGCAGAGTGCGTTTGTGTGGCCCGTCCCAAAGAGCAGGAGAGTGCGTTTGGGTGGCCCGTCCCAAAGAGCAGGAGAGAGCGTTTGGGTGGCCCGTCCCAAAGAGCAGGAGAGTGCGTTTGTGTGGCCCGTCCCAAAGAGCAGTGGAGTGCGTTTGTGTGGCCCGTCCCAAAGAGCTGGAGAGTGCGTTTGTGTGGCCCGTCCCAAAGAGCTGGAGAGTGTGTTTGTGTAGCCCGTCCCAGCTGGAGAGTGCGTTTGTGTGGCCCGTCCCAGCTGGAGAGTGCGTCTGTTTGGCCCGTCCCATAGAGCAGGAGAGTGTGTTTGTGTGGCCCGTCCCAAAGAGTAGGAGAGTGTGTTTGTGTGGCCCGTCCCAAAGAGTAGGAGAGTGCAGTTTGTGTGGCCCGTCCCAAAGAGCAGGAGAGTGCGTTTGTGTGGCCCGTCCCAGCTGGAGAGTGTGTTTGTGTGGCCCGTCCCAAAGAGCAGGAGAGTGCGTTTTTGTGGCCCGTCCCAAAGAGCAGGAGAGTGCGTTTTTGTGGCCCGTCCCAAAGAGCAGCAGAGTGCGTTTGTGTAGCCCGTCCCAACGAGCAGGAGAGTGCGTTTGGGTGGCCCGTGCTAAAGAGCAGGAAAGTGCGTTTGTTTGGCCCGTCCCAAAGAGCAGGAGAGTGCGTTTGTGTGGCCCGTCCCAAAGAGCAGCAGAGTGCGTCTGTGTGGCCCGTCCCAAAGAGCTGGAGAGTGTGTTTGTGTGGCCCGTCCCAAAGAGCTGGAGAGTGCGTCTGTGTGGACCGTCCCAAAGAGCAGGAGAGTGCGTTTGTGTGGCCCGTCCCAAAGAGCTGGAGAGTGCGTCTGTGTGGCCCGTCCCAAAGAGCAGGAGAGTGTGTTTGTGTGGCCCGTCCCAGCTGGAGAGTGCGTTTGTGTGGCCCGTCCCAAAGAGCAGGAGAGTGCGTTTGGGTGGCCCGTCCCAAAGAGCAGGAGAGTGCGTTTGTGTGGCCCGTCCCAAAGAGCAGCAGAGTGCGTTTGTGTGGCCCGTCCCAAAGAGCAGGAGAGTGCGTTTGCGTGGCCCGTCCCAAAGAGCAGGAGAGAGCGTTTGGGTGGCCCGTCCCAAAGAGCAGGAGAGTGCGTTTGTGTGGCCCGTCCCAAAGAGCAGTGGAGTGCGTTTGTGTGGCCCGTCCCAAAGAGCTGGAGAGTGCGTTTGTGTGGCCCGTCCCAAAGGGCTGGAGAGTGTGTTTGTGTAGCCCGTCCCAAAGAGCAGGAGAGTGCGTCTGTGTGGACCGTCCCGAAGAGCAGGAGAGTGCGTTTGTGTGGCCCGTCCCGAAGAGTTGGAGAGTGTGTTTGTGTGGCCCGTCCCGAAGAGCAGGAGAGTGTGTTTGTGTGGCCCGTCCCGAAGAGTTGGAGAGTGTGTTTGTGTGGCCCGTCCCGAAGAGCAGGAGAGTGTGTTTGTGTGGCCCGTCCCAAAGAGCAGGAGAGTGCAGTTTGTGTGGCCCGTCCCAAAGAGCAGGAGAGTGTGTTTGTGTGGCCCGTCCCAAAGAGCAGGAGAGTGCGTTTGTGTGGCCCGTCCCAGCTGGAGAGTGTGTTTGTGTGGCCCGTCCCAAAGAGCAGGAGAGTGCGTTTATGTGGCCCGTCCCAAAGAGCAGGAGAGTGCGTTTGTGTGGCCCGTCCCAAAGAGCAGGAAAGTGTGTTTGTGTGGCCCGTCCCAGCTGGAGAATGTGTTTGTGTGGCCCGTCCCAAAAAGCAGGAGAGTGCGTCTTTGTGGCCCGTCCCGAAGAGCTGGAGAGTGCGTTTGTGTGGCCCGTCCCAAAGAGCAGGAGAGTGTGTTTGTGTGGCCCGTCCCAAAGAGCAGGAGAGTGTGTTTGTGTGGCCCGTCCCAAACAGCAGGAGAGTGTGTTTGTGTGGCCCGTCCCAGCTGGAGAGTGCGTTTGTCTGGCCCGTCCCAAAGAGCAGGAGAGTGCGTTTGTGTGGCCCGTCCCATAAAGCAGCAGAGTGCGTTTGTGTGGCCCATCCCAAAGAGCTGGAGAGTGTGTTTGTGTGGTCCGTCCCAGCTGGAGAGTGCGTTTGTGTGGCCCGTCCCAGCTGGAGAGTGCGTTTGTGTGGCCCGTCCCAAAGAGCAGGAGAGTGTGTTTGTGTGGCCAGTCCCGAAGAGCTGGAGAGTTTGTTTGTGTGGCCCGTCCCAAAGAGCTGGAGAGTGTGTTTGTGTGGCCCGTCCCAGCTGGAGAGTGCGTTTGAGTGGCCCGTCCCAGCTGGAGAGTGCGTCTGTTTGTCCCGTCCCAAAGAGCAGGAGAGTGCGTTTGTGTGGCCCGTCCCAAAGAGTAGGAGAGTGCAGTTTGTGTGGCCCGTCCCAAAGAGCAGGAGAGTGTGTTTGTGTGGCCCGTCCCAAAGAGCAGGAGAGTGTGTTTGTGTGGCCCGTCCCAAAGAGTAGGAGAGTGCAGTTTGTGTGGCCCGTCCCAAAGAGCAGGAGAGTGCGTTTGTGTGGCCCGTCCCAAAGAGCAGGAGAGTGCGTTTTTGTGGCCCGTCCCAAAGAGCAGCAGAGTGCGTTTGTGTGGCCCGTCCCAACGAGCAGGAGAGTGCGTTTGGACGGCCCGTCCCAAAGAGCAGGAAAGTGCGTTTGTGTGGCCCGTCCCAAAGAGCAGCAGAGTGCGTTTGTGTGGCCCGTCCCAAAGAGCAGCAGAGTGCGTTTGTGTGGCCCGTCCCAAAGAGCTGGAGAGTGTGTTTGTCTGGCACGTCCCAGCTGGAGAGTGCGTTTGTGTGGCCCGTCCCAAAGAGCTGGAGAGTGTGTTTGTGTGGCCCGTCCCAAAGAGCTGGAGAGTGCGTCTGTGTGGACCGTCCCGAAGAGCAGGAGAGTGCGTTTGTGTGGCCCGTCCCGAAGAGTTGGAGAGTGTGTTTGTGTGGCCCGTCCCGAAGAGCAGGAGAGTGTGTTTGTGTGACCCGTCCCAAAGAGCAGGAGAGTGCAGTTTGTGTGGCCCGTCCCAAAGAGCAGGAGAGTGTGTTTGTGTGGCCCGTCCCAAAGAGCAGGAGAGTGCGTTTGTGTGGCCCGTCCCAGCTGGAGAGTGTGTTTGTGTGGCCCGTCCCAAAGAGCAGGAGAGTGCGTTTATGTGGCCCGTCCCAAAGAGCAGGAGAGTGCGTTTGTGTGGCCCGTCCCAAAGAGCAGGAAAGTGTGTTTGTTTGGCCCGTCCCAGCTGGAGAATGTGTTTGTGTGGCCTGTCCCAAAAAGCAGGAGAGTGCGTCTCTGTGGCCCGTCCCGAAGAGCCGGAGAGTGCGTTTGTGTGGCCCGTCCCAAAGAGCAGGAGAGTGTGTTTGTGTGGCCCGTCCCAAAGAGCAGGAGAGTGGGTTTGTGTGGCCCGTCCCAAACAGCAGGAGAGTGTGTTTGTGTGGCCCGTCCCAGCTGGAGAGTCCGTTTGTCTGGCCCGTCCCAAAGAGCAGGAGAGTGCGTTTGTGTGGCCCGTCCCAAAGAGCAGGAGAGTGCGTTTGTGTGGCCCGTCCCAAAAAGCAGGAGAGTGCGTCTGTGTGGCCCGTCCCAGCTGGAGAGTGCGTTTGTGTGGCCCGTCCCAGCTGGAGAGTGCGTTTGTGTGGCCCGTCCCAAAGAGCAGGAGAGTGTGTTTGTGTTGCCCGTCCCAGCTGGAGAGTGCGTCTGTGTTGCCCGTCCCAAAGAGCAGGAGAGTGCGTTTGTGTGGCCCGTCCCGAAGAGCTGGAGAGTGTGTTTGTGTGGCCAGTCCCAAAGAGCAGCAGAGTGCGTTTGTGTGACCCGTCCCAAAGAGCAGCAGAGTGTGTTTGTGTGGCCCGTCCCAGCTGGAGAATGTGTTTGTGTGGCCCGTCCCAAAAATCAGGAGAGTGCGTCTTTGTGGCCCGTCCCGAAGAGCTGGAGAGTGCGTTTGTGTGGCCCGTCCCAAAGAGCAGGAGAGTGTGTTTGTGTGGCCCGTCCCAAAGAGCAGGAGAGTGTGTTTGTGTGGCCCGTCCCAAACAGCAGGAGAGTGTGTTTGTGTGGCCCATCCCAGCTGGAGAGTGCGTTTGTCTGGCCCGTCCCAAAGAGCAGGAGAGTGCGTTTGTGTGGCCCGTCCCATAAAGCAGCAGAGTGCGTTTGTGTGGCCCATCCCAAAGAGCTGGAGAGTGTGTTTGTGTGGCCCGTCCCAGCTGGAGAGTGCGTTTGTGTGGCCCGTCCCAGCTGGAGAGTGCGTTTGTGTGGCCCGTCCCAAAGAGCAGGAGAGTGTGTTTGTGTGGCCAGTCCCGAAGAGCTGGAGAGTTTGTTTGTGTGGCCCGTCCCAAAGAGCTGGAGAGTGTGTTTGTGTGGCCCGTCCCAGCTGGAGAGTGCGTTTGAGTGGCCCGTCCCAGCTGGAGAGTGCGTCTGTTTGTCCCGTCCCAAAGAGCAGGAGAGTGCGTTTGTGTGGCCCGTCCCAAAGAGTAGGAGAGTGCAGTTTGTGTGGCCCGTCCCGAAGAGCAGGAGAGTGTGTTTGTGTGGCCCGTCCCAAAGAGCAGGAGAGTGTGTTTGTGTGGCCCGTCCCAAAGAGTAGGAGAGTGCAGTTTGTGTGGCCCGTCCCAAAGAGCAGGAGAGTGCGTTTGTGTGGCCCGTCCCAAAGAGCAGGAGAGTGCGTTTTTGTGGCCCGTCCCAAAGAGCAGCAGAGTGCGTTTGTGTGGCCCGTCCCAACGAGCAGGAGAGTGCGTTTGGATGGCCCGTCCCAAAGAGCAGGAAAGTGCGTTTGTGTGGCCCGTCCCAAAGAGCAGCAGAGTGCGTTTGTGTGGCCCGTCCCAAAGAGCAGCAGAGTGCGTTTGTGTGGCCCGTCCCAAAGAGCTGGAGAGTGTGTTTGTGTGGCACGTCCCGGCTGGAGAGTGCGTTTGTGTGGCCCGTCCCAAAGAGCTGGAGAGTGTGTTTGTGTGGCCCGTCCCAAAGAGCTGGAGAGTGCGTCTGTGTGGACCGTCCCGAAGAGCAGGAGAGTGCGTTTGTGTGGCCCGTCCCGAAGAGTTGGAGAGTGTGTTTGTGTGGCCCGTCCCGAAGAGCAGGAGAGTGTGTTTGTGTGACCCGTCCCAAAGAGCAGGAGAGTTCAGTTTGTGTGGCCCGTCCCAAAGAGCAGGAGAGTGTGTTTGTGTGGCCCGTCCCAAAGAGCAGGAGAGTGCGTTTGTGTGGCCCGTCCCAGCTGGAGAGTGTGTTTGTGTGGCCCGTCCCAAAGAGCAGGAGAGTGCGTTTATGTGGCCCGTCCCAAAGAGCAGGAGAGTGCGTTTGTGTGGCCCGTCCCAAAGAGCAGGAAAGTGTGTTTGTTTGGCCCGTCCCAGCTGGAGAATGTGTTTGTGTGGCCCGTCCCAAAAAGCAGGAGAGTGCGTCTCTGTGGCCCGTCCCGAAGAGCCGGAGAGTGCGTTTGTGTGGCTCGTCCCAAAGAGCAGGAGAGTGTGTTTGTGTGGCCCGTCCCAAAGAGCAGGAGAGTGTGTTTGTGTGGCCCGTCCCAAACAGCAGGAGAGTGTGTTTGTGTGGCCCGTCCCAGCTGGAGAGTGCGTTTGTCTGGCCCGTCCCAAAGAGCAGGAGAGTGCGTTTGTGTGGCCCGCCCCAAAGAGCAGGAGAGTGCGTTTGTGTGGCCCGTCCCAAAAAGCAGGAGAGTGCGTCTGTGTGGCCCGTCCCAGCTGGAGAGTGCGTTTGTGTGGCCCGTCCCAGCTGGAGAGTGCGTTTGAGTGGCCCGTCCCAGCTGGAGAGTGCGTCTGTTTGTCCCGTCCCAAAGAGCAGGAGAGTGCGTTTGTGTGGCCCGTCCCAAAGAGTAGGAGAGTGCAGTTTGTGTGGCCCGTCCCAAAGAGCAGGAGAGTGTGTTTGTGTGGCCCGTCCCAAAGAGCAGGAGAGTGTGTTTGTGTGGCCCGTCCCAAAGAGTAGGAGAGTGCAGTTTGTGTGGCCCGTCCCAAAGAGCAGGAGAGTGCGTTTGTGTGGCCCGTCCCAAAGAGCAGGAGAGTGCGTTTTTGTGGCCCGTCCCAAAGAGCAGCAGAGTGCGTTTGTGTGGCCCGTCCCAACGAGCAGGAGAGTGCGTTTGGATGGCCCGTCCCAAAGAGCAGGAAAGTGCGTTTGTGTGGCCCGTCCCAAAGAGCAGCAGAGTGCGTTTGTGTGGCCCGTCCCAAAGAGCAGCAGAGTGCGTTTGTGTGGCCCGTCCCAAAGAGCTGGAGAGTGTGTTTGTGTGGCACGTCCCGGCTGGAGAGTGCGTTTGTGTGGCCCGTCCCAAAGAGCTGGAGAGTGTGTTTGTGTGGCCCGTCCCAAAGAGCTGGAGAGTGCGTCTGTGTGGACCGTCCCGAAGAGCAGGAGAGTGCGTTTGTGTGGCCCGTCCCGAAGAGTTGGAGAGTGTGTTTGTGTGGCCCGTCCCGAAGAGCAGGAGAGTGTGTTTGTGTGACCCGTCCCAAAGAGCAGGAGAGTGCAGTTTGTGTGGCCCGTCCCAAAGAGCAGGAGAGTGTGTTTGTGTGGCCCGTCCCAAAGAGCAGGAGAGTGCGTTTGTGTGGCCCGTCCCAGCTGGAGAGTGTGTTTGTGTGGCCCGTCCCAAAGAGCAGGAGAGTGCGTTTATGTGGCCCGTCCCAAAGAGCAGGAGAGTGCGTTTGTGTGGCCCGTCCCAAAGAGCAGGAAAGTGTGTTTGTTTGGCCCGTCCCAGCTGGAGAATGTGTTTGTGTGGCCCGTCCCAAAAAGCAGGAGAGTGCGTCTCTGTGGCCCGTCCCGAAGAGCCGGAGAGTGCGTTTGTGTGGCCCGTCCCAAAGAGCAGGAGAGTGTGTTTGTGTGGCCCGTCCCAAAGAGCAGGAGAGTGTGTTTGTGTGGCCCGTCCCAAACAGCAGGAGAGTGTGTTTGTGTGGCCCGTCCCAGCTGGAGAGTGCGTTTGTCTGGCCCGTCCCAAAGAGCAGGAGAGTGCGTTTGTGTGGCCCGTCCCAAAGAGCAGGAGAGTGCGTTTGTGTGGCCCGTCCCAAAAAGCAGGAGAGTGCGTCTGTGTGGCCCGTCCCAGCTGGAGAGTGCGTTTGTGTGGCCCGTCCCAGCTGGAGAGTGCGTTTGTGTGGCCCGTCCCAAAGAGCAGGAGAGTGTGTTTGTGTGGCCCGTCCCAGCTGGAGAGTGCGTCTGTGTGGCCCGTCCCAAAGAGCAGGAGAGTGCGTTTGTGTGGCCCGTCCCGAAGAGCTGGAGAGTGTGTTTGTGTGGCCCGTCCCAAAGAGCAGGAGAGTGCAGTTTGTGTGACCCGTCCCAAAGAGCAGCAGAGTGCGTTTGTGTGGCCCGTCCCAAAGAGCAGGAGAGTGCGTTCGGGTGGCCCGTCCCAAAGAGCAGGAGAGTGCGTTTGTGTGGCCCGTCCAAAAGAGCAGCAGAGTGTGTTTGTGTGGCCCGTCCCAAAGAGCAGGAGAGTGCGTTTGCGTGGCCCTTCCCAAAGAGCAGGAGAGTGCGTTTGTGTGGCCCGTCCCAAAGAGCAGTGGAGTGCGTTTGTGTGGCCCGTCCCAAAGAGCTGGAGAGTGCGTTTGTGTGGCCCGTCCCAAAGAGCAGTGGAGTGCGTTTCTGTGGCCCGTCCCAAAGAGCTGGAGAGTGTGTTTGTGTGGCCCGTCCCAGCTGGAGAGTGCGTTTGTGTGGCCCGTCCCAGCTGGAGAGTGCGTCTTTTTGGCCCGTCCCAAAGAGCAGGAGAGTGCGTTTGTGTGGCCCGTCCCAAAGAGTAGGAGAGTGCAGTTTGTGTGGCCCGTCCCAAAGAGCAGGAGAGTGTGTTTGTGTGGCCCGTCCCAAAGAGCAGGAGAGTGTGTTTGTGTGGCCCGTCCCAGCTGGAGAGTGTGTTTGTGTGGCCCGTCCCAAAGAGCAGGAGAGTGCGTTTTTGTGGCCCGTCCCAAAGAGCAGCAGAGTGCGTTTGTGTGGCCCGTCCCAAAGAGCAGGAGAGTGCGTTTGGGTGGCCCGTCCCAAAGAGCTGGAGAGTGTGTTTGTGTGGCACGTCCCAGCTGGAGAGTGCGTTTGTGTGGCCCGTCCCAAAGAGCTGGAGAGTGTGTTTGTGTGGCCCGTCCCAGCTGGAGAATGTGTTTGTGTGGCCCGTCCCAAAAAGCAGGAGAGTGCGTCTGTGTGGCCCGTCCCGAAGAGCTGGAGAGTGCGCTTGTGTGGCCCGTCCCAAAGAGCAGGAGAGTGTGTTTGTGTGGCCCGTCCCAAAGAGCAGGAGAGTGTGTTTTTGTAGCCCGTCCCAAACAGCAGGAGAGTGTGTTTGTGTGGCCCGTCCCAGCTGGAGAGTGCGTTTGTCTGGCCCGTCCCAAAGAGCAGGAGAGTGTGTTTGTGTGGCCCGTCCCAAAGAGCAGGAGAGTGCGTTTGTGTGGCCCGTCCCAAAGAGTAGGAGAGTGCAGTTTGTGTGGCCCGTCCCAAAGAGCAGGAGAGTGCGTTTGGGTGGCTCGTCCCAAAGAGCAGGAAAGTGCGTTTGTCTGGCCAGTCCCAAAGAGCAGCAGAGTGCGTTTGTGTTGCCCGTCCCAAAGAGCAGCAGAGTGCGTTTGTGTGGCCCGTCCCAGCTGGAGAGTGCGTCTGTTTGGCCCGTCCCAAAGAGCAGGAGAGTGCAGTTTGTGTGGCCGGTCCCAAAGAGCAGGAGAGTGTGTTTGTGTGGCCGTCCCAAAGAGTAGGAGAGTGCAGTTTGTGTGGCCCGTCCCAAAGAGCAGGAGATTGTGTTTGTGTGGCCCGTCCCAAAGAGCAGGAGAGTGCGTTTGTGTGGCCCGTCCCAAAGAGCTCGAGAGTGCGTTTGTTTGGCCCGTCCCAAAGAGCAGGAGAGTGCGTTTGTGTGGCCCGTCCCAAAGAGCAGGAGAGTGCGTTTGTGTGGCCCGTCCCAAAAAGCAGGAGAGTGCGTCTGTGTGGCCCGTCCCGAAGAGCTGGAGAGTGTGTTTGTGTGGCCCGTCCCAGCTGGAGAATGTGTTTGTGTGGCCCGTCCCAAAAAGCAGGAGAGTGCGTCTGTGTGGCCGTCCCAAAGTTTGTGTGGCCCGACCCAAACAGCAGGAGAGTGTGTTTGTGTGGCCCGTCCCAGCTGGAGAGTGCGTTTGTGTGGCCCGTCCCAAAAAGCAGGAGAGTGCGTCTGTGTGGCCCGTCCCAAACAGCAGGAGAGTGTGTTTGTGTGGCCCGTCCCAGCTGGAGAGTGCGTTTGTCTGGCCCGTCCCAAAGAGCAGGAGAGTGTGTTTGTGTGGCCCGTCCCAAAGAGCAGGAGAGTGCGTTTGTGTGGCCCGTCCCAAAGAGTAGGAGAGTGCAGTTTGTGTAGCCCGTCCCAAAGAGCAGGAGAGTGCGTTTGGGTGGCCCGTCCCAAAGAGCAGGAAAGTGCGTTTGTGTGGCCAGTCCCAAAGAGCAGCAGAGTGCGTTTGTGTGGCCCGTCCCAGCTGGAGAGTGCGTCTGTTTGGCCCGTCCCAAAGAGCAGGAGAGTGCAGTTTGTGTGGCCGGTCCCAAAGAGTAGGACAGTGCAGTTTGTGTGGCCCGTCCCAAAGAGCAGGAGATTGTGTTTGTGTGGCCCGTCCCAAAGAGCAGGAGAGTGTGTTTGTGTGGCCCGTCCCAAAGAGCAGGAGAGTGTGTTTGTGTGGCCCGTCCCAAAGAGTAGGAGAGTGCAGTTTGTGTGGCCCGTCCCAAAGAGCAGGAGATTGTGTTTGTGTGGCCCGTCCCAAAGAGCAGGAGAGTGCGTTTGTGTGGCCCGTCCCAAAGAGCTCGAGAGTGCGTTTGTTTGGCCCGTCCCAAAGAGCAGGAGAGTGCGTTTGTGTGGCCCGTCCCAAAGAGCAGGAGAGTGCGTTTGTGTGGCCCGTCCCAAAGAGCAGGAGAGTGTGTTTGTGTGGCCCGTCCCAAAAAGCAGGAGAGTGCGTCTCTGTGGCCCGTCCCGAAGAGCTGGAGAGTGTGTTTGTGTGGCCCGTCCCAGCTGGAGAATGTGTTTGTGTGGCCCGTCCCAAAAAGCAGGAGAGTGCGTCTGTGTGGCCGTCCCAAAGTTTGTGTGGCCCGACCCAAACAGCAGGAGAGTGTGTTTGTGTGGCCCGTCCCAGCTGGAGAGTGCGTTTGTGTGGCCCGTCCCAAAAAGCAGGAGAGTGCGTCTGTGTGGCCCGTCCCAAACAGCAGGAGAGTGTGTTTGTGTGGCCCGTCCCAGCTGGAGAGTGCGTTTGTCTGGCCCGTCCCAAAGAGCAGGAGAGTGTGTTTGTGTGGCCCGTCCCAAAGAGCTGGAGAGTGTGTTTGTGTGGCCCGTCCCAGCTGGAGAGTGCGTTTGTGTGGCCCGTCCCAGCTGGAGAGTGCGTCTTTTTGGCCCGTCCCAAAGAGCAGGAGAGTGCGTTTGTGTGGCCCGTCCCAAAGAGTAGGAGAGTGCAGTTTGTGTGGCCCGTCCCAAAGAGCAGGAGAGTGTGTTTGTGTGGCCCGTCCCAAAGAGCAGGAGAGTGTGTTTGTGTGGCCCGTCCCAGCTGGAGAGTGTGTTTGTGTGGCCCGTCCCAAAGAGCAGGAGAGTGCGTTTTTGTGGCCCGTCCCAAAGAGCAGCAGAGTGCGTTTGTGTGGCCCGTCCCAAAGAGCAGGAGAGTGCGTTTGGGTGGCCCGTCCCAAAGAGCTGGAGAGTGTGTTTGTGTGGCACGTCCCAGCTGGAGAGTGCGTTTGTGTGGCCCGTCCCAAAGAGCTGGAGAGTGTGTTTGTGTGGCCCGTCCCAGCTGGAGAATGTGTTTGTGTGGCCCGTCCCAAAAAGCAGGAGAGTGCGTCTGTGTGGCCCGTCCCGAAGAGCTGGAGAGTGCGCTTGTGTGGCCCGTCCCAAAGAGCAGGAGAGTGTGTTTGTGTGGCCCGTCCCAAAGAGCAGGAGAGTGTGTTTTTGTAGCCCGTCCCAAACAGCAGGAGAGTGTGTTTGTGTGGCCCGTCCCAGCTGGAGAGTGCGTTTGTCTGGCCCGTCCCAAAGAGCAGGAGAGTGTGTTTGTGTGGCCCGTCCCAAAGAGCAGGAGAGTGCGTTTGTGTGGCCCGTCCCAAAGAGTAGGAGAGTGCAGTTTGTGTGGCCCGTCCCAAAGAGCAGGAGAGTGCGTTTGGGTGGCTCGTCCCAAAGAGCAGGAAAGTGCGTTTGTCTGGCCAGTCCCAAAGAGCAGCAGAGTGCGTTTGTGTTGCCCGTCCCAAAGAGCAGCAGAGTGCGTTTGTGTGGCCCGTCCCAGCTGGAGAGTGCGTCTGTTTGGCCCGTCCCAAAGAGCAGGAGAGTGCAGTTTGTGTGGCCGGTCCCAAAGAGCAGGAGAGTGTGTTTGTGTGGCCGTCCCAAAGAGTAGGAGAGTGCAGTTTGTGTGGCCCGTCCCAAAGAGCAGGAGATTGTGTTTGTGTGGCCCGTCCCAAAGAGCAGGAGAGTGCGTTTGTGTGGCCCGTCCCAAAGAGCTCGAGAGTGCGTTTGTTTGGCCCGTCCCAAAGAGCAGGAGAGTGTGTTTGTGTGGCCCGTCCCAAAGAGCAGGAGAGTGCGTTTGTGTGGCCCGTCCCAAAAAGCAGGAGAGTGCGTCTGTGTGGCCCGTCCCGAAGACCTGGAGAGTGTGTTTGTGTGGCCCGTCCCAGCTGGAGAATGTGTTTGTGTGGCCCGTCCCAAAAAGCAGGAGAGTGCGTCTGTGTGGCCGTCCCAAAGTTTGTGTGGCCCGACCCAAACAGCAGGAGAGTGTGTTTGTGTGGCCCGTCCCAGCTGGAGAGTGCGTTTGTGTGGCCCGTCCCAAAAAGCAGGAGAGTGCGTCTGTGTGGCCCGTCCCAAACAGCAGGAGAGTGTGTTTGTGTGGCCCGTCCCAGCTGGAGAGTGCGTTTGTCTGGCCCGTCCCAAAGAGTAGGAGAGTGCAGTTTGTGTGGCCCGTCCCAAAGAGCAGGAGAGTGTGTTTGTGTGGCCCGTCCCAAAGAGCAGGAGAGTGTGTTTGTGTGGCCCGTCCCAGCTGGAGAGTGTGTTTGTGTGGCCCGTCCCAAAGAGCAGGAGAGTGCGTTTTTGTGGCCCGTCCCAAAGAGCAGCAGAGTGCGTTTGTGTGGCCCGTCCCAAAGAGCAGGAGAGTGCGTTTGGGTGGCCCGTCCCAAAGAGCTGGAGAGTGTGTTTGTGTGGCACGTCCCAGCTGGAGAGTGCGTTTGTGTGGCCCGTCCCAAAGAGCTGGAGAGTGTGTTTGTGTGGCCCGTCCCAGCTGGAGAATGTGTTTGTGTGGCCCGTCCCAAAAAGCAGGAGAGTGCGTCTGTGTGGCCCGTCCCGAAGAGCTGGAGAGTGCGCTTGTGTGGCCCGTCCCAAAGAGCAGGAGAGTGTGTTTGTGTGGCCCGTCCCAAAGAGCAGGAGAGTGTGTTTTTGTAGCCCGTCCCAAACAGCAGGAGAGTGTGTTTGTGTGGCCCGTCCCAGCTGGAGAGTGCGTTTGTCTGGCCCGTCCCAAAGAGCAGGAGAGTGTGTTTGTGTGGCCCGTCCCAAAGAGCAGGAGAGTGCGTTTGTGTGGCCCGTCCCAAAGAGTAGGAGAGTGCAGTTTGTGTGGCCCGTCCCAAAGAGCAGGAGAGTGCGTTTGGGTGGCTCGTCCCAAAGAGCAGGAAAGTGCGTTTGTCTGGCCAGTCCCAAAGAGCAGCAGAGTGCGTTTGTGTTGCCCGTCCCAAAGAGCAGCAGAGTGCGTTTGTGTGGCCCGTCCCAGCTGGAGAGTGCGTCTGTTTGGCCCGTCCCAAAGAGCAGGAGAGTGCAGTTTGTGTGGCCGGTCCCAAAGAGCAGGAGAGTGTGTTTGTGTGGCCGTCCCAAAGAGTAGGAGAGTGCAGTTTGTGTGGCCCGTCCCAAAGAGCAGGAGATTGTGTTTGTGTGGCCCGTCCCAAAGAGCAGGAGAGTGCGTTTGTGTGGCCCGTCCCAAAGAGCTCGAGAGTGCGTTTGTTTGGCCCGTCCCAAAGAGCAGGAGAGTGTGTTTGTGTGGCCCGTCCCAAAGAGCAGGAGAGTGCGTTTGTGTGGCCCGTCCCAAAAAGCAGGAGAGTGCGTCTGTGTGGCCCGTCCCGAAGACCTGGAGAGTGTGTTTGTGTGGCCCGTCCCAGCTGGAGAATGTGTTTGTGTGGCCCGTCCCAAAAAGCAGGAGAGTGCGTCTGTGTGGCCGTCCCAAAGTTTGTGTGGCCCGACCCAAACAGCAGGAGAGTGTGTTTGTGTGGCCCGTCCCAGCTGGAGAGTGCGTTTGTGTGGCCCGTCCCAAAAAGCAGGAGAGTGCGTCTGTGTGGCCCGTCCCAAACAGCAGGAGAGTGTGTTTGTGTGGCCCGTCCCAGCTGGAGAGTGCGTTTGTCTGGCCCGTCCCAAAGAGCAGGAGAGTGTGTTTGTGTGGCCCGTCCCAAAGAGTAGGAGAGTGCAGTTTGTGTGGCCCGTCCCAAAGAGCAGGAGATTGTGTTTGTGTGGCCCGTCCCAAAGAGCAGGAGAGTGCGTTTGTGTGGCCCGTCCCAAAGAGCAGGAGAGTGCGTTTGTGTGGCCTGTCCCAAAAAGCAGGAGAGTGCGTCTGTGTGGCCCGTCCCAGCTGGAGAATGTGTTTGTGTGGCCCGTCCCAAAAAGCAGGAGAGTGCGTCTGTGTGGCTGTCCCAAAGTTTGTGTGGCCCGTCCCAAACAGCAGGAGAGTGTGTTTGTGTGGCCCGTCCCAGCTGGAGAGTGCGTTTGCTTGGCCCGTCCCAAAGAGCAGCAGAGTGTGTATGTGTGGCCCGTCCCAAAGAGCAGGAGAGTGCGTTTGTGTGGCCCGTCCCAAAGAATAGGAGAGTGCAGTTTGTGTGGCCCGTCCCAAAGAGCAGGAGAGTGCAGTTTGTGTGGCCCGTCCCAAAGAGCAGGAGAGTGTGTTTGTGTGGCCCGTCCCGAAGAGCTGGAGAGTGTGTTTGTGTGGCCCGTCCCAAAGAGCAGGAGAGTGTGTTTGTGTGGCCCGTCCCAGCTGGAGAGTGCGTTTGTGTGGCCCGTCCCAAAGAGCAGGAGAGTGCGTTTGGGTGGCCCGTCTCAAAGAGCAGGAGAGTGCGTTTGTGTGGTCCGTCCCAAAGAGCTCGAGAGTGTGTTTGTGTGGCCCGTCCCAAAGAGCAGGGGAGTGTGTTTGTGTGGCCCGTCCCAAAGAGCAGGAGAGTGCGTTTTTGTGGCGCGTCCCAAAGAGCAGGAGAGTGCGTTTTTGTGGCCCGTCCTAAAGAGCAGGAGAGTGTGTTTGTGTGGCCCGTCCCAAAGAGCAGGAGAGTGCGTTTGTGTGGCCCGTCCCAAAGAGCTCGAGAGTGCGTTTGTTTGGCCCGTCCCAAAGAGCAGGAGAGTGTGTTTGTGTGGCCCGTCCCGAAGAGCTGGAGAGTGTGTTTGTGTGGCCCGTCCCAAAGAGCAGGAGAGTGTGTTTGTGTGGCCCGTCCCAAAGAGCAGGAGAGTGCGTTTGTGTGGCCCGTCCCAAAGAGTAGGAGAGTGCAGTTTGTGTGGCCCGTCCCAAAGAGCAGGAGAGTGCGTTTGGGTGGCCCGTCCCAAAGAGCAGGAAAGTGCGTTTGTGTGGCCAGTCCCAAAGAGCAGCAGAGTGCGTTTGTGTGGCCCGTCCCAGCTGGAGAGTGCGTCTGTTTGGCCCGTCCCAAAGAGCAGGAGAGTGCAGTTTGTGTGGCCCGTCCCAAAGAGTAGGAGAGTGCAGTTTGTGTGGCCCGTCCCAAAGAGCAGGAGAGTGTGTTTGTGTGGCCCGTCCCAAAGAGCAGGAGAGTGTGTTTGTGTGGCCCGTCCCAAAGAGTAGGAGAGTGCAGTTTGTGTGGCCCGTCCCAAAGAGCAGGAGATTGTGTTTGTGTGGCCGGTCCCAAAGAGCAGGAGAGTGCGTTTGTGTGGCCCGTCCCAAAGAGCTCGAGAGTGCGTTTGTTTGGCCCGTCCCAAAGAGCAGGAGAGTGCGTTTGTGTGGCCCGTCCCAAAGAGCAGGAGAGTGCGTTTGTGTGGCCCGTCCCAGCTGGAGAATTTGTTTGTGTGGCCCGTCCCAAAAAGCAGGAGAGTGCGTCTGTGTGGCCGTCCCAAAGTTTGTGTGGCCCGTCCCAAACAGCAGGAGAGTGTGTTTGTGTGGCCCGTCCCAGCTGGAGAGTGCGTTTGTCTGGCCCGTCCCAAAGAGCAGCAGAGTGTGTTTGTGTGGCCCGTCCCAAAGAGCAGGAGAGTGCGTTTGTGTGGCCCGTCCCAAAGAATAGGAGAGTGCAGTTTGTGTGGCCCGTCCCAAAGAGCAGGAGAGTGCAGTTTGTGTGGCCCGTCCCAAAGAGCAGGAGAGTGTGTTTGTGTGGCCCGTCCCAAAGAGCAGGAGAGTGCGTTTGTGTGGCCCGTCCCAAAGAGCTCGAGAGTGCGTTTGTGTGGCCCGTCCCAAAAAGCAGGAGAGTGCGTCTGTGTGGCCCGTCCCGAAGAGCTGGAGAGTGCGTTTGTGTGGCCCGTCCCAAAGAGCAGGAGAGTGTGTTTGTGTGGCCCGTCCCAAAGAGCAGGAGAGTGTGTTTGTGTGGCCCGTCCCAAACAGCAGGAGAGTGTGTTTTTGTGGCCCGTCCCAGCTGGAGAGTGCGTTTGTCTGGCCCGTCCCAAAGAGCAGGAGAGTGTGTTTGTGTGGCCAGTCCCAGCTGGAGAGTGCGTTTTTCTGGCCCGTCCCAAAGAGCAGGAGAGTGTGTTTGTGTGGCCCGTCCCAAAGAGCAGGAGAGTGCGTTTGTGTGGCCCGTCCCAAAGAATAGGAGAGTGCAGTTTGTGTGGCCCGTCCCAAAGAGCAGGAGAGTGTGTTTGTGTGGCCCGTCCCAAAGAGCAGGAGAGTGCAGTTTGTGTGGCCCGTCCCAAAGAGCAGGAGAGTGTGTTTGTGTGAACCGTCCCAAAGAGCAGGAGAGTGCGTTTGTGTGGCCCGTCCCAAAGAGCTCGAGAGTGCGTTTGTGTGGCCCGTCCCAAAAAGCAGGAGAGTGCGTCTGTGTGGCCCATCCCAAAGAGCAGGAGAGTGCGTTTGGGTGGCCCGTCCCAAAGAGCAGGAGAGTGCGTTTGTGTGGCCCGTCCCAAAGAGCTGGAGAGTGTGTTTGTGTGGCCCGTCCCAAAGAGCAGGAGAGTGCGTCTGTGTGGCCGTCCCAAAGTTTGTGTGGCCCGTCCCAAACAGCAGGAGAGTGTGTTTGTGTGGCCCGTCCCAGCTGGAGAGTGCGTTTGTCTGGCCCGTCCCAAAGAGCAGCAGAGTGTGTTTGTGTGGCCCGTCCCAAAGAGCAGGAGAGTGCGTTTGTGTGGCCCGTCCCAAAGAATAGGAGAGTGCAGTTTGTGTGGCCCGTCCCAAAGAGCAGGAGAGTGCAGTTTGTGTGGCCCGTCCCAAAGAGCAGGAGAGTGTGTTTGTGTGGCCCGTCCCAAAGAGCAGGAGAGTGCGTTTGTGTGGCCCGTCCCAAAGAGCACGAGAGTGCGTTTGTGTGGCCCGTCCCAAAAAGCAGGAGAGTGCGTCTGTGTGGCCCGTCCCGAAGAGCTGGAGAGTGCGTTTGTGTGGCCCGTCCCAAAGAGCAGGAGAGTGTGTTTGTGTGGCCCGTCCCAAAGAGCAGGAGAGTGTGTTTGTGTGGCCCGTCCCAAACAGCAGGAGAGTGTGTTTTTGTGGCCCGTCCCAGCTGGAGAGTGCTTTTGTCTGGCCCGTCCCAAAGAGCAGGAGAGTGTGTTTGTGTGGCCCGTCCCAGCTGGAGAGTGCGTTTTTCTGGCCCGTCCCAAAGAGCAGGAGAGTGTGTTTGTGTGGCCCGTCCCAAAGAGCAGGAGAGTGCGTTTGTGTGGCCCGTCCCAAAGAATAGGAGAGTGCAGTTTGTGTGGCCCGTCCCAAAGAGCAGGAGAGTGTGTTTGTGTGAACCGTCCCAAAGAGCAGGAGAGTGCGTTTGTGTGGCCCGTCCCAAAGAGCTCGAGAGTGCGTTTGTGTGGCCCGTCCCAAAAAGCAGGAGAGTGCGTCTGTGTGGCCCATCCCAAAGAGCAGGAGAGTGCGTTTGGGTGGCCCGTCCCAAAGAGCAGGAGAGTGCGTTTGTGTGGCCCGTCCCGAAGAGCTGGAGAGTGTGTTTGTGTGGCCCGTCCCAAAGAGCAGGAGATTGTGTTTGTGTGGCCCGTCCCAGCTGGAGAGTGCGTTTGTGTGGCCCGTCCCAAAGAGCAGGAGAGTGCGTTTGGGTGGCCCGTCCCAAAGAGAAGGAGAGTACGTTTGTGTGGCCCGTCCCAAAGAGCTCGAGAGTGTGTTTGTGTGGCCCTTCCCAAAGAGCTGGAGAGTGTGTTTGTGTGGCCCGTCCCAAAGAGCAGGAGAGTGTGTTTGTGTGGCCCGTCCCAAAGAGCAGGAGAGTGTGTTTGTGTGGCCCGTCCCAAAGAGCAGGAGAGTGCGTTTTTTTGGCCCGTCCCAAAGAGCAGGAGACTGTGTTTGTGTGGCCCGTCCCGAAGAGCTGGAGAGTGTGTTTGTGTAGCCCGTCCCAAAGAGCTGGGGAGTGTGTTTGTGTGGCCCGTCCCAAAGAGCGGGAGAGTGTGTTTGTGTGGCCCGTCCCAGCTGGAGAGTGCGTTTGTGTGGCCCGTCCCAAAGAGCAGGAGAGTGTGTTTGGGTGGCCCGTCCCAAAGAGCAGGAGAGTGCGTTTGGGTGGCCCGTCCCAAAGAGAAGGAAAGTGCGTTTGTGTGGCCAGTCCCAAAGAGCAGCAGAGTGCGTTTGTGTGGCCCGTCCCAAAGAGCAGCAGAGTGGGTTTGTGTGGCCCGTCCCAGCTGGAGAGTGCGTCTGTTTGGCCCGTCCCAAAGAGCAGGAGATTGTGTTTGTGTGGCCCGTCCCAAAGAGCAGGAGAGTGCGTTTGTGTGGCCCGTCCCAAAGAGCAGGAGATTGTGTTTGTGTGGCCCGTCCCAAAGAGCAGGAGAGTGCGTTTGTGTGGCCCGTCCCAAAGAGCAGGAGAGTGCGTTTGTGTGGCCCGTCCCAAAGAGCAGGAGAGTGCGTTTGTGTGGCCCGTCCCAAAGAGCAGGAGAGTGCGTTTGTGTGGCCCGTCCCAAAGAGCAGGAGAGTGTGTTTGTGTGGCCCGTCCCAAAGAGCAGGAGAGTGCGTTTGTGTGGCCCGTCCCAAAGAGCAGGAGAGTGTGTTTGTGTGGCCCGTCCCAGCTGGAGAGTGCGTTTGTGTGGCCCGTCCCAAAGAGCAGGAGAGTGCGTTTGGGTGGCCCGTCCCAAAGAGCAGGAGAGTGCGTTTGTGTGGCCCGTCCCAAAGAGCTCGAGAGTGTGTTTGTGTGGCCCGTCCCAAAGAGCTGGAGAGTGTGTTTGTGTGGCCCGTCCCAAAGAGCAGGAGAGTGCGTTTGTGTGGCCCGTCCCAAAAAGCAGGAGAGTGCGTCTGTGTGGCCCGTCCCAAAGAGCAGGAGAGTGCGTTTGTGTGGCCCGTCCCAAAGAGCTCGAGAGTGTGTTTGTGTGGCCCGTCCCAAAGAGCAGGGGAGTTTGTTTGTGTGGCCCGTCCCAAAGAGCAGGAGAGTGCGTTTTTGTGGCCCGTCCCAAAAAGCAGGAGAGTGCGTCTGTGTGGCCCATCCCAAAGAGCAGGAGAGTGCGTTTGGGTGGCCCGTCCCAAAGAGCAGGAGAGTGCGTTTGTGTGGCCCGTCCCGAGGAGCTGGAGAGTGTGTTTGTGTGGCCCGTCCCAAAGAGCAGGAGATTGTGTTTGTGTGGCCCGTCCCAGCTGGAGAGTGCGTTTGTGTGGCCCGTCCCAAAGAGCAGGAGAGTGCGTTTGGGTGGCCCGTCCCAAAGAGAAGGAGAGTGCGTTTGTGTGGCCCGTCCCAAAGAGCTCGAGAGTGTGTTTGTGTGGCCCGTCCCAAAGAGCTGGAGAGTGTGTTTGTGTGGCCCGTCCCAAAGAGCAGGAGAGTGTGTTTGTGTGGTCCGTCCCAAAGAGCAGGAGAGTGTGTTTGTGTGGCCCGTCCCAAAGAGCAGGAGAGTGCGTTTGTTTGGCCCGTCCCAAAGAGCAGGAGACTGTGTGGCCCGTCCCGAAGAGCTGGAGAGTGTGTTTGTGTGGCCCGTCCCAAAGAGCTGGGGAGTGTGTTTGTGTGGCCCGTCCCAAAGAGCGGGAGAGTGTGTTTGTGTGGCCCGTCCCAGCTGGAGAGTGCGTTTGTGTGGCCCGTCCCAAAGAGCAGGAGAGTGTGTTTGGGTGGCCCGTCCCAAAGAGCAGGAGAGTGCGTTTGGGTGGCCCGTCCCAAAGAGAAGGAAAGTGCGTTTGTGTGGCCAGTCCCAAAGATCAGCAGAGTGCGTTTGTGTGGCCCGTCCCAAAGAGCAGCAGAGTGGGTTTGTGTGGCCCGTCCCAGCTGGAGAGTGCGTCTGTTTGGCCCGTCCCAAAGAGCAGGAGATTGTGTTTGTGTGGCCCGTCCCAAAGAGCAGGAGAGTGCGTTTGTGTGGCCCGTCCCAAAGAGCAGGAGATTGTGTTTGTGTGGCCCGTCCCAAAGAGCAGGAGAGTGCGTTTGTGTGGCCCGTCCCAAAGAGCAGGAGAGTGCGTTTGTGTGGCCCGTCCCAAAGAGCAGGAGAGTGCGTTTGTGTGGCCCGTCCCAAAGAGCAGGAGAGTGCGTTTGTGTGGCCCGTCCCAAAGAGCAGGAGAGTGTTTTTGTGTGGCCCGTCCCAAAGAGCAGGAGAGTGCGTTTGTGTGGCCCGTCCCAAAGAGCAGGAGAGTGCGTTTGTGTGGCCCGTCCCAAAAGCAGGAGAGTGCGTCTGTGTGGCCCGTCCCAAAGAGCAGGAGAGTGTGTTTGTGTGTCGCGTCCCAAAGAGCAGGAGAGTGCGTTTGTGTGGCCCGTCCCAAAGAGCTGGAGAGTGCGTCTGTGTGGCCCGTCCAAAAGAGCAGGAGAGTGTGTTTGTGTGGCCCGTCCCAGCTGGAGAGTGCGTTTGTGTGGCCCGTCCCAAAGAGCAGGAGAGTGCGTTTGTGTGGCCCGTCCCAAAGAGCAGGAGAGTGCGTTTGTGTGGCCCGTCCCAAAGAGCAGCAGAGTGCGTTTGTGTGGCCCGTCCCAAAGAGCAGGAGAGTGCGTTTGCGTGGCCCGTCCCAAAGAGCAGGAGAGTGCGTTTGCGTGGCCCGTCCCAAAGAGCAGGAGAGTGCGTTTGGGTGGCCCGTCCCAAAGAGCAGGAGAGTGCGTTTGTGTGGTCCGTCCCAAAGAGCAGTGGAGTGCGTTTGTGTGGCCCGTCCCAAAGAGCTGGAGAGTGCGTTTGTGTGGCCCGTCCCAAAGAGCTGGAGAGTGTGTTTGTGTGGCCTGTCCCAGCTGGAGAGTGCGTTTGTGTGGCACGTCCCAAAGAGCAGGAGAGTGCGTTTGTGTGGCCCGTCCCAAAGAGCTCGAGAGTGTGTTTGTGTGGCCCGTCCCAAAGAGCTGGAGAGTGTGTTTGTGTGGCCCGTTCCAAAGAGCAGGAGAGTGCGTTTTTGTGGCGCGTCCCAAAGAGCAGGAGAGTGCGTTTTTGTGGCCCGTCCTAAAGAGCAGGAGAGTGTGTTTGTGTGGCCCGTCCCAAAGAGCAGGAGAGTGCGTTTGTGTGGCCCGTCCCAAAGAGCTCGAGAGTGCGTTTGTTTGGCCCGTCCCAAAGAGCAGGAGATTGTGTTTGTGTGGCCCGTCCCGAAGAGCTGGAGAGTGTGTTTGTGTGGCCCGTCCCAAAGAGCTGGGGAGTGTGTTTGTGTGGCCCGTCCCAAAGAGCAGGAGAGTGTGTTTGTGTGGCCCGTCCCAGCTGGAGAGTGCGTTTGTGTGGCCCGTCCCAAAGAGCAGGAGAGTGTGTTTGGGTGGGCCGTCCCAAAGAGCAGGAGAGTGCGTTTGGGTGGCCCGTCCCAAAGAGAAGGAAAGTGCGTTTGTGTGGCCAGTCCCAAAGAGCAGCAGAGTGCGTTTGTGTGGCCCGTCCCAAAGAGCAGCAGAGTGGGTTTGTGTGGCCCGTCCCAAAGAGCAGGAGAGTGTGGTTGTGTGGCCCGTCCCAGCTGGAGAGTGCGTTTGTGTGGCCCGTCCCAAAGAGCAGGAGAGTGTGTTTGGGTGGCCCGTCCCAAAGAGCAGGAGAGTGCGTTTGGGTGGCCCGTCCCAAAGAGAAGGAAAGTGCGTTTGTGTGGCCAGTCCCAAAGAGCAGCAGAGTGCGTTTGTGTGGCCCGTCCCAAAGAGCAGCAGAGTGGGTTTGTGTGGCCCGTCCCAGCTGGAGAGTGCGTCTGTTTGGCCTGTCCCAAAGAGCAGGAGATTGTGTTTGTGTGGCCCGTCCCAAAGAGCAGGAGAGTGCGTTTGTGTGGCCCGTCCCAAAGAGCAGGAGATTGCGTTTGTGTGGCCCGTCCCAAAAAGAAGGAGAGTGCGTCTGTGTGGCCCGTCCCGAAGAGCTGGAGAGTGTGTTTGTGTGGCCCGTCCCAAAGAGCAGGAGAGTTTGTTTGTGTGGCCCGTCCCAGCTGGAGAGTGCGTTTGTGTGGCCCGTCCCAAAGAGCAGGAGAGTGCGTTTGGGTGGCCCGTCCCAAAGAGCAGGAGAGTGCGTTTGTTTGGCCCGTCCCAAAGAGCTCGAGAGTGTGTTTGTGTGGCCCGTCCCAAAGAGCTGGAGAGTGTGTTTGTGTGGCCCGTCCCAAAGAGCAGGAGAGTGCGTTTGTGTGGCCCGTCCCAAAAAGCAGGAGAGTGCGTCTGTGTGGCCCGTCCCGAAGAGCTGGAGAGTGTGTTTGTGTGGCCCGTCCCAAAGAGCAGGAGAGTGTGTTTGTGTGGCCCGTCCCAGCTGGAGAGTGCGTTTGTGTGGCCCGTCCCAAAGAGCAGGAGAGTGCGTTTGGGTGGCCCATCCCAAAGAGCAGGCGAGTGCGTTTGGGTGGCCCGTCCCAAAGAGCAGGAGAGTGTGTTTGTGTGGCCCGTCCCAAAGAGCTCGAGAGTGCGTTTGTGTGGCCCGTCCCAAAGAGCTGGAGAGTGCGTTTGTGTGGCCCGTCCCAAAGAGCAGGAGAGTGAGTTTGTGTGGCCCGTCCCAAAAGCAGGAGAGTGCGTCTGTGTGGCCCGTCCCAAAGAGCAGGAGAGTGTTTGTGTGGCCCGTCCCAAAGAGCAGGAGAGTGCGTTTGTGTGGCCCGTCCCAAAGAGCTGGAGAGTGCGTCTGTGTGGCCCGTCCAAAAGAGCAGGAGAGTGTGTTTGTGTGGCCCGTCCCAGCTGGAGAGTGCGTTTGTGTGGCCCGTCCCAAAGAGCAGGAGAGTGCGTTTGCGTGGCCCGTCCCAAAGAGCAGGAGAGTGCGTTTGTGTGGCCCGTCCCAAAGAGCAGCAGAGTGCGTTTGTGTGGCCCGTCCCAAAGAGCAGGAGAGTGCGTTTGCGTGGCCCGTCCCAAAGAGCAGGAGAGTGCGTTTGGGTGGCCCGTCCCAAAGAGCTCGAGAGTGCGTTTGTGTGGCCCGTCCCAAAGAGCTGGAGAGTGCGTTTGTGTGGCCCGTCCCAAAGAGCAGGAGAGTGCGTTTGTGTGGCCCGTCCCAAAAGCAGGAGAGTGCGTCTGTGTGGCCCGTCCCAAAGAGCAGGAGAGTGTGTTTGTGTGGCCCGTCCCAAAGAGCAGGAGAGTGCGTTTGTGTGGCCCGTCCCAAAGAGCTGGAGAGTGCGTCTGTGTGGCCCGTCCAAAAGAGCAGGAGAGTGTGTTTGTGTGGCCCGTCCCAGCTGGAGAGTGCGTTTGTGTGGCCCGTCCCAAAGAGCAGGAGAGTGCGTTTGTGTGGCCCGTCCCAAAGAGCAGGAGAGTGCGTTTGTGTGGCCCGTCCCAAAGACCAGCAGAGTGCGTTTGTGTGGCCCGTCCCAAAGAGCAGGAGAGTGCGTTTGCGTGGCCCGTCCCAAAGAGCAGGAGAGTGCGTTTGGGTGGCCCGTCCCAAAGAGCAGGAGAGTGCGTTTGTGTGGTCCGTCCCAAAGAGCAGTGGAGTGCGTTTGTGTGGCCCGTCCCAAAGAGCTGGAGAGTGTGTTTGTGTGGCCCGTCCCAGCTGGAGAGTGCGTTTGTGTGGCCCGTCCCAAAGAGCAGGAGAGTGCGTTTGTGTGGCCCGTCCCAAAGAGCTCGAGAGTGTGTTTGTGTGGCCCGTCCCAAAGAGCTGGAGAGTGTGTTTGTGTGGCCCGTCCCAAAGAGCAGGAGAGTGTGTTTGTGTGGCCCGTCCCAAAGAGCAGGAGAGTGCGTTTTTGTGGCGCGTCCCAAAGAGCAGGAGAGTGCGTTTTTGTGGCCCGTCCTAAAGAGCAGGAGAGTGTGTTTGTGTGGCCCGTCCCAAAGAGCAGGAGAGTGCGTTTGTGTGGCCCGTCCCAAAGAGCAGGTGAGTGCGTTTGTGTGGCCCGTCCCAAAGAGCTCGAGAGTGTGTTTGTGTGGCCCGTCCCAAAGAGCTGGAGAGTGTGTTTGTGTGGCCCGTCCCAAAGAGCAGGAGAGTGTGTTTGTGAGGCCCGTCCCAAAGAGCAGGAGAGTGCGTTTTTGTGGCGCGTCCCAAAGAGCAGGAGAGTGCGTTTTTGTGGCCCGTCCCAAAGAGCAGGAGAGTGCGTTTTTGTGGCCCGTCCTAAAGAGCAGGAGAGTGTGTTTGTGTGGCCCGTCCCAAAGAGCAGGAGAGTGCGTTTGTGTGGCCCGTCCCAGCTGGAGAGTGCGTTTGTTTGGCCCGTCCCAAAGAGGAGGAGAGTGTGTTTGGGTGGCCCGTCCCAAAGAGCAGGAGAGTGCGTTTGGGTGGCCCGTCCCAAAGAGAAGGAAAGTGCGTTTGTGTGGCCAGTCCCAAAGAGCAGCAGAGTGCGTTTGTGTGGCCCGTCCCAAAGAGCAGCAGAGTGGGTTTGTGTGGCCCGTCCCAGCTGGAGAGTGCGTCTGTTTGGCCCGTCCCAAAGAGCAGGAGATTGTGTTTGTGTGGCCCGTCCCAAAGAGCAGGAGAGTGCGTTTGCGTGGCCCGTCCCAAAGAGCAGAAGAGTGCGTTTGGGTGGCCCGTCCCAAAGAGCAGGAGAGTGCGTTTGTGTGGCCCGTCCCAAAGAGCAGGAGAGTGCGTTTGTGTGGCCCGTCCCAAAAAGCAGGAGAGTGCGTCTGTGTGGCCCGTCCCGAAGAGCTGGAGAGTGTGTTTGTGTGGCCCGTCCCAAAGAGCAGGAGAGTGTGTTTGTGTGGCCCGTCCCAGCTGGAGAGTGCGTTTGTGTGGCCCGTCCCAAAGAGCAGGAGAGTGTGTTTGGGTGGCCCATCCCAAAGAGCAGGAGAGTGCGTTTGGGTGGCCCGTCCCAAAGAGCAGGAGAGTGTGTTTGTGTGGCCCGTCCCAAAGAGCTCGAGAGTGCGTTTGTGTGGCCCGTCCCAAAGAGCTGGAGAGTGCGTTTGTGTGGCCCGTCCCAAAGAGCAGGAGAGTGAGTTTGTGTGGCCCGTCCCAAAAGCAGGAGAGTGCGTCTGTGTGGCCCGTCCCAAAGAGCAGGAGAGTGTTTGTGTGGCCCGTCCCAAAGAGCAGGAGAGTGCGTTTGTGTGGCCCGTCCCAAAGAGCTGGAGAGTGCGTCTGTGTGGCCCGTCCAAAAGAGCAGGAGAGTGTGTTTGTGTGGCCCGTCCCAGCTGGAGAGTGCGTTTGTGTGGCCCGTCCCAAAGAGCAGGAGAGTGCGTTTGTGTGGCCCGTCCCAAAGAGCAGGAGAGTGCGTTTGTGTGGCCCGTCCCAAAGAGCAGCAGAGTGCGTTTGTGTGGCCCGTCCCAAAGAGCAGGAGAGTGCGTTTGCGTGGCCCGTCCCAAAGAGCAGGAGAGTGCATTTGGGTGGCCCGTCCCAAAGAGCAGGAGAGTGCGTTTGTGTGGTCCGTCCCAAAGAGCAGTGGAGTGCGTTTGTGTGGCCCGTCCCAAAGAGCTGGAGAGTGCGTTTGTGTGGCCCGTCCCAAAGAGCTGGAGAGTGTGTTTGTGTGGCCCGTCCCAAAGAGCAGGAGAGTGTGTTTGTGTGGCCCGTCCCAGCTGGAGAGTGCGTTTGTGTGGCCCGTCCCAAAGAGCAGGAGAGTGCGTTTGGGTGGCCCGTCCCAAAGAGCAGGAGAGTGCGTTTGTGTGGCCCGTCCCAAAGAGCTCGAGAGTGTGTTTGTGTGGCCCGTCCCAAAGAGCAGGGGAGTGTGTTTGTGTGGCCCGTCCCAAAGAGCAGGAGAGTGCGTTTTTGTGGCGCGTCCCAAAGAGCAGGAGAGTGCGTTTTTGTGGCCCGTCCTAAAGAGCAGGAGAGTGTGTTTGTGTGGCCCGTCCCAAAGAGCAGGAGAGTGCGTTTGTGTGGCCCGTCCCAAAGAGCTCGAGAGTGCGTTTGTTTGGCCCGTCCCAAAGAGCAGGAGAGTGTGTTTGTGTGGCCCGTCCCGAAGAGCTGGAGAGTGTGTTTGTGTGGCCTGTCCCAAAGAGCTGGGGAGTGTGTTTGTGTGGCCTGTCCCAAAGAGCAGGAGAGTGTGTTTGTGTGGCCCGTCCCAAAGAGCAGGAGAGTGTGTTTGTGTGGCCCGTCCCAAAGAGTAGGAGAGTGCAGTTTGTGTGGCCCGTCCCAAAGAGCAGGAGAGTGCGTTTGGGTGGCCCGTCCCAAAGAGCAGGAAAGTGCGTTTGTGTGGCCAGTCCCAAAGAGCAGCAGAGTGCGTTTGTGTGGCCCGTCCCAGCTGGAGAGTGCGTCTGTTTGGCCCGTCCCAAAGAGCAGGAGAGTGCAGTTTGTGTGGCCCGTCCCAAAGAGTAGGAGAGTGCAGTTTGTGTGGCCCGTCCCAAAGAGCAGGAGAGTGTGTTTGTGTGGCCCGTCCCAAAGAGCAGGAGAGTGTGTTTGTGTGGCCCGTCCCAAAGAGTAGGAGAGTGCAGTTTGTGTGGCCTGTCCCAAAGAGCAGGAGATTGTGTTTGTGTGGCCCGTCCCAAAGAGCAGGAGAGTGCGTTTGTGTGGCCCGTCCCAAAGAGCTCGAGAGTGCGTTTGTTTGGCCCGTCCCAAAGAGCAGGAGAGTGCGTTTGTGTGGCACGTCCCAAAGAGCAGGAGAGTGCGTTTGTGTGGCCCGTCCCAAAAAGCAGGAGAGTGCGTCTGTGTGGCCCGTCCCGAAGAGCTGGAGAGTGTGTTTGTGTGGCCCGTCCCAGCTGGAGAATTTGTTTGTGTGGCCCGTCCCAAAAAGCAGGAGAGTGCGTCTGTGTGGCCGTCCCAAAGTTTGTGTGGCCCGTCCCAGCTGGAGAGTGCGTTTGTGTGGCCCGTCCCAAAGAGCAGGAGAGTGCGTTTGGGTGGCCCGTCCCAAAGAGCAGGAGAGTGTGTTTGTGTGGCCCGTCCCAAAGAGCTCGAGAGTGCGTTTGTGTGGCCCGTTCCAAAGAGCTGGAGAGTGCGTTTGTGTGGCCCGTCCCAAAGAGCAGGAGAGTGCGTCTGTGTGGCCCGTCCCAAAAGCAGGAGAGTGCGTCTGTGTGGCCCGTCCCAAAGAGCAGGAGAGTGTGTTTGTGTGGCCCGTCCCAAAGAGCAGGAGAGTGCGTTTGTGTGGCCCGTCCCAAAGAGCTGGAGAGTGCGTCTGTGTGGCCCGTCCAAAAGAGCAGGAGAGTGTGTTTGTGTGGCCCGTCCCAGCTGGAGAGTGCGTTTGTGTGGCCCGTCCCAAAGAGCAGGAGAGTGCGTTTGTGTGGCCCGTCCCAAAGAGCAGGAGAGTGCGTTTGTGTGGCCCGTCCCAAAGAGCAGCAGAGTGCAATTGTGTGGCCCGTCCCAAAGAGCAGGAGAGTGCGTTTGCGTGGCCCGTCCCAAAGAGCAGGAGAGTGCGTTTGGGTGGCCCGTCCCAAAGAGCAGGAGAGTGCGTTTGTTTGGTCCGTCCCAAAGAGCAGTGGAGTGCGTTTGTGTGGCCCGTCCCAAAGAGCTGGAGAGTGTGTTTGTGTGGCCCGTCCCAGCTGGAGAGTGCGTTTGTGTGGCCCGTCCCAAAGAGCAGGAGAGTGCGTTTGTGTGGCCCGTCCCAAAGAGCTCGAGAGTGTGTTTGTGTGGCCCGTCCCAAAGAGCTGGAGAGTGTGTTTGTGTGGCCCGTCCCAAAGAGCAGGAGAGTGTGTTTGTGTGGCCCGTCCCAAAGCGCAGGAGAGTGCGTTTTTGTGGCGCGTCCCAAAGAGCAGGAGAGTGCGTTTTTGTGGCCCGTCCTAAAGAGCAGGAGAGTGTGTTTGTGTGGCCCGTCCCAAAGAGCAGGAGAGTGCGTTTGTGTGGCCCGTCCCAAAGAGCTTGAGAGTGCGTTTGTTTGGCCCGTCCCAAAGAGCAGGAGAGTGTGTTTGTGTGGCCCGTCCCGAAGAGCTGGAGAGTGTGATTGTGTGGCCCGTCCCAAAGAGCTGGGGAGTGTGTTTGTGTGGCCCATCCCAAAGAGCAGGAGAGTGTGTTTGTGTGGCCCGTCCCAGCTGGAGAGTGCGTTTGTGTGGCCCGTCCCAAAGAGGAGGAGAGTGTGTTTGGGTGGCCCGTCCCAAAGAGCAGGAGAGTGCGTTTGGGTGGCCCGTCCCAAAGAGAAGGAAAGTGCGTTTGTGTGGCCAGTCCCAAAGAGCAGCAGAGTGCGTTTGTGTGGCCCGTCCCAAAGAGCAGCAGAGTGGGTTTGTGTGGCCCGTCCCAGCTGGAGAGTGCGTCTGTTTGGCCCGTCCCAAAGAGCAGGAGATTGTGTTTGTGTGGCCCGTCCCAAAGAGCAGGAGAGTGCGTTTGCGTGGCCCGTCCCAAAGAGCAGAAGAGTGCGTTTGTGTGGCCCGTCCCAAAGAGCTGGAGAGTGCGTCTGTTTGGCCCGTCCAAAAGAGCAGGAGAGTGTGTTTGTGTGGCCCGTCCCAGCTGGAGAGTGCGTTTGTGTGGCCCGTCCCAAAGAGCAGGAGAGTGCGTTTGTTTGGCCCGTCCCAAAGAGCAGGAGAGTGCGTTTGTGTGGCACGTCCCAAAGAGCAGGAGAGTGCGTTTGTGTGGCCCGTCCCAAAAAGCAGGAGAGTGCGTCTGTGTGGCCCGTCCCGAAGAGCTGGAGAGTGTGTTTGTGTGGCCCGTCCCAGCTGGAGAATTTGTTTGTGTGGCCCGTCCCAAAAAGCAGGAGAGTGCGTCTGTGTGGCCGTCCCAAAGTTTGTGTGGCCCGTCCCAGCTGGAGAGTGCGTTTGTGTGGCCCGTCCCAAAGAGCAGGAGAGTGCGTTTGGGTGGCCCGTCCCAAAGAGCAGGAGAGTGTGTTTGTGTGGCCCGTCCCAAAGAGCTCGAGAGTGCGTTTGTGTGGCCCGTTCCAAAGAGCTGGAGAGTGCGTTTGTGTGGCCCGTCCCAAAGAGCAGGAGAGTGCGTCTGTGTGGCCCGTCCCAAAAGCAGGAGAGTGCGTCTGTGTGGCCCGTCCCAAAGAGCAGGAGAGTGTGTTTGTGTGGCCCGTCCCAAAGAGCAGGAGAGTGCGTTTGTGTGGCCCGTCCCAAAGAGCTGGAGAGTGCGTCTGTGTGGCCCGTCCAAAAGAGCAGGAGAGTGTGTTTGTGTGGCCCGTCCCAGCTGGAGAGTGCGTTTGTGTGGCCCGTCCCAAAGAGCAGGAGAGTGCGTTTGTGTGGCCCGTCCCAAAGAGCAGGAGAGTGCGTTTGTGTGGCCCGTCCCAAAGAGCAGCAGAGTGCAATTGTGTGGCCCGTCCCAAAGAGCAGGAGAGTGCGTTTGCGTGGCCCGTCCCAAAGAGCAGGAGAGTGCGTTTGGGTGGCCCGTCCCAAAGAGCAGGAGAGTGCGTTTGTTTGGTCCGTCCCAAAGAGCAGTGGAGTGCGTTTGTGTGGCCCGTCCCAAAGAGCTGGAGAGTGTGTTTGTGTGGCCCGTCCCAGCTGGAGAGTGCGTTTGTGTGGCCCGTCCCAAAGAGCAGGAGAGTGCGTTTGTGTGGCCCGTCCCAAAGAGCTCGAGAGTGTGTTTGTGTGGCCCGTCCCAAAGAGCTGGAGAGTGTGTTTGTGTGGCCCGTCCCAAAGAGCAGGAGAGTGTGTTTGTGTGGCCCGTCCCAAAGAGCAGGAGAGTGCGTTTTTGTGGCGCGTCCCAAAGAGCAGGAGAGGGCGTTTTTGTGGCCCGTCCTAAAGAGCAGGAGAGTGTGTTTGTGTGGCCCGTCCCAAAGAGCAGGAGAGTGCGTTTGTGTGGCCCGTCCCAAAGAGCTTGAGAGTGCGTTTGTTTGGCCCGTCCCAAAGAGCAGGAGAGTGTGTTTGTGTGGCCCGTCCCGAAGAGCTGGAGAGTGTGTTTGTGTGGCCCGTCCCAAAGAGCTGGGGAGTGTGTTTGTGTGGCCCATCCCAAAGAGCAGGAGAGTGTGTTTGTGTGGCCCGTCCCAGCTGGAGAGTGCGTTTGTGTGGCCCGTCCCAAAGAGGAGGAGAGTGTGTTTGGGTGGCCCGTCCCAAAGAGCAGGAGAGTGCGTTTGGGTGGCCCGTCCCAAAGAGAAGGAAAGTGCGTTTGTGTGGCCAGTCCCAAAGAGCAGCAGAGTGCGTTTGTGTGGCCCGTCCCAAAGAGCAGCAGAGTGGGTTTGTGTGGCCCGTCCCAGCTGGAGAGTGCGTCTGTTTGGCCCGTCCCAAAGAGCAGGAGATTGTGTTTGTGTGGCCCGTCCCAAAGAGCAGGAGAGTGCGTTTGCGTGGCCCGTCCCAAAGAGCAGAAGAGTGCGTTTGTGTGGCCCGTCCCAAAGAGCTGGAGAGTGCGTCTGTTTGGCCCGTCCAAAAGAGCAGGAGAGTGTGTTTGTGTGGCCCGTCCCAGCTGGAGAGTGCGTTTGTGTGGCCCGTCCCAAAGAGCAGGAGAGTGCGTTTGTGTGGCCCGTCCCAAAGAGCAGGAGAGTGCGTTTGTGTGGCCCGTCCCAAAGAGCAGCAGAGTGCAATTGTGTGGCCCGTCCCAAAGAGCAGGAGAGTGCGTTTGCGTGGCCCGTCCCAAAGAGCAGGAGAGTGCGTTTGGGTGGCCCGTCCCAAAGAGCAGGAGAGTGCGTTTGTGTGGTCCGTCCCAAAGAGCAGTGGAGTGCGTTTGTGTGGCCCCTCCCAAAGAGCTGGAGAGTGTGTTTGTGTGGCCCGTCCCAGCTGGAGAGTGCGTTTGTGTGGCCCGTCCCAAAGAGCAGGAGAGTGCGTTTTTTGGCCCGTCCCAAAGAGCTCGAGAGTGTGTTTGTGTGGCCCGTCCCAAAGAGCTGGAGAGTGTGTTTGTGTGGCCCGTCCCAAAGAGCAGGAGAGTGTGTTTGTGTGGCCCGTCCCAAAGAGCAGGAGAGTGCGTTTTTGTGGCGCGTCCCAAAGAGCAGGAGAGTGCGTTTTTGTGGCCCGTCCTAAAGAGCAGGAGAGTGCGTTTGTGTGGCCCGTCCCAAAGAGCAGGAGAGTGCGTTTGTGTGGCCCGTCCCAAAGAGCAGGTGAGTGCGTTTGTGTGGCCCGTCCCAAAGAGCTCGAGAGTGTGTTTGTGTGGCCCGTCCCAAAGAGCTGGAGAGTGTGTTTGTGTGGCCCGTCCCAAAGAGCAGGAGAGTGTGTTTGTGTGGCCCGTCCCAAAGAGCAGGAGAGTGCGTTTTTGTGGCGCGTCCCAAAGAGCAGGAGAGTGCGTTTTTGTGGCACGTCCTAAAGAGCAGGAGAGTGTGTTTGTGTGGCCCGTCCCAAAGAGCAGGAGAGTGCGTTTGTGTGGCCCGTCCCAAAGAGCTCGAGAGTGCGTTTGTTTGGCCCGTCCCAAAGAGCAGGAGAGTGTGTTTGTGTGGCCCGTCCCGAAGAGCTGGAGAGTGTGTTTGTGTGGCCCGTCCCAAAGAGCTGGGGAGTGTGTTTGTGTGGCCCATCCCAAAGAGCAGGAGAGTGTGTTTGTGTGGCCCGTCCCAGCTGGAGAGTGCGTTTGTGTGGCCCGTCCCAGAGAGGAGGAGAGTGTGTTTGGGTGGCCCGTCCCAAAGAGCAGGAGAGTGCGTTTGGGTGGCCCGTCCCAAAGAGAAGGAAAGTGCGTTTGTGTGGCCAGTCCCAAAGAGCAGCAGAGTGCGTTTGTGTGGCCCGTCCCAAAGAGCAGCAGAGTGGGTTTGTGTGGCCCGTCCCAGCTGGAGAGTGCGTCTGTTTGGCCCGTCCCAAAGAGCAGGAGATTGTGTTTGTGTGGCCCGTCCCAAAGAGCAGGAGAGTGCGTTTGCGTGGCCCGTCCCAAAGAGCAGAAGAGTGCGTTTGTGTGGCCCGTCCCAAAGAGCTGGAGAGTGCGTCTGTGTGGCCCGTCCAAAAGAGCAGGAGAGTGTGTTTGTGTGGCCCGTCCCAGCTGGAGAGTGCGTTTGTGTGGCCCGTCCCAAAGAGCAGGAGAGTGCGTTTGTGTGGCCCGTCCCAAAGAGCAGGAGAGTGCGTTTGTGTGGCCCGTCCCAAAGAGCAGCAGAGTGCAATTGTGTGGCCCGTCCCAAAGAGCAGGAGAGTGCGTTTGCGTGGCCCGTCCCAAAGAGCAGGAGAGTGCGTTTGGGTGGCCCGTCCCAAAGAGCAGGAGAGTGCGTTTGTGTGGTCCGTCCCAAAGAGCAGTGGAGTGCGTTTGTGTGGCCCGTCCCAAAGAGCTGGAGAGTGTGTTTGTGTGGCCCGTCCCAGCTGGAGAGTGCGTTTGTGTGGCCCGTCCCAAAGAGCAGGAGAGTGCGTTTGTGTGGCCCGTCCCAAAGAGCTCGAGAGTGTGTTTGTGTGGCCCGTCCCAAAGAGCTGGAGAGTGTGTTTGTGTGGCCCGTCCCAAAGAGCAGGAGAGTGTGTTTGTGTGGCCCGTCCCAAAGAGCAGGAGAGTGCGTTTTTGTGGCGCGTCCCAAAGAGCAGGAGAGTGCGTTTTTGTGGCCCGTCCTAAAGAGCAGGAGAGTGCGTTTGTGTGGCCCGTCCCAAAGAGCAGGAGAGTGCGTTTGTGTGGCCCGTCCCAAAGAGCAGGTGAGTGCGTTTGTGTGGCCCGTCCCAAAGAGCTCGAGAGTGTGTTTGTGTGGCACGTCCCAAAGAGCTGGAGAGTGTGTTTGTGTGGCCCGTCCCAAAGAGCAGGAGAGTGTGTTTGTGTGGCCCGTCCCAAAGAGCAGGAGAGTGCGTTTTTGTGGCGCGTCCCAAAGAGCAGGAGAGTGCGTTTTTGTGGCCCGTCCTAAAGAGCAGGAGAGTGTGTTTGTGTGGCCCGTCCCAAAAAGCAGGAGAGTGCGTTTGTGTGGCCCGTCCCAAAGAGCTCGAGAGTGCGTTTGTTTGGCCCGTCCCAAAGAGCAGGAGAGTGTGTTTGTGTGGCCCGTCCCGAAGAGCTGGAGAGTGTGTTTGTGTGGCCCGTCCCAAAGAGCTGGGGAGTGTGTTTGTGTGGCCCATCCCAAAGAGCAGGAGAGTGTGTTTGTGTGGCCCGTCCCAGCTGGAGAGTGCGTTTGTGTGGCCCGTCCCAAAGAGGAGGAGAGTGTGTTTGGGTGGCCCGTCCCAAAGAGCAGGAGAGTGCGTTTGGGTGGCCCGTCCCAAAGAGAAGGAAAGTGCGTTTGTGTGGCCAGTCCCAAAGAGCAGCAGAGTGCGTTTGTGTGGCCCGTCCCAAAGAGCAGCAGAGTGGGTTTGTGTGGCCCGTCCCAGCTGGAGAGTGCGTCTGTTTGGCCCGTCCCAAAGAGCAGGAGATTGTGTTTGTGTGGCCCGTCCCAAAGAGCAGGAGAGTGCGTTTGCGTGGCCCGTCCCAAAGAGCAGAAGAGTGCGTTTGGGTGGCCCGTCCCAAAGAGCAGGAGAGTGCGTTTGTGTGGCCCGTCCCAAAGAGCAGTGGAGTGCGTTTGTGTGGCCCGTCCCAAAGAGCTTGAGAGTGCGTTTTTGTGGCCCGTCCCAGCTGGAGAATATGTTTGTATGGCCTGTCCCAAAGAGCTCGAGAGTGTGTTTGTGTGGCCCGTCCCAAAGAGCTCGAGAGTGTGTTTGTATGGCCCGTCCCAAAGAGCTGGAGATTGTGTTTGTGTGGCCCGTCCCAAATAGCAGGAGAGTGCGTTTGTGTGGCCCGTCCCAAAAAGCAGGAGAGTGCGTCTGTGTGGCCCGTCCCGAAGAGCTGGAGAGTGTGTTTGTGTGGCGCGTCCCAAAGAGCAGGAGAGTGTATTTGTGTGGCCCGTCCCAGCTGGAGAGTGCGTTTGTGTGGCCCGTCCCAAAGAGCAGGAGAGTGTGTTTGGGTGGCCCGTCCCAAAGAGCAGGAGAGTGCGTTTGGGTGGCCCGTCCCAAAGAGCAGGAAAGTGCGTTTGTGTGGCCAGTCCCAAAGAGCAGCAGAGTGCGTTTGTGTGGCCCGTCCCAAAGAGCAGCAGAGTGCGTTTGTGTGGCCCGTCCCAGCTGGAGAGTGCGTCTGTTTGGCCCGTCCCAAAGAGAAGGAGAGTGCAGTTTGTGTGGCCGGTCCCAAAGAGTAGGAGAGTGCAGTTTGTGTGGCCCGTCCCAAAGAGCAGGAGAGTGTGTTTGTGTGGCCCGTCCCAAAGAGCAGGAGAGTGTGTTTGTGTGGCCCGTCCCAAAGAGTAGGAGAGTGCAGTTTGTGTGGCCCGTCCCAAAGAGCAGGAGATTGTGTTTGTGTGGCCCGTCCCAAAGAGCAGGAGAGTGCGTTTGTGTGGCCCGTCCCAAAGAGCTCGAGAGTGCGTTTGTTTGGCCCGTCCCAAAGAGCAGGAGAGTGCGTTTGTGTGGCCCGTCCCAAAGAGCAGGAGAGTGCGTTTGTGTGGCCCGTCCCAAAGAGCAGCAGAGTGCGTTTGTGTGGCCCGTCCCAAAGAGCAGGAGAGTGCGTTTGGGTGGCCCGTCCCTAAGAGCAGGAGAGTGCGTTTGTGTGGCCCGTCCCAAAGAGCAGCAGAGTGCGTTTGTGTGGCCCGTCCCAAAGAGCTGGAGAGTGCGTTTGTGTGGCCCATCCCAAAGAGCTGGAGAGTGTGTTAGTGTGGCCCGTCCCAGCTGGAGAGTGCGTTTGTGTGGCCCGTCCCAGCTGGAGAGTGCGTTTGTGTGGCCTGTCCCAAAGAGCAGGAGAGTGCGTTTGTGTGGCCCGTCCCAAAGAGCAGCAGAGTGTGTTTGTGTGGCCCGTCCCAAAGAGCAGGAGAGTGTGTTTGTGTGGCCCGTCCCGAAGAGCTGGAGAGTGCGTTTGTGTGGCCCGTCCAAAAGAGCAGCAGAGTCCCTTTGTGTGACCCGTCCCAAAGAGCAGCAGAGTGCGTTTGTGTGGCCCGTCCCGAAGAGCAGCAGAGTGCGTTTGTGTGGCCCGTTCCAAAGAGCAGGAGAGTGTGTTTGTGTGGCCCGTCCCAGCTGGAGAATGTGTTTGTGTGGCCCGTCCCAAAAAGCAGGAGAGTGCGTCTGTGTGGCCCGTCCCAAAGAGCTGGAGAGTGCGTTTGTGTGGCCCGTCCCAAAGAGCAGGAGAGTGCGATTGTGTAGCCCGTCCCAAAGAGCAGGAGAGTGTGTTTGTGTGGCCCGTCCCAAAGAGCTGGAGAGTGTGTTTGTGTGCCCCGTCCCAGCTGGAGAGTGTGTTTGGGTGGCCCGTCCCAAAGAGCAGGAGAGTGCGTTTGGGTGGCCCGTCCCAAAGAGTAGGAAAGTGCGTTTGTGTGGCTAGTCCCAAAGAGCAGCAGAGTGCGTTTGTGTGGCCCGTCCCAGCTGGAGAGTGCGTCTGTTTGGCCCGTCCCAAAGAGCAGGAGAGTGCAGTTTGTGTGGCCCGTCCCAAAGAGTAGGAGAGTGCAGTTTGTGTGGCCCGTCCCAAAGAGCAGGAGAGTGTGTTTGTGTGGCCCGTCCCAAAGAGCAGGAGAGTGTGTTCGTGTGGCCCGTCCCAAAGAGTAGGAGAGTGCAGTTTGTGTGGCCCGTCCCAAAGAGCAGGAGATTGTGTTTGTGTGGCCCGTCCCAAAGAGCAGGAGAGTGCGTTTGTGTGGCCCGTCCCAAAGAGCTCGAGAGTGCGTTTGTTTGGCCCGTCCCAAAGAGCTCGAGAGTGCGTTTGTGTGGCCCGTCCCAAAGAGCAGGAGAGTGCGTTTGTGTGGCCCGTCCCAAAGAGCAGGAGAGTGCGTTTGTGTGGCCCGTCCCAAAAAGCAGGAGAGTGCGTCTGTGTGGCCCGTCCCGAAGAGCTGGAGAGTGTGTTTGTGTGGCCCGTCCCAAAGAGCAGGAGAGTGTGTTTGTGTGGCCCGTCCCAGCTGGAGAGTGCGTTTGTGTGGCGCGTCCCAAAGAGCAGGAGAGTGCGTTTGGGTGGCCCGTCCCAAAGAGCAGGAGAGTGCGTTTGTGTGGCCCGTCCCAAAGAGCTCGAGAGTGTGTTTGTGTGGCCCGTCCCAAAGAGCTGGAGAGTGTGTTTGTGTGGCCCGTCCCAAAGAGCAGGAGAGTGTGTTTGTGTGGCCCGTCCCAAAGAGCAGGAGAGTGCGTTTTTGTGGCGCGTCCCAAACAGCAGGAGAGTGCGTTTTTGTTGCCCGTCCTAAAGAGCAGGAGAGTGTGTTTGTGTGGCCCGTCCCAAAGAGCTGGAGAGTGTGTTTGTGTGGCCCGTCCCAAAGAGCTGGGGAGTGTGTTTGTGTGGCCCGTCCCAAAGAGCAGGAGAGTGTGTTTATGTGGCCCGTCCCAGCTGGAGAGTGCGTTTGTGTGGCCCGTCCCAAAGAGCAGGAGAGTGTGTTTGGGTGGCCCGTCCCAAAGAGCAGGAGAGTGCGTTTGGGTGGCCCGTCCCAAAGAGCAGGAAAGTGCGTTTGTGTGGCCAGTCCCAAAGAGCAGCAGAGTGCGTCTGTTTGGCCCGTCCCAAAGAGCAGGAGATTGTGTTTGTGTGGCCCGTCCCAAAGAGCAGGAGAGTGCGTTTGTGTGGCCCGTCCCAAAGAGCAGGAGATTGTGTTTGTGTGGCCCGTCCCAAAGAGCAGGAGAGTGCGTTTGTGTGGCCCGTCCCAAAGAGCAGGAGAGTGCGTTTGTGTGGCCCGTCCCAAAAAGCAGGAGAGTGCATCTGTGTGGCCCGTCCCGAAGAGCTGGAGAGTGTGTTTGTGTGGCCCGTCCCAAAGAGCAGGAGAGTGTGTTTGTGTGGCCCGTCCCAGCTGGAGAGTGCGTTTGTGTGTCCCGTCCCAAAGAGCTCGAGAGTGTGTTTGTGTGGCCCGTCCCAAAGAGCTGGAGAGTGTGTTTGTGTGGCCCGTCCCAAGAGCAGGAGAGTGCGTTTGTGTGGCCCGTCCCAAAGAGCAGGAGAGTGCGTTTGTGTGGCCCGTCCCAAAAAGCAGGAGAGTGCGTCTGTGTGGCCCGTCCCGAAGAGCTGGAGAGTGTGTTTGTGTGGCCCGTCCCAAAGAGCAGGAGAGTGTGTTTGTGTGGCCCGTCCCAGCAGGAGAGTGCGTTTGTGTGGCCCGTCCCAAAGAGCTCGAGAGTGTGTTTGTGTGGCCCGTCCCAAAGAGCTGGAGAGTGTGTTTGTGTGGCCCGTCCCAGCAGGAGAGTGCGTTTGTGTGGCCCGTCCCAAAGAGCTCGAGAGTGTGTTTGTGTGGCCCGTCCCAAAGAGCAGGAGAGTGCGTTTGTGTGGCCCGTCCCAAAGAGCAGGAGATTGTGTTTGTGTGGCCCGTCCCAAAGAGCAGGAGAGTGCGTTTGTGTGGCCCGTCCCAAAGAGCAGGAGAGTGCGTTTGTGTGGCCCGTCCCAAAAAGCAGGAGAGTGCATCTGTGTGGCCCGTCCCGAAGAGCTGGAGAGTGTGTTTGTGTGGCCCGTCCCAAAGAGCAGGAGAGTGTGTTTGTGTGGCCCGTCCCAGCTGGAGAGTGCGTTTGTGTGGCCCGTCCCAAAGAGCTCGAGAGTGCGTTTGTGTGGCCCGTCCCAAAGAGCTGGAGAGTGTGTTTGTGTGGCCCGTCCCAAAGAGCAGGAGAGTGCGTTTGTGTGGCCCGTCCCAAAGAGCAGGAGAGTGCGTTTGTGTGGCCCGTCCCAAAAAGCAGGAGAGTGCGTCTGTGTGGCCCGTCCCGAAGAGCTGGAGAGTGTGTTTGTGTGGCCCGTCCCAAAGAGCAGGAGAGTGTGTTTGTGTGGCCCGTCCCAGCAGGAGAGTGCGTTTGTGTGGCCCGTCCCAAAGAGCTCGAGAGTGTGTTTGTGTGGCCCGTCCCAAAGAGCTGGAGAGTGTGTTTGTGTGGCCCGTCCCAAAGAGCTCGAGAGTGTGTTTGTGTGGCCCGTCCCAAAGAGCTGGAGAGTGTGTTTGTGTGGCCCGTCCCAAAGAGCAGGAGAGTGTGTTTGTGTGGCCCGTCCCAAAGAGCAGGAGAGTGCGTTTTTGTGGCGCGTCCCAAAGAGCAGGAGAGTGCGTTTTTGTTGCCCGTCCTAAAGAGCAGGAGAGTGTGTTTGTGTGGCCCGTCCCAAAGAGCTGGAGAGTGTGTTTGTGTGGCCCGTCCCAAAGAGCTGGGGAGTGTGTTTGTGTGGCCCGTCCCAAAGAGCAGGAGAGTGTGTTTATGTGGCCCGTCCCAGCTGGAGAGTGCGTTTGTGTGGCCCGTCCCAAAGAGCAGGAGAGTGTGTTTGGGTGGCCCGTCCCAAAGAGCAGGAGAGTGCGTTTGGGTGGCCCGTCCCAAAGAGCAGGAAAGTGCGTTTGTGTGGCCAGTCCCAAAGAGCAGCAGAGTGCGTCTGTTTGGCCCGTCCCAAAGAGCAGGAGATTGTGTTTGTGTGGCCCGTCCCAAAGAGCAGGAGAGTGCGTTTGTGTGGCCCGTCCCAAAGAGCAGGAGATTGTGTTTGTGTGGCCCGTCCCAAAGAGCAGGAGAGTGCGTTTGTGTGGCCCGTCCCAAAGAGCAGGAGAGTGCGTTTGTGTGGCCCGTCCCAAAAAGCAGGAGAGTGCATCTGTGTGGCCCGTCCCGAAGAGCTGGAGAGTGTGTTTGTGTGGCCCGTCCCAAAGAGCAGGAGAGTGTGTTTGTGTGGCCCGTCCCAGCTGGAGAGTGCGTTTGTGTGGCCCGTCCCAAAGAGCTCGAGAGTGTGTTTGTGTGGCCCGTCCCAAAGAGCTGGAGAGTGTGTTTGTGTGGCCCGTCCCAAAGAGCAGGAGAGTGCGTTTGTGTGGCCCGTCCCAAAGAGCAGGAGAGTGCGTTTGTGTGGCCCGTCCCAAAAAGCAGGAGAGTGCGTCTGTGTGGCCCGTCCCGAAGAGCTGGAGAGTGTGTTTGTGTGGCCCGTCCCAAAGAGCAGGAGAGTGTGTTTGTGTGGCCCGTCCCAGCAGGAGAGTGCGTTTGTGTGGCCCGTCCCAAAGAGCTCGAGAGTGTGTTTGTGTGGCCCGTCCCAAAGAGCTGGAGAGTGTGTTTGTGTGGCCCGTCCCAGCAGGAGAGTGCGTTTGTGTGGCCCGTCCCAAAGAGCTCGAGAGTGTGTTTGTGTGGCCCGTCCCAAAGAGCAGGAGAGTGCGTTTGTGTGGCCCGTCCCAAAGAGCAGGAGATTGCGTTTGTGTGGCCCGTCCCAAAGAGCAGGAGAGTGCGTTTGTGTGGCCCGTCCCAAAGAGCAGGAGAGTGCGTTTGTGTGGCCCGTCCCAAAAAGCAGGAGAGTGCATCTGTGTGGCCCGTCCCAAAGAGCAGTGGAGTGCGTTTGTGTGGCCCGTCCCAAAGAGCTTGAGAGTGCGTTTTTGTGGCCCGTCCCAGCTGGAGAATATGTTTGTGTGGCCTGTCCCAAAGAGCTCGAGAGTGTGTTTGTGTGGCCCGTCCCAAAGAGCTCGAGAGTGTGTTTGTATGGCCCGTCCCAAAGAGCTGGAGATTGTGTTTGTGTGGCCCGTCCCAAATAGCAGGAGAGTGCGTATGTGTGGCCCGTCCCAAAAAGCAGGAGAGTGCTTCTGTGTGGCCCGTCCCGAAGAGCTGGAGAGTGTGTTTGTGTGGCGCGTCCCAAAGAGCAGGAGAGTGTATTTGTGTGGCCCGTCCCAGCTGGAGAGTGCGTTTGTGTGGCCCGTCCCAAAGAGCAGGAGAGTGTGTTTGGGTGGCCCGTCCCAAAGAGCAGGAGAGTGCGTTTGGGTGGCCCGTCCCAAAGAGCAGGAAAGTGCGTTTGTGTGGCCAGTCCCAAAGAGCAGCAGAGTGCGTTTGTGTGGCCCGTCCCAAAGAGCAGCAGAGTGCGTTTGTGTGGCCCGTCCCAGCTGGAGAGTGCGTCTGTTTGGCCCGTCCCAAAGAGCAGGAGAGTGCAGTTTGTGTGGCCGGTCCCAAAGAGTAGGAGAGTGCAGTTTGTGTGGCCCGTCCCAAAGAGCAGGAGAGTGTGTTTGTGTGGCCCGTCCCAAAGAGCAGGAGAGTGTGTTTGTGTGGCCCGTCCCAAAGAGTAGGAGAGTGCAGTTTGTGTGGCCCGTCCCAAAGAGCAGGAGATTGTGTTTGTATGGCCCGTCCCAAAGAGCAGGAGAGTGCGTTTGTGTGGCCCGTCCCAAAGAGCTCGAGAGTGCGTTTGTTTGGCCCGTCCCAAAGAGCAGGAGAGTGCGTTTGTGTGGCCCGTCCCAAAGAGCAGGAGAGTGCGTTTGTGTGGCCCGTCCCAAAGAGCAGCAGAGTGCGTTTGTGTGGCCCGTCCCAAAGAGCAGGAGAGTGCGTTTGGGTGGCCCGTCCCAAAGAGCAGGAGAGTGCGTTTGTGTGGCCCGTCCCAAAGAGCAGCAGAGTGCGTTTGTGTGGCCCGTCCCAAAGAGCTGGAGAGTGCGTTTGTGTGGCCCATCCCAAAGAGCTGGAGAGTGTGTTAGTGTGGCCCGTCCCAGCTGGAGAGTGCGTTTGTGTGGCCCGTCCCAGCTGGAGAGTGCGTTTGTGTGGCCTGTCCCAAAGAGCAGGAGAGTGCGTTTGTGTGGCCCGTCCCAAAGAGCAGCAGAGTGTGTTTGTGTGGCCCGTCCCAAAGAGCAGGAGAGTGTGTTTGTGTGGCCCGTCCCGAAGAGCTGGAGAGTGCGTTTGTGTGGCCCGTCCAAAAGAGCAGCAGAGTCCCTTTGTGTGACCCGTCCCAAAGAGCAGCAGAGTGCGTTTGTGTGGCCCGTCCCGAAGAGCAGCAGAGTGCGTTTGTGTGGCCCGTTCCAAAGAGCAGGAGAGTGTGTTTGTGTGGCCCGTCCCAGCTGGAGAATGTGTTTGTGTGGCCCGTCCCAAAAAGCAGGAGAGTGCGTCTGTGTGGCCCGTCCCAAAGAGCTGGAGAGTGCGTTTGTGTGGCCCGTCCCAAAGAGCAGGAGAGTGCGATTGTGTAGCCCGTCCCAAAGAGCAGGAGAGTGTGTTTGTGTGGCCCGTCCCAAAGAGCTGGAGAGTGTGTTTGTGTGCCCCGTCCCAGCTGGAAAGTGTGTTTGGGTGGCCCGTCCCAAAGAGCAGGAGAGTGCGTTTGGGTGGCCCGTCCCAAAGAGTAGGAAAGTGCGTTTGTGTGGCTAGTCCCAAAGAGCAGCAGAGTGCGTTTGTGTGGCCCGTCCCAGCTGGAGAGTGCGTCTGTTTGGCCCGTCCCAAAGAGCAGGAGAGTGCAGTTTGTGTGGCCCGTCCCAAAGAGTAGGAGAGTGCAGTTTGTGTGGCCCGTCCCAAAGAGCAGGAGAGTGTGTTTGTGTGGCCCGTCCCAAAGAGCAGGAGAGTGTGTTCGTGTGGCCCGTCCCAAAGAGTAGGAGAGTGCAGTTTGTGTGGCCCGTCCCAAAGAGCAGGAGATTGTGTTTGTGTGGCCCGTCCCAAAGAGCAGGAGAGTGCGTTTGTGTGGCCCGTCCCAAAGAGCTCGAGAGTGCGTTTGTTTGGCCCGTCCCAAAGAGCTCGAGAGTGCGTTTGTGTGGCCCGTCCCAAAGAGCAGGAGAGTGCGTTTGTGTGGCCCGTCCCAAAGAGCAGGAGAGTGCGTTTGTGTGGCCCGTCCCAAAAAGCAGGAGAGTGCGTCTGTGTGGCCCGTCCCGAAGAGCTGGAGAGTGTGTTTGTGTGGCCCGTCCCAAAGAGCAGGAGAGTGTGTTTGTGTGGCCCGTCCCAGCTGGAGAGTGCGTTTGTGTGGCGCGTCCCAAAGAGCAGGAGAGTGCGTTTGGGTGGCCCGTCCCAAAGAGCAGGAGAGTGCGTTTGTGTGGCCCGTCCCAAAGAGCTCGAGAGTGTGTTTGTGTGGCCCGTCCCAAAGAGCTGGAGAGTGTGTTTGTGTGGCCCGTCCCAAAGAGCAGGAGAGTGTGTTTGTGTGGCCCGTCCCAAAGAGCAGGAGAGTGCGTTTTTGTGGCGCGTCCCAAAGAGCAGGAGAGTGCGTTTTTGTTGCCCGTCCTAAAGAGCAGGAGAGTGTGTTTGTGTGGCCCGTCCCAAAGAGCTGGAGAGTGTGTTTGTGTGGCCCGTCCCAAAGAGCTGGGGAGTGTGTTTGTGTGGCCCGTCCCAAAGAGCAGGAGAGTGTGTTTATGTGGCCCGTCCCAGCTGGAGAGTGCGTTTGTGTGGCCCGTCCCAAAGAGCAGGAGAGTGTGTTTGGGTGGCCCGTCCCAAAGAGCAGCAGAGTGCGTCTGTTTGGCCCGTCCCAAAGAGCAGGAGATTGTGTTTGTGTGGCCCGTCCCAAAGAGCAGGAGAGTGCGTTTGTGTGGCCCGTCCCAAAGAGCAGGAGAGTGCGTTTGTGTGGCCCGTCCCAAAAAGCAGGAGAGTGCGTCTGTGTGGCCCGTCCCGAAGAGCTGGAGAGTGTGTTTGTGTGGCCCGTCCCAAAGAGCAGGAGAGTGTGTTTGTGTGGCCCGTCCCAGCAGGAGAGTGCGTTTGTGTGGCCCGTCCCAAAGAGCTCGAGAGTGTGTTTGTGTGGCCCGTCCCAAAGAGCTGGAGAGTGTGTTTGTGTGGCCCGTCCCAGCAGGAGAGTGCGTTTGTGTGGCCCGTCCCAAAGAGCTCGAGAGTGTGTTTGTGTGGCCCGTCCCAAAGAGCAGGAGAGTGCGTTTGTGTGGCCCGTCCCAAAGAGCAGGAGATTGTGTTTGTGTTGCCCGTCCCAAAGAGCAGGAGAGTGCGTTTGTGTGGCCCGTCCCAAAGAGCAGGAGAGTGCGTTTGTGTGGCCCGTCCCAAAAAGCAGGAGAGTGCATCTGTGTGGCCCGTCCCAAAGAGCAGTGGAGTGCGTTTGTGTGGCCCGTCCCAAAGAGCTTGAGAGTGCGTTTTTGTGGCCCGTCCCAGCTGGAGAATATGTTTGTGTGGCCTGTCCCAAAGAGCTCGAGAGTGTGTTTGTGTGGCCCGTCCCAAAGAGCTCGAGAGTGTGTTTGTATGGCCCGTCCCAAAGAGCTGGAGATTGTGTTTGTGTGGCCCGTCCCAAATAGCAGGAGAGTGCGTATGTGTGGCCCGTCCCAAAAAGCAGGAGAGTGCTTCTGTGTGGCCCGTCCCGAAGAGCTGGAGAGTGTGTTTGTGTGGCGCGTCCCAAAGAGCAGGAGAGTGTATTTGTGTGGCCCGTCCCAGCTGGAGAGTGCGTTTGTGTGGCCCGTCCCAAAGAGCAGGAGAGTGTGTTTGGGTGGCCCGTCCCAAAGAGCAGGAGAGTGCGTTTGGGTGGCCTGTCCCAAAGAGCAGGAAAGTGCGTTTGTGTGGCCAGTCCCAAAGAGCAGCAGAGTGCGTTTGTGTGGCCCGTCCCAAAGAGCAGCAGAGTGCGTTTGTGTGGCCCGTCCCAGCTGGAGAGTGCGTCTGTTTGGCCCGTCCCAAAGAGCAGGAGAGTGCAGTTTGTGTGGCCGGTCCCAAAGAGTAGGAGAGTGCAGTTTGTGTGGCCCGTCCCAAAGAGCAGGAGAGTGTGTTTGTGTGGCCCGTCCCAAAGAGCAGGAGAGTGTGTTTGTGTGGCCCGTCCCAAAGAGTAGGAGAGTGCAGTTTGTGTGGCCCGTCCCAAAGAGCAGGAGATTGTGTTTGTGTGGCCCGTCCCAAAGAGCAGGAGAGTGCGTTTGTGTGGCCCGTCCCAAAGAGCTCGAGAGTGCGTTTGTTTGGCCCGTCCCAAAGAGCAGGAGAGTGCGTTTGTGTGGCCCGTCCCAAAGAGCAGGAGAGTGCGTTTGTGTGGCCCGTCCCAAAGAGCAGCAGAGTGCGTTTGTGTGGCCCGTCCCAAAGAGCAGGAGAGTGCGTTTGGGTGGCCCGTCCCAAAGAGCAGGAGAGTGCGTTTGTGTGGCCCGTCCCAAAGAGCAGCAGAGTGCGTTTGTGTGGCCCGTCCCAAAGAGCTGGAGAGTGCGTTTGTGTGGCCCATCCCAAAGAGCTGGAGAGTGTGTTAGTGTGGCCCGTCCCAGCTGGAGAGTGCGTTTGTGTGGCCCGTCCCAGCTGGAGAGTGCGTTTGTGTGGCCTGTCCCAAAGAGCAGGAGAGTGCGTTTGTGTGGCCCGTCCCAAAGAGCAGCAGAGTGTGTTTGTGTGGCCCGTCCCAAAGAGCAGGAGAGTGTGTTTGTGTGGCCCGTCCCGAAGAGCTGGAGAGTGCGTTTGTGTGGCCCGTCCAAAAGAGCAGCAGAGTCCCTTTGTGTGACCCGTCCCAAAGAGCAGCAGAGTGCGTTTGTGTGGCCCGTCCCGAAGAGCAGCAGAGTGCGTTTGTGTGGCCCGTTCCAAAGAGCAGGAGAGTGTGTTTGTGTGGCCCGTCCCAGCTGGAGAATGTGTTTGTGTGGCCCGTCCCAAAAAGCAGGAGAGTGCGTCTGTGTGGCCCGTCCCAAAGAGCTGGAGAGTGCGTTTGTGTGGCCCGTCCCAAAGAGCAGGAGAGTGCGATTGTGTAGCCCGTCCCAAAGAGCAGGAGAGTGTGTTTGTGTGGCCCGTCCCAAAGAGCTGGAGAGTGTGTTTGTGTGCCCCGTCCCAGCTGGAGAGTGTGTTTGGGTGGCCCGTCCCAAAGAGCAGGAGAGTGCGTTTGGGTGGCCCGTCCCAAAGAGTAGGAAAGTGCGTTTGTGTGGCTAGTCCCAAAGAGCAGCAGAGTGCGTTTGTGTGGCCCGTCCCAGCTGGAGAGTGCGTCTGTTTGGCCCGTCCCAAAGAGCAGGAGAGTGCAGTTTGTGTGGCCCGTCCCAAAGAGTAGGAGAGTGCAGTTTGTGTGGCCCGTCCCAAAGAGCAGGAGAGTGTGTTTGTGTGGCCCGTCCCAAAGAGCAGGAGAGTGTGTTCGTGTGGCCCGTCCCAAAGAGTAGGAGAGTGCAGTTTGTGTGGCCCGTCCCAAAGAGCAGGAGATTGTGTTTGTGTGGCCCGTCCCAAAGAGCAGGAGAGTGCGTTTGTGTGGCCCGTCCCAAAGAGCTCGAGAGTGCGTTTGTTTGGCCCGTCCCAAAGAGCTCGAGAGTGCGTTTGTGTGGCCCGTCCCAAAGAGCAGGAGAGTGCGTTTGCGTGGCCCGTCCCAAAGAGCAGGAGAGTGCGTTTGTGTGGCCCGTCCCAAAAAGCAGGAGAGTGCGTCTGTGTGGCCCGTCCCGAAGAGCTGGAGAGTGTGTTTGTGTGGCCCGTCCCAAAGAGCAGGAGAGTGTGTTTGTGTGGCCCGTCCCAGCTGGAGAGTGCGTTTGTGTGGCGCGTCCCAAAGAGCAGGAGAGTGCGTTTGGGTGGCCCGTCCCAAAGAGCAGGAGAGTGCGTTTGTGTGGCCCGTCCCAAAGAGCTCGAGAGTGTGTTTGTGTGGCCCGTCCCAAAGAGCTGGAGAGTGTGTTTGTGTGGCCCGTCCCAAAGAGCAGGAGAGTGTGTTTGTGTGGCCCGTCCCAAAGAGCAGGAGAGTGCGTTTTTGTGGCGCGTCCCAAAGAGCAGGAGAGTGCGTTTTTGTTGCCCGTCCTAAAGAGCAGGAGAGTGTGTTTGTGTGGCCCGTCCCAAAGAGCTGGAGAGTGTGTTTGTGTGGCCCGTCCCAAAGAGCTGGGGAGTGTGTTTGTGTGGCCCGTCCCAAAGAGCAGGAGAGTGTGTTTATGTGGCCCGTCCCAGCTGGAGAGTGCGTTTGTGTGGCCCGTCCCAAAGAGCAGGAGAGTGTGTTTGGGTGGCCCGTCCCAAAGAGCAGGAGAGTGCGTTTGGGTGGCCCGTCCCAAAGAGCAGGAAAGTGCGTTTGTGTGGCCAGTCCCAAAGAGCAGCAGAGTGCGTCTGTTTGGCCCGTCCCAAAGAGCAGGAGATTGTGTTTGTGTGGCCCGTCCCAAAGAGCAGGAGAGTGCGTTTGTGTGGCCCGTCCCAAAGAGCAGGAGATTGTGTTTGTGTGGCCCGTCCCAAAGAGCAGGAGAGTGCGTTTGTGTGGCCCGTCCCAAAGAGCAGGAGAGTGCGTTTGTGTGGCCCGTCCCAAAAAGCAGGAGAGTGCATCTGTGTGGCCCGTCCCGAAGAGCTGGAGAGTGTGTTTGTGTGGCCCGTCCCAAAGAGCAGGAGAGTGTGTTTGTGTGGCCCGTCCCAGCTGGAGAGTGCGTTTGTGTGGCCCGTCCCAAAGAGCTCGAGAGTGTGTTTGTGTGGCCCGTCCCAAAGAGCTGGAGAGTGTGTTTGTGTGGCCCGTCCCAAAGAGCAGGAGAGTGCGTTTGTGTGGCCCGTCCCAAAGAGCAGGAGAGTGCGTTTGTGTGGCCCGTCCCAAAAAGCAGGAGAGTGCGTCTGTGTGGCCCGTCCCGAAGAGCTGGAGAGTGTGTTTGTGTGGCCCGTCCCAAAGAGCAGGAGAGTGTGTTTGTGTGGCCCGTCCCAGCAGGAGAGTGCGTTTGTGTGGCCCGTCCCAAAGAGCTCGAGAGTGTGTTTGTGTGGCCCGTCCCAAAGAGCTGGAGAGTGTGTTTGTGTGGCCCGTCCCAGCAGGAGAGTGCGTTTGTGTGGCCCGTCCCAAAGAGCTCGAGAGTGTGTTTGTGTGGCCCGTCCCAAAGAGCAGGAGAGTGCGTTTGTGTGGCCCGTCCCAAAGAGCAGGAGATTGTGTTTGTGTGGCCCGTCCCAAAGAGCAGGAGAGTGCGTTTGTGTGGCCCGTCCCAAAGAGCAGGAGAGTGCGTTTGTGTGGCCCGTCCCAAAAAGCAGGAGAGTGCATCTGTGTGGCCCGTCCCGAAGAGCTGGAGAGTGTGTTTGTGTGGCCCGTCCCAAAGAGCAGGAGAGTGTGTTTGTGTGGCCCGTCCCAGCTGGAGAGTGCGTTTGTGTGGCCCGTCCCAAAGAGCTCGAGAGTGCGTTTGTGTGGCCCGTCCCAAAGAGCTGGAGAGTGTGTTTGTGTGGCCCGTCCCAAAGAGCAGGAGAGTGCGTTTGTGTGGCCCGTCCCAAAGAGCAGGAGAGTGCGTTTGTGTGGCCCGTCCCAAAAAGCAGGAGAGTGCGTCTGTGTGGCCCGTCCCGAAGAGCTGGAGAGTGTGTTTGTGTGGCCCGTCCCAAAGAGCAGGAGAGTGTGTTTGTGTGGCCCGTCCCAGCAGGAGAGTGCGTTTGTGTGGCCCGTCCCAAAGAGCTCGAGAGTGTGTTTGTGTGGCCCGTCCCAAAGAGCTGGAGAGTGTGTTTGTGTGGCCCGTCCCAAAGAGCTCGAGAGTGTGTTTGTGTGGCCCGTCCCAAAGAGCTGGAGAGTGTGTTTGTGTGGCCCGTCCCAAAGAGCAGGAGAGTGTGTTTGTGTGGCCCGTCCCAAAGAGCAGGAGAGTGCGTTTTTGTGGCGCGTCCCAAAGAGCAGGAGAGTGCGTTTTTGTTGCCCGTCCTAAAGAGCAGGAGAGTGCGTTTGTGTGGCCCGTCCCAAAGAGCTGGAGAGTGTGTTTGTGTGGCCCGTCCCAAAGAGCTGGGGAGTGTGTTTGTGTGGCCCGTCCCAAAGAGCAGGAGAGTGTGTTTATGTGGCCCGTCCCAGCTGGAGAGTGCGTTTGTGTGGCCCGTCCCAAAGAGCAGGAGAGTGTGTTTGGGTGGCCCGTCCCAAAGAGCAGGAGAGTGCGTTTGGGTGGCCCGTCCCAAAGAACAGGAAAGTGCGTTTGTGTGGCCAGTCCCAAAGAGCAGCAGAGTGCGTCTGTTTGGCCCGTCCCAAAGAGCAGGAGATTGTGTTTGTGTGGCCCGTCCCAAAGAGCAGGAGAGTGCGTTTGTGTGGCCCGTCCCAAAGAGCAGGAGATTGTGTTTGTGTGGCCCGTCCCAAAGACCAGGAGAGTGCGTTTGTGTGGCCCGTCCCAAAGAGCAGGAGAGTGCGTTTGTGTTGCCCGTCCCAAAAAGCAGGAGAGTGCATCTGTGTGGCCCGTCCCGAAGAGCTGGAGAGTGTGTTTGTGTGGCCCGTCCCAAAGAGCAGGAGAGTGTGTTTGTGTGGCCCGTCCCAGCTGGAGAGTGCGTTTGTGTGGCCCGTCCCAAAGAGCTCGAGAGTGTGTTTGTGTGGCCCGTCCCAAAGAGCTGGAGAGTGTGTTTGTGTGGCCCGTCCCAAAGAGCAGGAGAGTGCGTTTGTGTGGCCCGTCCCAAAGAGCAGGAGAGTGCGTTTGTGTGGCCCGTCCCAAAAAGCAGGAGAGTGCGTCTGTGTGGCCCGTCCCGAAGAGCTGGAGAGTGTGTTTGTGTGGCCCGTCCCAAAGAGCAGGAGAGTGTGTTTGTGTGGCCCGTCCCAGCAGGAGAGTGCGTTTGTGTGGCCCGTCCCAAAGAGCTCGAGAGTGTGTTTGTGTGGCCCGTCCCAAAGAGCTGGAGAGTGTGTTTGTGTGGCCCGTCCCAGCAGGAGAGTGCGTTTGTGTGGCCCGTCCTAAAGAGCAGGAGAGTGTGTTTGTGTGGCCCGTCCCAAAGAGCTGGAGAGTGTGTTTGTGTGGCCCGTCCCAAAGAGCTGGGGAGTGTGTTTGTGTGGCCCGTCCCAAAGAGCAGGAGAGTGTGTTTATGTGGCCCGTCCCAGCTGGAGAGTGCGTTTGTGTGGCCCGTCCCAAAGAGCAGGAGAGTGTGTTTGGGTGGCCCGTCCCAAAGAGCAGCAGAGTGCGTCTGTTTGGCCCGTCCCAAAGAGCAGGAGATTGTGTTTGTGTGGCCCGTCCCAAAGAGCAGGAGAGTGCGTTTGTGTGGCCCGTCCCAAAGAGCAGGAGAGTGCGTTTGTGTGGCCCGTCCCAAAAAGCAGGAGAGTGCGTCTGTGTGGCCCGTCCCGAAGAGCTGGAGAGTGTGTTTGTGTGGCCCGTCCCAAAGAGCAGGAGAGTGTGTTTGTGTGGCCCGTCCCAGCAGGAGAGTGCGTTTGTGTGGCCCGTCCCAAAGAGCTCGAGAGTGTGTTTGTGTGGCCCGTCCCAAAGAGCTGGAGAGTGTGTTTGTGTGGCCCGTCCCAGCAGGAGAGTGCGTTTGTGTGGCCCGTCCCAAAGAGCTCGAGAGTGTGTTTGTGTGGCCCGTCCCAAAGAGCAGGAGAGTGCGTTTGTGTGGCCCGTCCCAAAGAGCAGGAGATTGTGTTTGTGTGGCCCGTCCCAAAGAGCAGGAGAGTGCGTTTGTGTGGCCCGTCCCAAAGAGCAGGAGAGTGCGTTTGTGTGGCCCGTCCCAAAAAGCAGGAGAGTGCATCTGTGTGGCCCGTCCCAAAGAGCAGTGGAGTGCGTTTGTGTGGCCCGTCCCAAAGAGCTTGAGAGTGCGTTTTTGTGGCCCGTCCCAGCTGGAGAATATGTTTGTGTGGCCTGTCCCAAAGAGCTCGAGAGTGTGTTTGTGTGGCCCGTCCCAAAGAGCTCGAGAGTGTGTTTGTATGGCCCGTCCCAAAGAGCTGGAGATTGTGGTTGTGTGGCCCGTCCCAAATAGCAGGAGAGTGCGTATGTGTGGCCCGTCCCAAAAAGCAGGAGAGTGCTTCTGTGTGGCCCGTCCCGAAGAGCTGGAGAGTGTGTTTGTGTGGCGCGTCCCAAAGAGCAGGAGAGTGTATTTGTGTGGCCCGTCCCAGCTGGAGAGTGCGTTTGTGTGGCCCGTCCCAAAGAGCAGGAGAGTGTGTTTGGGTGGCCCGTCCCAAAGAGCAGGAGAGTGCGTTTGGGTGGCCCGTCCCAAAGAGCAGGAAAGTGCGTTTGTGTGGCCAGTCCCAAAGAGCAGCAGAGTGCGTTTGTGTGGCCCGTCCCAAAGAGCAGCAGAGTGCGTTTGTGTGGCCCGTCCCAGCTGGAGAGTGCGTCTGTTTGGCCCGTCCCAAAGAGCAGGAGAGTGCAGTTTGTGTGGCCGGTCCCAAAGAGTAGGAGAGTGCAGTTTGTGTGGCCCGTCCCAAAGAGCAGGAGAGTGTGTTTGTGTGGCCCGTCCCAAAGAGCAGGAGAGTGTGTTTGTGTGGCCCGTCCCAAAGAGTAGGAGAGTGCAGTTTGTGTGGCCCGTCCCAAAGAGCAGGAGATTGTGTTTGTGTGGCCCGTCCCAAAGAGCAGGAGAGTGCGTTTGTGTGGCCCGTCCCAAAGAGCTCGAGAGTGCGTTTGTTTGGCCCGTCCCAAAGAGCAGGAGAGTGCGTTTGTGTGGCCCGTCCCAAAGAGCAGGAGAGTGCGTTTGTGTGGCCCGTCCCAAAGAGCAGCAGAGTGCGTTTGTGTGGCCCGTCCCAAAGAGCAGGAGAGTGCGTTTGGGTGGCCCGTCCCAAAGAGCAGGAGAGTGCGTTTGTGTGGCCCGTCCCAAAGAGCAGCAGAGTGCGTTTGTGTGGCCCGTCCCAAAGAGCTGGAGAGTGCGTTTGTGTGGCCCATCCCAAAGAGCTGGAGAGTGTGTTAGTGTGGCCCGTCCCAGCTGGAGAGTGCGTTTGTGTGGCCCGTCCCAGCTGGAGAGTGCGTTTGTGTGGCCTGTCCCAAAGAGCAGGAGAGTGCGTTTGTGTGGCCCGTCCCAAAGAGCAGCAGAGTGTGTTTGTGTGGCCCGTCCCAAAGAGCAGGAGAGTGTGTTTGTGTGGCCCGTCCCGAAGAGCTGGAGAGTGCGTTTGTGTGGCCCGTCCAAAAGAGCAGCAGAGTCCCTTTGTGTGACCCGTCCCAAAGAGCAGCAGAGTGCGTTTGTGTGGCCCGTCCCGAAGAGCAGCAGAGTGCGTTTGTGTGGCCCGTTCCAAAGAGCAGGAGAGTGTGTTTGTGTGGCCCGTCCCAGCTGGAGAATGTGTTTGTGTGGCCCGTCCCAAAAAGCAGGAGAGTGCGTCTGTGTGGCCCGTCCCAAAGAGCTGGAGAGTGCGTTTGTGTGGCCCGTCCCAAAGAGCAGGAGAGTGCGATTGTGTAGCCCGTCCCAAAGAGCAGGAGAGTGTGTTTGTGTGGCCCGTCCCAAAGAGCTGGAGAGTGTGTTTGTGTGCCCCGTCCCAGCTGGAGAGTGTGTTTGGGTGGCCCGTCCCAAAGAGCAGGAGAGTGCGTTTGGGTGGCCCGTCCCAAAGAGTAGGAAAGTGCGTTTGTGTGGCTAGTCCCAAAGAGCAGCAGAGTGCGTTTGTGTGGCCCGTCCCAGCTGGAGAGTGCGTCTGTTTGGCCCGTCCCAAAGAGCAGGAGAGTGCAGTTTGTGTGGCCCGTCCCAAAGAGTAGGAGAGTGCAGTTTGTGTGGCCCGTCCCAAAGAGCAGGAGAGTGTGTTTGTGTGGCCCGTCCCAAAGAGCAGGAGAGTGTGTTCGTGTGGCCCGTCCCAAAGAGTAGGAGAGTGCAGTTTGTGTGGCCCGTCCCAAAGAGCAGGAGATTGTGTTTGTGTGGCCCGTCCCAAAGAGCAGGAGAGTGCGTTTGTGTGGCCCGTCCCAAAGAGCTCGAGAGTGCGTTTGTTTGGCCCGTCCCAAAGAGCTCGAGAGTGCGTTTGTGTGGCCCGTCCCAAAGAGCAGGAGAGTGCGTTTGCGTGGCCCGTCCCAAAGAGCAGGAGAGTGCGTTTGTGTGGCCCGTCCCAAAAAGCAGGAGAGTGCGTCTGTGTGGCCCGTCCCGAAGAGCTGGAGAGTGTGTTTGTGTGGCCCGTCCCAAAGAGCAGGAGAGTGTGTTTGTGTGGCCCGTCCCAGCTGGAGAGTGCGTTTGTGTGGCGCGTCCCAAAGAGCAGGAGAGTGCGTTTGGGTGGCCCGTCCCAAAGAGCAGGAGAGTGCGTTTGTGTGGCCCGTCCCAAAGAGCTCGAGAGTGTGTTTGTGTGGCCCGTCCCAAAGAGCTGGAGAGTGTGTTTGTGTGGCCCGTCCCAAAGAGCAGGAGAGTGTGTTTGTGTGGCCCGTCCCAAAGAGCAGGAGAGTGCGTTTTTGTGGCGCGTCCCAAAGAGCAGGAGAGTGCGTTTTTGTTGCCCGTCCTAAAGAGCAGGAGAGTGTGTTTGTGTGGCCCGTCCCAAAGAGCTGGAGAGTGTGTTTGTGTGGCCCGTCCCAAAGAGCTGGGGAGTGTGTTTGTGTGGCCCGTCCCAAAGAGCAGGAGAGTGTGTTTATGTGGCCCGTCCCAGCTGGAGAGTGCGTTTGTGTGGCCCGTCCCAAAGAGCAGGAGAGTGTGTTTGGGTGGCCCGTCCCAAAGAGCAGGAGAGTGCGTTTGGGTGGCCCGTCCCAAAGAGCAGGAAAGTGCGTTTGTGTGGCCAGTCCCAAAGAGCAGCAGAGTGCGTCTGTTTGGCCCGTCCCAAAGAGCAGGAGATTGTGTTTGTGTGGCCCGTCCCAAAGAGCAGGAGAGTGCGTTTGTGTGGCCCGTCCCAAAGAGCAGGAGATTGTGTTTGTGTGGCCCGTCCCAAAGAGCAGGAGAGTGCGTTTGTGTGGCCCGTCCCAAAGAGCAGGAGAGTGCGTTTGTGTGGCCCGTCCCAAAAAGCAGGAGAGTGCATCTGTGTGGCCCGTCCCGAAGAGCTGGAGAGTGTGTTTGTGTGGCCCGTCCCAAAGAGCAGGAGAGTGTGTTTGTGTGGCCCGTCCCAGCTGGAGAGTGCGTTTGTGTGGCCCGTCCCAAAGAGCTCGAGAGTGTGTTTGTGTGGCCCGTCCCAAAGAGCTGGAGAGTGTGTTTGTGTGGCCCGTCCCAAAGAGCAGGAGAGTGCGTTTGTGTGGCCCGTCCCAAAGAGCAGGAGAGTGCGTTTGTGTGGCCCGTCCCAAAAAGCAGGAGAGTGCGTCTGTGTGGCCCGTCCCGAAGAGCTGGAGAGTGTGTTTGTGTGGCCCGTCCCAAAGAGCAGGAGAGTGTGTTTGTGTGGCCCGTCCCAGCAGGAGAGTGCGTTTGTGTGGCCCGTCCCAAAGAGCTCGAGAGTGTGTTTGTGTGGCCCGTCCCAAAGAGCTGGAGAGTGTGTTTGTGTGGCCCGTCCCAGCAGGAGAGTGCGTTTGTGTGGCCCGTCCCAAAGAGCTCGAGAGTGTGTTTGTGTGGCCCGTCCCAAAGAGCAGGAGAGTGCGTTTGTGTGGCCCGTCCCAAAGAGCAGGAGATTGTGTTTGTGTGGCCCGTCCCAAAGAGCAGGAGAGTGCGTTTGTGTGGCCCGTCCCAAAGAGCAGGAGAGTGCGTTTGTGTGGCCCGTCCCAAAAAGCAGGAGAGTGCATCTGTGTGGCCCGTCCCGAAGAGCTGGAGAGTGTGTTTGTGTGGCCCGTCCCAAAGAGCAGGAGAGTGTGTTTGTGTGGCCCGTCCCAGCTGGAGAGTGCGTTTGTGTGGCCCGTCCCAAAGAGCTCGAGAGTGCGTTTGTGTGGCCCGTCCCAAAGAGCTGGAGAGTGTGTTTGTGTGGCCCGTCCCAAAGAGCAGGAGAGTGCGTTTGTGTGGCCCGTCCCAAAGAGCAGGAGAGTGCGTTTGTGTGGCCCGTCCCAAAAAGCAGGAGAGTGCGTCTGTGTGGCCCGTCCCGAAGAGCTGGAGAGTGTGTTTGTGTGGCCCGTCCCAAAGAGCAGGAGAGTGTGTTTGTGTGGCCCGTCCCAGCAGGAGAGTGCGTTTGTGTGGCCCGTCCCAAAGAGCTCGAGAGTGTGTTTGTGTGGCCCGTCCCAAAGAGCTGGAGAGTGTGTTTGTGTGGCCCGTCCCAAAGAGCTCGAGAGTGTGTTTGTGTGGCCCGTCCCAAAGAGCTGGAGAGTGTGTTTGTGTGGCCCGTCCCAAAGAGCAGGAGAGTGTGTTTGTGTGGCCCGTCCCAAAGAGCAGGAGAGTGCGTTTTTGTGGCGCGTCCCAAAGAGCAGGAGAGTGCGTTTTTGTTGCCCGTCCTAAAGAGCAGGAGAGTGCGTTTGTGTGGCCCGTCCCAAAGAGCTGGAGAGTGTGTTTGTGTGGCCCGTCCCAAAGAGCTGGGGAGTGTGTTTGTGTGGCCCGTCCCAAAGAGCAGGAGAGTGTGTTTATGTGGCCCGTCCCAGCTGGAGAGTGCGTTTGTGTGGCCCGTCCCAAAGAGCAGGAGAGTGTGTTTGGGTGGCCCGTCCCAAAGAGCAGGAGAGTGCGTTTGGGTGGCCCGTCCCAAAGAACAGGAAAGTGCGTTTGTGTGGCCAGTCCCAAAGAGCAGCAGAGTGCGTCTGTTTGGCCCGTCCCAAAGAGCAGGAGATTGTGTTTGTGTGGCCCGTCCCAAAGAGCAGGAGAGTGCGTTTGTGTGGCCCGTCCCAAAGAGCAGGAGATTGTGTTTGTGTGGCCCGTCCCAAAGACCAGGAGAGTGCGTTTGTGTGGCCCGTCCCAAAGAGCAGGAGAGTGCGTTTGTGTTGCCCGTCCCAAAAAGCAGGAGAGTGCATCTGTGTGGCCCGTCCCGAAGAGCTGGAGAGTGTGTTTGTGTGGCCCGTCCCAAAGAGCAGGAGAGTGTGTTTGTGTGGCCCGTCCCAGCTGGAGAGTGCGTTTGTGTGGCCCGTCCCAAAGAGCTCGAGAGTGTGTTTGTGTGGCCCGTCCCAAAGAGCTGGAGAGTGTGTTTGTGTGGCCCGTCCCAAAGAGCAGGAGAGTGCGTTTGTGTGGCCCGTCCCAAAGAGCAGGAGAGTGCGTTTGTGTGGCCCGTCCCAAAAAGCAGGAGAGTGCGTCTGTGTGGCCCGTCCCGAAGAGCTGGAGAGTGTGTTTGTGTGGCCCGTCCCAAAGAGCAGGAGAGTGTGTTTGTGTGGCCCGTCCCAGCAGGAGAGTGCGTTTGTGTGGCCCGTCCCAAAGAGCTCGAGAGTGTGTTTGTGTGGCCCGTCCCAAAGAGCTGGAGAGTGTGTTTGTGTGGCCCGTCCCAGCAGGAGAGTGCGTTTGTGTGGCCCGTCCCAAAGAGCTCGAGAGTGTGTTTGTGTGGCCCGTCCCAAAGAGCAGGAGAGTGCGTTTGTGTGGCCCGTCCCAAAGAGCAGGAGATTGTGTTTGTGTGGCCCGTCCCAAAGAGCAGGAGAGTGCGTTTGTGTGGCCCGTCCCAAAGAGCAGGAGAGTGCGTTTGTGTGGCCCGTCCCAAAAAGCAGGAGAGTGCATCTGTGTGGCCCGTCCCGAAGAGCTGGAGAGTGTGTTTGTGTGGCCCGTCCCAAAGAGCAGGAGAGTGTGTTTGTGTGGCCCGTCCCAGCTGGAGAGTGCGTTTGTGTGGCCCGTCCCAAAGAGCTCGAGAGTGCGTTTGTGTGGCCCGTCCCAAAGAGCTGGAGAGTGTGTTTGTGTGGCCCGTCCCAAAGAGCAGGAGAGTGCGTTTGTGTGGCCCGTCCCAAAGAGCAGGAGAGTGCGTTTGTGTGGCCCGTCCCAAAAAGCAGGAGAGTGCGTCTGTGTGGCCCGTCCCGAAGAGCTGGAGAGTGTGTTTGTGTGGCCCGTCCCAAAGAGCAGGAGAGTGTGTTTGTGTGGCCCGTCCCAGCAGGAGAGTGCGTTTGTGTGGCCCGTCCCAAAGAGCTCGAGAGTGTGTTTGTGTGGCCCGTCCCAAAGAGCTGGAGAGTGTGTTTGTGTGGCCCGTCCCAAAGAGCAGGAGAGTGCGTTTGTTTGGCCCGTCCCAAAAAGCAGGAGAGTGCGTCTGTGTGGCCCGTCCCGAAGAGCTGGAGAGTGTGTTTGTGTGGCCCGTCCCAAAGAGCAGGAGAGTGTGTTTGTGTGGCCCGTCCCAGCTGGAGAGTGCGTTTGTGTGGCCCGTCCCAAAGAGCAGGAGAGTGTGTTTGGGTGGCCCATCCCAAAGAGCAGGAGAGTGCGTTTGGGTGGCCCTTCCCAGCTGGAGAGTGCGTTTGTGTGGCCTGTCCCAGCTGGAGAGTGCGTCTGTTTGGCCCGTCCCAAAGAGCAGGAGAGTGCGTTTGTGTGGCCCGTCCCAAAGAGTAGGAGAGTGCAGTTTGTGTGGCCCGTCCCAAAGAGCAGGAGAGAGTGTTTGTGTGGCCCGTCCCAAATAGCAGGAGAGTGTGTTTGTGTGGCCCGTCCCAAAGAGCAGGAAAGTGCGTTTGTGTGGCCCGTCCCAGCTGGAGAGTGTGTTTGTGTGGCCCGTCCCAAAGAGCAGGAGAGTGCGTTTATGTGGCCCGTCCCAAAGAGTTCGAGAGTGCGTTTTTGTGGCCCGTCCCAGCTGGAGAATATGTTTGTGTGGCCTGTCCCAAAGAGCTCGAGAGTGTGTTTGTGTGGCCCGTCCCAAAGAGCAGGAGAGTGTGTTTGTGTGGCCCGTCCCAAAGAGCTGGAGAGTTTGTTTGTGTGGCCCGTCCCAGCTGGAGAGTGCGTTTGTGTGGCCCGTCCCAAAGAGCAGGAGAGTTTGTTTGGGTGGCCCGTCCCAAAGAGCAGGAGAGTGCGTTTGGGTGGCCCGTCCCAGCTGGAGAGTGCGTCTGTTTGGCCCGTCCAAAAGAGCAGGAGAGTGCGTTTGTGTGGCCCGTCCCAAAGAGTAGGAGAGTGCAGTTTGTGTGGCCCGTCCCAAAGAGCAGGAGAGAGTGTTTGTGTGGCCCGTCCCAAAGAGCAGGAGAGTGTGTTTGTGTGGCCCGTCCCAAAGAGCAGGAAAGTGCGTTTGTGTGGCCCGTCCCAGCTGGAGAATGTGTTTGTGTGGCCCGTCCCAAAGAGCAGGAGAGTGCGTTTTTGTGGCCCGTCCTAAAGAGCAGGAGAGTGTGTTTGTGTGGCCCGTCCCAAAGAGCAGGAGAGTGCGTTTGTGTGGCCCGTCCCAAAGAGCTCGAGAGTGCGTTTGTTTGGCCCGTCCCAAAGAGCAGGAGAGTGTGTTTGTATGGCCCGTCCCAGCTGGAGAGTGTGTTTGTGTGGCCCGTCCCAAAGAGCAGGAGATTGCGTTTATGTGGCCCGTCCCAAAGAGTTCGAGAGTGTGTTTTTGTGGCCCGTCCCAGCTGGAGAATATGTTTGTGTGGCCTGTCCCATAGAGCTCGAGAGTGTGTTTGTGTGGCCCGTCCCAAAGAGCAGGAGAGTGTGTTTGTGTGGCCCGTCCCAAAGAGCTGGAGAGTGTTTGTGTGGCCCGTCCCAAAGAGCTCGAGAGTGTTTGTGTGGCCCGTCCCAAAGAGCTGGAGAGTGTGTTTGTGTGGCCCGTCCCAAAGAGCTGGAGAGTGTGTTTGTGTGGCCCGTCCCAGCTGGAGAGTGTGTTTGTGTGGCCCGTCCCAGCTGGAGAGTGCGTTTGTGTGGCCCGTCCCAAAGAGCAGGAGAGTGCGTTTGGGTGGCCCGGCCCAAAGAGCAGGAGAGTGCGTTTGTGTGGCCCGTCCCAAAGAGCTGGAGAGTGTGTTTGTGTGGCCCGTCCCAAAGAGCTGGAGAGTGTGTTTGTGTGGCCCGTCCCAAAGAGCAGGAGAGTGCGTTTGTGTGGCCCGTCCCAAAAAGCAGGAGAGTGCGTCTGTGTGGCCCGTCCCGAAGAGCTGGAGAGTGTGTTTGTGTGGCCCGTCCCAAAGAGCAGGAGAGTGTGTTTGTGTGGCCCGTCCCAGCTGGAGAGTGCGTTTGTGTGGCCCGTCCCAAAGAGCAGGAGAGTGTGTTTGGGTGGCCCATCCCAAAGAGCAGGAGAGTGCGTTTGGGTGGCCCTTCCCAGCTGGAGAGTGCGTTTGTGTGGCCTGTCCCAGCTGGAGAGTGCGTCTGTTTGGCCCGTCCCAAAGAGCAGGAGAGTGCGTTTGTGTGGCCCGTCCCAAAGAGTAGGAGAGTGCAGTTTGTGTGGCCCGTCCCAAAGAGCAGGAGAGAGTGTTTGTGTGGCCCGTCCCAAAGAGCAGGAGAGTGTGTTTGTGTGGCCCGTCCCAAAGAGCAGGAAAGTGCGTTTATGTGGCCCGTCCCAAAGAGTTCGAGAGTGCGTTTTTGTGGCCCGTCCCAGCTGGAGAATATGTTTGTGTGGCCTGTCCCAAAGAGCTCGAGAGTGTGTTTGTGTGGCCCGTCCCAAAGAGCAGGAGAGTGTGTTTGTGTGGCCCGTCCCAAAGAGCTGGAGAGTGTGTTTGTGTGGCCCGTCCCAAAGAGCAGGAGAGTTTGTTTGTGTGGCCCGTCCCAGCTGGAGAGTGCGTTTGTGTGGCCCGTCCCAAAGAGCAGGAGAGTTTGTTTGGGTGGCCCGTCCCAAAGAGCAGGAGAGTGTGTTTGGGTGGCCCATCCCAAAGAGCAGGAGAGTGCGTTTGGGTGGCCCCTCCCAGCTGGAGAGTGCGTTTGTGTGGCCTGTCCCAGCTGGAGAGTGCGTCTGTTTGGCCCGTCCCAAAGAGCAGGAGAGTGCGTTTGTGTGGCCCGTCCCAAAGAGTAGGAGAGTGCAGTTTGTGTGGCCCGTCCCAAAGAGCAGGAGAGAGTGTTTGTGTGGGCCGTCCCAAAGAGCAGGAGAGTGTGTTTGTGTGGCCCGTCCCAAAGAGCAGGAAAGTGCGTTTGTGTGGCCCCTCCCAGCTGGAGAGTGTGTTTGTGTGGCCCGTCCCAAAGAGCAGGAGAGTGCGTTTTTGTGGCCCGTCCCAAAGTGCAGGAGAGTGCGTTTTTGTTGCCCGTCCTAAAGAGCAGGAGAGTGTGTTTGTGTGGCCCGTCCCAAAGAGCAGGAGAGTGCGTTTGTGTGGCCCGTCCCGAAGAGCTCGAGAGTGCGTTTGTTTGGCCCGCCCCAGCTGGAGAGTGTGTTTGTGTGGCCCGTCCCAAAGAGCAGGAGAGTGCGTTTATGTGGCCCGTCCCAAAGAGTTCGAGAGTGCGTTTTTGTGGCCCGTCCCAGCTGGAGAATATGTTTTTGTGGCCTGTCCCAAAGAGCTCGAGAGTGTGTTTGTGTGGCCCGTCCCAAAGAGCAGGAGAGTGTGTTTGTGTGGCAAGTCCCAAAGAGCTGGAGAGTGCGTTTGTGTGGCCCGTCCCAAAGAGCTGGAGAGTGTGTTTATGTGGCCCGTCCCAAAGAGCTGGAGAGTGTGTTTGTGTGGCCCGTCCCAAAGAGCAGGAGAGTTTGTTTGTGTGGCCCGTCCCAGCTGGAGAGTGCGTTTGTGTGGCCCGTCCCAAAGAGCAGGAGAGTTTGTTTGGGTGGCCGGTCCCAAAGAGAAGGAGAGTGCGTTTGGGTGGCCCGTCCCAGCTGGAGAGTGCGTTTGTGTGGCCCGTCCCAGCTGGAGAGTGCGTCTGTTTGGCCGGTCCCAAAGAGCAGGAGAGTGCGTTTGTGTGGCCCGTCCCAAAGAGTAGGAGAGTGCAGTTTGTGTGGCCCGTCCCAAAGAGCAGGAGAGTGCGTTTTTGTGGCCCGTCCTAAAGAGCAGGAGAGTGTGTTTGTGTGGCCCGTCCCAAAGAGCAGGAGAGTGCGTTTGTGTGGCCCGTCCCAAAGAGCTCGAGAGTGCGTTTGTTTGGCCCGTCCCAAAGAGCAGGAGAGTGTGTTTGTGTGGCCCGTCCCAGCTGGAGAGTGTGTTTGTGTGGCCCGTCCCAAAGAGCAGGAGAGTGCGTTTATGTGGCCCGTCCCAAAGAGTTCGAGAGTGTGTTTTTGTGGCCCGTCCCAGCTGGAGAATATGTTTGTGTGGCCTGTCCCAAAGAGCTCGAGAGTGTGTTTGTGTGGCCCGTCCCAAAGAGCAGGAGAGTGTGTTTGTGTGGCCCGTCCCAAAGAGCTGGAGAGTGCGTTTGTGTGGCAAGACCCAAAGAGCTCGAGAGTGTTTGTGTGGCCCGTCCCAAAGAGCTCGAGAGTGTGTTTGTGTGGCCCGTCCCAAAGAGCTGGAGAGTGTGTTTGTGTGGCCCGTCCCAAAGAACAGGAGAGTGTGTTTGTGTGGCCCGTCCCAGCTGGAGAGTGCGTTTTTTGTGGCCCGTCCCAAAGAGCAGGAGAGTGTGTTTGGGTGGCCCATCCCAAAGAGCAGGAGAGTGCGTTTGGGTGGCCCGTCCCAGCTGGAGAGTGCGTTTGTGTGGCCCGTCCCAGCTGGAGAGTGCGTCTGTTTGGCCCGTCCCAAAGAGCAGGAGAGTGCGTTTGTGTGGCCCGTCTCAAAGAGTAGGAGAGTGCAGTTTGTGTGGCCCGTCCCAAAGAGCAGGAGAGAGTGTTTGTGTGGCCCGTCCCAAAGAGCAGGAGAGTGTGTTTGTGTGGCCCGTCCCAGCTGGAGAGTGCGTTTGTGTGGCCCGTCCCAAAGAGCAGGAGAGTGCGTTTGGGTGGCCCGTCCCAAAGAGCAGGTGAGTGCGTTTGTGTGGCCCGTCCCAAAGAGCAGCAGAGTGCGTTTGTGTGGCCCGTCCCGAAGAGCAGCAGAGTGCGTTTGTGTGGCCCGTCCCAAAGAGCAGGAGAGTGCGTTTGGGTGGCCCGTCCCAAAGAGCAGGAAAGTGCGTTTGTGTGGCCCGTCCCAAAGAGCAGCAGAGTGCGTTTGTGTGGCCTGTCCCAAAGAGCAGCAGTGTGCGTTTGTGTGGCCCGTCCCAAAGAGCTCGAGAGTGTGTTTGTGTGGCCCGTCCCAAAGAGCAGGAGAGTGTGTTTGTGTGGCCCGTCCCAAAGAGCTGGAGAGTGTTTGTGTGGCCCGTCCCAAAGAGCTCGAGAGTGTTTGTGTGGCCCGTCCCAAAGAGCTGGAGAGTGTGTTTGTGTGGCCCGTCCCAAAGAGCTGGAGAGTGTGTTTGTGTGGCCCGTCCCAGCTGGAGAGTGTGTTTGTGTGGCCCGTCCCAGCTGGAGAGTGCGTTTGTGTGGCCCGTCCCAAAGAGCAGGAGAGTGCGTTTGGGTGGCCCGGCCCAAAGAGCAGGAGAGTGCGTTTGTGTGGCCCGTCCCAAAGAGCTGGAGAGTGCGTTTGTGTGGCCCGTCCCAAAGAGCTGGAGAGTGTGTTTGTGTGGCCCGTCCCAAAGAGCAGGAGAGTGCGTTTGTGTGGCCCGTCCCAAAAAGCAGGAGAGTGCGTCTGTGTGGCCCGTCCCGAAGAGCTGGAGAGTGTGTTTGTGTGGCCCGTCCCAAAGAGCAGGAGAGTGTGTTTGTGTGGCCCGTCCCAGCTGGAGAGTGCGTTTGTGTGGCCCGTCCCAAAGAGCAGGAGAGTGTGTTTGGGTGGCCCATCCCAAAGAGCAGGAGAGTGCGTTTGGGTGGCCCTTCCCAGCTTGAGAGTGCGTTTGTGTGGCCTGTCCCAGCTGGAGAGTGCGTCTGTTTGGCCCGTCCCAAAGAGCAGGAGAGTGCGTTTGTGTGGCCCGTCCCAAAGAGTAGGAGAGTGCAGTTTGTGTGGCCCGTCCCAAAGAGCAGGAGAGAGTGTTTGTGTGGCCCGTCCCAAAGAGCAGGAGAGTGTGTTTGTGTGGCCCGTCCCAAAGAGCAGGAAAGTGCGTTTGTGTGGCCCGTCCCAGCTGGAGAGTGTGTTTGTGTGGCCCGTCCCAAAGAGCAGGAGAGTGCGTTTATGTGGCCCGTCCCAAAGAGTTCGAGAGTGCGTTTTTGTGGCCCGTCCCAGCTGGAGAATATGTTTGTGTGGCCTGTCCCAAAGAGCTCGAGAGTGTGTTTGTGTGGCCCGTCCCAAAGAGCAGGAGAGTGTGTTTGTGTGGCCCGTCCCAAAGAGCTGGAGAGTGTGTTTGTGTGGCCCGTCCCAAAGAGCAGGAGAGTTTGTTTGTGTGGCCCGTCCCAGCTGGAGAGTGCGTTTGTGTGGCCCGTCCCAAAGAGCAGGAGAGTTTGTTTGGGTGGCCCGTCCCAAAGAGCAGGAGAGTGTGTTTGGGTGGCCCATCCCAAAGAGCAGGAGAGTGCGTTTGGGTGGCCCCTCCCAGCTGGAGAGTGCGTTTGTGTGGCCTGTCCCAGCTGGAGAGTGCGTCTGTTTGGCCCGTCCCAAAGAGCAGGAGAGTGCGTTTGTGTGGCCCGTCCCAAAGAGTAGGAGAGTGCAGTTTGTGTGGCCCGTCCCAAAGAGCAGGAGAGAGTGTTTGTGTGGCCCGTCCCAAAGAGCAGGAGAGTGTGTTTGTGTGGCCCGTCCCAAAGAGCAGGAAAGTGCGTTTGTGTGGCCCCTCCCAGCTGGAGAGTGTGTTTGTGTGGCCCGTCCCAAAGAGCAGGAGAGTGCGTTTTTGTGGCCCGTCCCAAAGTGCAGGAGAGTGCGTTTTTGTGGCCCGTCCTAAAGAGCAGGAGAGTGTGTTTGTGTGGCCCGTCCCAAAGAGCAGGAGAGTGCGTTTGTGTGGCCCGTCCCGAAGAGCTCGAGAGTGCGTTTGTTTGGCCCGCCCCAGCTGGAGAGTGTGTTTGTGTGGCCCGTCCCAAAGAGCAGGAGAGTGCGTTTATGTGGCCCGTCCCAAAGAGTTCGAGAGTGCGTTTTTGTGGCCCGTCCCAGCTGGAGAATATGTTTTTGTGGCCTGTCCCAAAGAGCTCGAGAGTGTGTTTGTGTGGCCCGTCCCAAAGAGCAGGAGAGTGTGTTTGTGTGGCAAGTCCCAAAGAGCTGGAGAGTGCGTTTGTGTGGCCCGTCCCAAAGAGCTGGAGAGTGTGTTTATGTGGCCCGTCCCAAAGAGCTGGAGAGTGTGTTTGTGTGGCCCGTCCCAAAGAGCAGGAGAGTTTGTTTGTGTGGCCCGTCCCAGCTGGAGAGTGCGTTTGTGTGGCCCGTCCCAAAGAGCAGGAGAGTTTGTTTGGGTGGCCCGTCCCAAAGAGCAGGAGAGTGCGTTTGGGTGGCCCGTCCCAGCTGGAGAGTGCGTTTGTGTGGCCCGTCCCAGCTGGAGAGTGCGTCTGTTTGGCCGGTCCCAAAGAGCAGGAGAGTGCGTTTGTGTGGCCCGTCCCAAAGAGTAGGAGAGTGCAGTTTGTGTGGCCCGTCCCAAAGAGCAGGAGAGTGCGTTTTTGTGGCCCGTCCTAAAGAGCAGGAGAGTGTGTTTGTGTGGCCCGTCCCAAAGAGCAGGAGAGTGCGTTTGTGTGGCCCGTCCCACAGAGCTCGAGAGTGCGTTTGTTTGGCCCGTCCCAAAGAGCAGGAGAGTGTGTTTGTGTGGCCCGTCCCAGCTGGAGAGTGTGTTTGTGTGGCCCGTCCCAAAGAGCAGGAGAGTGCGTTTATGTGGCCCGTCCCAAAGAGTTCGAGAGTGTGCTTTTGTGGCCCGTCCCAGCTGGAGAATATGTTTGTGTGGCCTGTCCCAAAGAGCTCGAGAGTGTGTTTGTGTGGCCCGTCCCAAAGAGCAGGAGAGTGTGTTTGTGTGGCCCGTCCCAAAGAGCTGGAGAGTGCGTTTGTGTGGCAAGACCCAAAGAGCTCGAGAGTGTTTGTGTGGCCCGTCCCAAAGAGCTGGAGAGTGTGTTTGTGTGGCCCGTCCCAGCTGGAGAGTGCGTTTGTGTGGCCCGTCCCAGCTGGAGAGTGCGTCTGTTTGGCCCGTCCCAAAGAGCAGGAGAGTGCGTTTGTGTGGCCCGTCCCAAAGAGTAGGAGAGTGCAGTTTGTGTGGCCCGTCCCAAAGAGCAGGAGAGAGTGTTTGTGTGGCCCGTCCCAAAGAGCAGGAGAGTGCGTTTGGGTGGCCCGTCCCAAAGAGCAGGAAAGTGCGTTTGGGTGGCCCGTCCCAAAGAGCAGGAAAGTGCGTTTGTGTGGCCTGTCCCAAAGAGCAGCAGTGTGCGTTTGTGTGGCCCGTCCCAAAGAGCTCGAGAGTGCGTTTGTCTTGCCCGTCCCAAAGAGCTGGAGAGTGTGTTTGTGTGGCCCGTCCCAGCTGGAGAGTGCGTTTGTGTGGCCCGTCCCAAAGAGCAGGAGAGTGTGTTTGGGTGGCCCATCCCAAAGAGCAGGAGAGTGCGTTTGGGTGGCCCTTCCCAGCTGGAGAGTGCGTTTGTGTGGCCTGTCCCAGCTGGAGAGTGCGTCTGTTTGGCCCGTCCCAAAGAGCAGGAGAGTGCGTTTGTGTGGCCCGTCCCAAAGAGTAGGAGAGTGCAGTTTGTGTGGCCCGTCCCAAAGAGCAGGAGAGAGTGTTTATGTGGCCCGTCCCAAAGAGCAGGAGAGTGTGTTTGTGTGGCCCGTCCCAAAGAGCAGGAAAGTGCTTTTGTGTGGCCCGTCCCAGCTGGAGAGTGTGTTTGTGTGGCCCGTCCCAAAGAGCAGGAGAGTGCGTTTATGTGGCCCGTCCCAAAGAGTTCGAGAGTGCGTTTTTGTGGCCCGTCCCAGCAGGAGAATATGTTTGTGTGGCCTGTCCCAAAGAGCTCGAGAGTGTGTTTGTGTGGCCCGTCCCAAAGAGCAGGAGAGTGTGTTTGTGTGGCCCGTCCCAAAGAGCTGGAGAGTGTGTTTGTGTGGCCCGTCCCAAAGAGCAGGAGAGTTTGTTTGTGTGGCCCGTCCCAGCTGGAGAGTGCGTTTGTGTGGCCCGTCCCAAAGAGCAGGAGAGTTTGTTTGGGTGGCCCGTCCCAAAGAGCAGGAGAGTGCGTTTGGGTGGCCCGTCCCAGCTGGAGAGTGCGTTTGTGTGGCCCGTCCCAGCTGGAGAGTGCTTCTGTTTGGCCCGTCCAAAAGAGCAGGAGAGTGCGTTTGTGTGGCCCGTCCCAAAGAGTAGGAGAGTGCAGTTTGTGTGGCCCGTCCCAAAGAGCAGGAGAGAGTGTTTGTGTGGCCCGTCCCAAAGAGCAGGAGAGTGTGTTTGTGTGGCCCGTCCCAAAGAGCAGGAAAGTGCGTTTGTGTGGCCCGTCCCAGCTGGAGAGTGTGTTTGTGTGGCCCGTCCCAAAGAGCAGGAGAGTTTGTTTTTGTGGCCCGTCCCAAAGAGCAGGAGAGTGCGTTTTTGTGGCCCGTCCTAAAGAGCAGGAGAGTGCGTTTGGGTGGCCCGGCCCAAAGAGCAGGAGAGTGCGTTTGTGTGGCCCGTCCCAAAGAGCTGGAGAGTGTGTTTGTGTGGCCCGTCCCAAAGAGCTGGAGAGTGTGTTAGTGTGGCCCGTCCCAAAGAGCAGGAGAGTGCGTTTGTGTGGCCCGTCCCAAAAAGCAGGAGAGTGCGTCTGTGTGGCCCGTCCCGAAGAGCTGGAGAGTGTGTTTGTGTGGCCCGTCCCAAAGAGCAGGAGAGTGTGTTTGTGTGGCCCGTCCCAGCTGGAGAGTGCGTTTGTGTGGCCCGTCCCAAAGAGCAGGAGAGTGTGTTTGGGTGGCCCATCCCAAAGAGCAGGAGAGTGCGTTTGGGTGGCCCTTCCCAGCTTGAGAGTGCGTTTGTGTGGCCTGTCCCAGCTGGAGAGTGCGTCTGTTTGGCCCGTCCCAAAGAGCAGGAGAGTGTGTTTGTGTGGCAAGTCCCAAAGAGCTGGAGAGTGCGTTTGTGTGGCCCGTCCCAAAGAGCTGGAGAGTGTGTTTATGTGGCCCGTCCCAAAGAGCTGGAGAGTGTGTTTGTGTGGCCCGTCCCAAAGAGCAGGAGAGTTTGTTTGTGTGGCCCGTCCCAGCTGGAGAGTGCGTTTGTGTGGCCCGTCCCAAAGAGCAGGAGAGTTTGTTTGGGTGGCCGGTCCCAAAGAGCAGGAGAGTGCGTTTGGGTGGCCCGTCCCAGCTGGAGAGTGCGTTTGTGTGGCCCGTCCCAGCTGGAGAGTGCGTCTGTTTGGCCGGTCCCAAAGAGCAGGAGAGTGCGTTTGTGTGGCCCGTCCCAAAGAGTAGGAGAGTGCAGTTTGTGTGGCCCGTCCCAAAGAGCAGGAGAGTGCGTTTTTGTGGCCCGTCCTAAAGAGCAGGAGAGTGTGTTTGTGTGGCCCGTCCCAAAGAGCAGGAGAGTGCGTTTGTGTGGCCCGTCCCAAAGAGCTCGAGAGTGCGTTTGTTTGGCCCGTCCCAAAGAGCAGGAGAGTGTGTTTGTGTGGCCCGTCCCAGCTGGAGAGTGTGTTTGTGTGGCCCGTCCCAAAGAGCAGGAGAGTGCGTTAATGTGGCCCGTCCCAAAGAGTTCGAGAGTGTGTTTTTGTGGCCCGTCCCAGCTGGAGAATATGTTTGTGTGGCCTGTCCCAAAGAGCTCGAGAGTGTGTTTGTGTGGCCCGTCCCAAAGAGCAGGAGAGTGTGTTTGTGTGGCCCGTCCCAAAGAGCTGGAGAGTGCGTTTGTGTGGCAAGACCCAAAGAGCTCGAGAGTGTTTGTGTGGCCCGTCCCAAAGAGCTCGAGAGTGTGTTTGTGTGGCCCGTCCCAAAGAGCTGGAGAGTGTGTTTGTGTGGCCCGTCCCAAAGAACAGGAGAGTGTGTTTGTGTGGCCCGTCCCAGCTGGAGAGTGCGTTTTTTGTGGCCCGTCCCAAAGAGCAGGAGAGTGTGTTTGGGTGGCCCATCCCAAAGAGCAGGAGAGTGCGTTTGGGTGGCCCGTCCCAGCTGGAGAGTGCGTTTGTGTGGCCCGTCCCAGCTGGAGAGTGCGTCTGTTTGGCCCGTCCCAAAGAGCAGGAGAGTGCGTTTGTGTGGCCCGTCTCAAAGAGTAGGAGAGTGCAGTTTGTGTGGCCCGTCCCAAAGAGCAGGAGAGAGTGTTTGTGTGGCCCGTCCCAAAGAGCAGGAGAGTGTGTTTGTGGGGCCCGTCCCAGCTGGAGAGTGCGTTTGTGTGGCCCGTCCCAAAGAGCAGGAGAGTGCGTTTGGGTGGCCCGTCCCAAAGAGCAGGTGAGTGCGTTTGTGTGGCCCGTCCCAAAGAGCAGCAGAGTGCGTTTGTGTGGCCCGTCCCGAAGAGCAGCAGAGTGCGTTTGTGTGGCCCGTCCCAAAGAGCAGGAGAGTGCGTTTGGGTGGCCCGTCCCAAAGAGCAGGAAAGTGCGTTTGTGTGGCCCGTCCCAAAGAGCAGCAGAGTGCGTTTGTGTGGCCTGTCCCAAAGAGCAGCAGTGTGCGTTTGTGTGGCCCGTCCCAAAGAGCTCGAGAGTGTGTTTGTGTGGCCCGTCCCAAAGAGCAGGAGAGTGTGTTTGTGTGGCCCGTCCCAAAGAGCTGGAGAGTGTTTGTGTGGCCCGTCCCAAAGAGCTCGAGAGTGTTTGTGTGGCCCGTCCCAAAGAGCTGGAGAGTGTGTTTGTGTGGCCCGTCCCAAAGAGCTGGAGAGTGTGTTTGTGTGGCCCGTCCCAGCTGGAGAGTGTGTTTGTGTGGCCCGTCCCAGCTGGAGAGTGCGTTTGTGTGGCCCGTCCCAAAGAGCAGGAGAGTGCGTTTGGGTGGCCCGGCCCAAAGAGCAGGAGAGTGCGTTTGTGTGGCCCGTCCCAAAGAGCTGGAGAGTGTGTTTGTGTGGCCCGTCCCAAAGAGCTGGAGAGTGTGTTTGTGTGGCCCGTCCCAAAGAGCAGGAGAGTGCGTTTGTGTGGCCCGTCCCAAAAAGCAGGAGAGTGCGTCTGTGTGGCCCGTCCCGAAGAGCTGGAGAGTGTGTTTGTGTGGCCCGTCCCAAAGAGCAGGAGAGTGTGTTTGTGTGGCCCGTCCCAGCTGGAGAGTGCGTTTGTGTGGCCCGTCCCAAAGAGCAGGAGAGTGTGTTTGGGTGGCCCATCCCAAAGAGCAGGAGAGTGCGTTTGGGTGGCCCTTCCCAGCTTGAGAGTGCGTTTGTGTGGCCTGTCCCAGCTGGAGAGTGCGTCTGTTTGGCCCGTCCCAAAGAGCAGGAGAGTGCGTTTGTGTGGCCCGTCCCAAAGAGTAGGAGAGTGCAGTTTGTGTGGCCCGTCCCAAAGAGCAGGAGAGAGTGTTTGTGTGGCCCGTCCCAAAGAGCAGGAGAGTGTGTTTGTGTGGCCCGTCCCAAAGAGCAGGAAAGTGCGTTTGGTTGGCCCGTCCCAGCTGGAGAGTGTGTTTGTGTGGCCCGTCCCAAAGAGCAGGAGAGTGCGTTTATGTGGCCCGTCCCAAAGAGTTCGAGAGTGCGTTTTTGTGGCCCGTCCCAGCTGGAGAATATGTTTGTGTGGCCTGTCCCAAAGAGCTCGAGAGTGTGTTTGTGTGGCCCGTCCCAAAGAGCAGGAGAGTGTGTTTGTGTGGCCCGTCCCAAAGAGCTGGAGAGTGTGTTTGTGTGGCCCGTCCCAAAGAGCAGGAGAGTTTGTTTGTGTGGCCCGTCCCAGCTGGAGAGTGCGTTTGTGTGGCCCGTCCCAGAGAGCAGGAGAGTTTGTTTGGGTGGCCCGTCCCAAAGAGCAGGAGAGTGTGTTTGGGTGGCCCATCCCAAAGAGCAGGAGAGTGCGTTTGGGTGGCCCCTCCCAGCTGGAGAGTGCGTTTGTGTGGCCTGTCCCAGCTGGAGAGTGCGTCTGTTTGGCCCGTCCCAAAGAGCAGGAGAGTGCGTTTGTGTGGCCCGTCCCAAAGAGTAGGAGAGTGCAGTTTGTGTGGCCCGTCCCAAAGAGCAGGAGAGAGTGTTTGTGTGGCCCGTCCCAAAGAGCAGGAGAGTGTGTTTGTGTGGCCCGTCCCAAAGAGCAGGAAAGTGCGTTTGTGTGGCCCCTCCCAGCTGGAGAGTGTGTTTGTGTGGCCCGTCCCAAAGAGCAGGAGAGTGCGTTTTTGTGGCCCGTCCCAAAGTGCAGGAGAGTGCGTTTTTGTGGCCCGTCCTAAAGAGCAGGAGAGTGTGTTTGTGTGGCCCGTCCCAAAGAGCAGGAGAGTGCGTTTGTGTGGCCCGTCCCGAAGAGCTCGAGAGTGCGTTTGTTTGGCCCGCCCCAGCTGGAGAGTGTGTTTGTGTGGCCCGTCCCAAAGAGCAGGAGAGTGCGTTTATGTGGCCCGTCCCAAAGAGTTCGAGAGTGCGTTTTTGTGGCCCGTCCCAGCTGGAGAATATGTTTTTGTGGCCTGTCCCAAAGAGCTCGAGAGTGTGTTTGTGTGGCCCGTCCCAAAGAGCAGGAGAGTGTGTTTGTGTGGCAAGTCCCAAAGAGCTGGAGAGTGCGTTTGTGTGGCCCGTCCCAAAGAGCTGGAGAGTGTGTTTATGTGGCCCGTCCCAAAGAGCTGGAGAGTGTGTTTGTGTGGCCCGTCCCAAAGAGCAGGAGAGTTTGTTTGTGTGGCCCGTCCCAGCTGGAGAGTGCGTTTGTGTGGCCCGTCCCAAAGAGCAGGAGAGTTTGTTTGGGTGGCCCGTCCCAAAGAGCAGGAGAGTGCGTTTGGGTGGCCCGTCCCAGCTGGAGAGTGCGTTTGTGTGGCCCGTCCCAGCTGGAGAGTGCGTCTGTTTGGCCGGTCCCAAAGAGCAGGAGAGTGCGTTTGTGTGGCCCGTCCCAAAGAGTAGGAGAGTGCAGTTTGTGTGGCCCGTCCGAAAGAGCAGGAGAGTGCGTTTTTGTGGCCCGTCCTAAAGAGCAGGAGAGTGTGTTTGTGTGGCCCGTCCCAAAGAGCAGGAGAGTGCGTTTGTGTGGCCCGTCCCACAGAGCTCGAGAGTGCGTTTGTTTGGCCCGTCCCAAAGAGCAGGAGAGTGTGTTTGTGTGGCCCGTCCCAGCTGGAGAGTGTGTTTGTGTGGCCCGTCCCAAAGAGCAGGAGAGTGCGTTTATGTGGCCCGTCCCAAAGAGTTCGAGAGTGTGCTTTTGTGGCCCGTCCCAGCTGGAGAATATGTTTGTGTGGCCTGTCCCAAAGAGCTCGAGAGTGTGTTTGTGTGGCCCGTCCCAAAGAGCAGGAGAGTGTGTTTGTGTGGCCCGTCCCAAAGAGCTGGAGAGTGCGTTTGTGTGGCAAGACCCAAAGAGCTCGAGAGTGTTTGTGTGGCCCGTCCCAAAGAGCTGGAGAGTGTGTTTGTGTGGCCCGTCCCAGCTGGAGAGTGCGTTTGTGTGGCCCGTCCCAGCTGGAGAGTGCGTCTGTTTGGCCCGTCCCAAAGAGCAGGAGAGTGCGTTTGTGTGGCCCGTCCCAAAGAGTAGGAGAGTGCAGTTTGTGTGGCCCGTCCCAAAGAGCAGGAGAGAGTGTTTGTGTGGCCCGTCCCAAAGAGCAGGAGAGTGCGTTTGGGTGGCCCGTCCCAAAGAGCAGGAAAGTGCGTTTGGGTGGCCCGTCCCAAAGAGCAGGAAAGTGCGTTTGTGTGGCCTGTCCCAAAGAGCAGCAGTGTGCGTTTGTGTGGCCCGTCCCAAAGAGCTCGAGAGTGCGTTTGTCTTGCCCGTCCCAAAGAGCTGGAGAGTGTGTTTGTGTGGCCCGTCCCAGCTGGAGAGTGCGTTTGTGTGGCCCGTCCCAAAGAGCAGGAGAGTGTGTTTGGGTGGCCCATCCCAAAGAGCAGGAGAGTGCGTTTGGGTGGCCCTTCCCAGCTGGAGAGTGCGTTTGTGTGGCCTGTCCCAGCTGGAGAGTGCGTCTGTTTGGCCCGTCCCAAAGAGCAGGAGAGTGCGTTTGTGTGGCCCGTCCCAAAGAGTAGGAGAGTGCAGTTTGTGTGGCCCGTCCCAAAGAGCAGGAGAGAGTGTTTATGTGGCCCGTCCCAAAGAGCAGGAGAGTGTGTTTGTGTGGCCCGTCCCAAAGAGCAGGAAAGTGCTTTTGTGTGGCCCGTCCCAGCTGGAGAGTGTGTTTGTGTGGCCCGTCCCAAAGAGCAGGAGAGTGCGTTTATGTGGCCCGTCCCAAAGAGTTCGAGAGTGCGTTTTTGTGGCCCGTCCCAGCAGGAGAATATGTTTGTGTGGCCTGTCCCAAAGAGCTCGAGAGTGTGTTTGTGTGGCCCGTCCCAAAGAGCAGGAGAGTGTGTTTGTGTGGCCCGTCCCAAAGAGCTGGAGAGTGTGTTTGTGTGGCCCGTCCCAAAGAGCAGGAGAGTTTGTTTGTGTGGCCCGTCCCAGCTGGAGAGTGCGTTTGTGTGGCCCGTCCCAAAGAGCAGGAGAGTTTGTTTGGGTGGCCCGTCCCAAAGAGCAGGAGAGTGCGTTTGGGTGGCCCGTCCCAGCTGGAGAGTGCGTTTGTGTGGCCCGTCCCAGCTGGAGAGTGCTTCTGTTTGGCCCGTCCAAAAGAGCAGGAGAGTGCGTTTGTGTGGCCCGTCCCAAAGAGTAGGAGAGTGCAGTTTGTGTGGCCCGTCCCAAAGAGCAGGAGAGAGTGTTTGTGTGGCCCGTCCCAAAGAGCAGGAGAGTGTGTTTGTGTGGCCCGTCCCAAAGAGCAGGAAAGTGCGTTTGTGTGGCCCGTCCCAGCTGGAGAGTGTGTTTGTGTGGCCCGTCCCAAAGAGCAGGAGAGTGCGTTTTTGTGGCCCGTCCCAAAGAGCAGGAGAGTGCGTTTTTGTGGCCCGTCCTAAAGAGCAGGAGAGTGCGTTTGGGTGGCCCGGCCCAAAGAGCAGGAGAGTGCGTTTGTGTGGCCCGTCCCAAAGAGCTGGAGAGTGTGTTTGTGTGGCCCGTCCCAAAGAGCTGGAGAGTGTGTTAGTGTGGCCCGTCCCAAAGAGCAGGAGAGTGCGTTTGTGTGGCCCGTCCCAAAAAGCAGGAGAGTGCGTCTGTGTGGCCCGTCCCGAAGAGCTGGAGAGTGTGTTTGTGTGGCCCGTCCCAAAGAGCAGGAGAGTGTGTTTGTGTGGCCCGTCCCAGCTGGAGAGTGCGTTTGTGTGGCCCGTCCCAAAGAGCAGGAGAGTGTGTTTGGGTGGCCCATCCCAAAGAGCAGGAGAGTGCGTTTGGGTGGCCCTTCCCAGCTTGAGAGTGCGTTTGTGTGGCCTGTCCCAGCTGGAGAGTGCGTCTGTTTGGCCCGTCCCAAAGAGCAGGAGAGTGCGTTTGTGTGTCCCGTCCCAAAGAGTAGGAGAGTGCAGTTTGTGTGGCCCGTCCCAAAGAGCAGGAGAGAGTGTTTGTGTGGCCCGTCCCAAAGAGCAGGAGAGTGTGTTTGTGTGGCCCGTCCCAAAGAGCAGGAAAGTGCGTTTGTGTGGCCCGTCCCAGCTGGAGAGTGTGTTTGTGTGGCCCGTCCCAAAGAGCAGGAGAGTGCGTTTATGTGGCCCGTCCCAAAGAGTTCGAGAGTGCGTTTTTGTGGCCCGTCCCAGCTGGAGAATATGTTTGTGTGGCCTGTCCCAAAGAGCTCGAGAGTGTGTTTGTGTGGCCCGTCCCAAAGAGCAGGAGAGTGTGTTTGTGTGGCCCGTCCCAAAGAGCTGGAGAGTGTGTTTGTGTGGCCCGTCCCAAAGAGCAGGAGAGTTTGTTTGTGTGGCCCGTCCCAGCTGGAGAGTGCGTTTGTGTGGCCCGTCCCAAAGAGCAGGAGAGTTTGTTTGGGTGGCCCGTCCCAAAGAGCAGGAGAGTGTGTTTGGGTGGCCCATCCCAAAGAGCAGGAGAGTGCGTTTGGGTGGCCCCTCCCAGCTGGAGAGTGCGTTTGTGTGGCCTGTCCCAGCTGGAGAGTGCGTCTGTTTGGCCCGTCCCAAAGAGCAGGAGAGTGCGTTTGTGTGGCCCGTCCCAAAGAGTAGGAGAGTGCAGTTTGTGTGGCCGTCCCAAAGAGCAGGAGAGAGTGTTTGTGTGGCCCGTCCCAAAGAGCAGGAGAGTGTGTTTGTGTGGCCCGTCCCAAAGAGCAGGAAAGTGCGTTTGTGTGGCCCCTCCCAGCTGGAGAGTGTGTTTGTGTGGCCCGTCCCAAAGAGCAGGAGAGTGCGTTTTTGTGGCCCGTCCCAAAGTGCAGGAGAGTGCGTTTTTGTGGCCCGTCCTAAAGAGCAGGAGAGTGTGTTTGTGTGGCCCGTCCCAAAGAGCAGGAGAGTGCGTTTGTGTGGCCCGTCCCGAAGAGCTCGAGAGTGCGTTTGTTTGGCCCGCCCCAGCTGGAGAGTGTGTTTGTGTGGCCCGTCCCAAAGAGCAGGAGAGTGCGTTTATGTGGCCCGTCCCAAAGAGTTCGAGAGTGCGTTTTTGTGGCCCGTCCCAGCTGGAGAATATGTTTTTGTGGCCTGTCCCAAAGAGCTCGAGAGTGTGTTTGTGTGGCCCGTCCCAAAGAGCAGGAGAGTGTGTTTGTGTGGCAAGTCCCAAAGAGCTGGAGAGTGCGTTTGTGTGGCCCGTCCCAAAGAGCTGGAGAGTGTGTTTGTGTGGCCCGTCCCAAAGAGCTGGAGAGTGTGTTTATGTGGCCCGTCCCAAAGAGCTGGAGAGTGTGTTTGTGTGGCCCGTCCCAAAGAGCAGGAGAGTTTGTTTGTGTGGCCCGTCCCAGCTGGAGAGTGCGTTTGTGTGGCCCGTCCCAAAGAGCAGGAGAGTTTGTTTGGGTGGCCCGTCCCAAAGAGCAGGAGAGTGCGTTTGGGTGGCCCGTCCCAGCTGGAGAGTGCGTTTGTGTGGCCCGTCCCAGCTGGAGAGTGCGTCTGTTTGGCCGGTCCCAAAGAGCAGGAGAGTGCGTTTGTGTGGCCCGTCCCAAAGAGTAGGAGAGTGCAGTTTGTGTGGCCCGTCCCAAAGAGCAGGAGAGTGCGTTTTTGTGGCCCGTCCTAAAGAGCAGGAGAGTGTGTTTGTGTGGCCCGTCCCAAAGAGCAGGAGAGTGCGTTTGTGTGGCCCGTCCCACAGAGCTCGAGAGTGCGTTTGTTTGGCCCGTCCCAAAGAGCAGGAGAGTGTGTTTGTGTGGCCCGTCCCAGCTGGAGAGTGTGTTTGTGTGGCCCGTCCCAAAGAGCAGGAGAGTGCGTTTATGTGGCCCGTCCCAAAGAGTTCGAGAGTGTGCTTTTGTGGCCCGTCCCAGCTGGAGAATATGTTTGTGTGGCCTGTCCCAAAGAGCTCGAGAGTGTGTTTGTGTGGCCCGTCCCAAAGAGCAGGAGAGTGTGTTTGTGTGGCCCGTCCCAAAGAGCTGGAGAGTGCGTTTGTGTGGCAAGACCCAAAGAGCTCGAGAGTGTTTTTGTGGCCCGTCCCAAAGAGCTGGAGAGTGTGTTTGTGTGGCCCGTCCCAGCTGGAGAGTGCGTTTGTGTGGCCCGTCCCAGCTGGAGAGTGCGTCTGTTTGGCCCGTCCCAAAGAGCAGGAGAGTGCGTTTGTGTGGCCCGTCCCAAAGAGTAGGAGAGTGCAGTTTGTGTGGCCCGTCCCAAAGAGCAGGAGAGAGTGTTTGTGTGGCCCGTCCCAAAGAGCAGGAGAGTGCGTTTGTGTGGCCCGTCCCAAAGAGCAGGAGAGTGCGTTTGGGTGGCCCGTCCCAAAGAGCAGGAAAGTGCGTTTGTGTGGCCCGTCCCAAAGAGCAGCAGATTGCGTTTGTGTGGCCTGTCCCAAAGAGCAGCAGTGTGCGTTTGTGTGGCCCGTCCCAAAGAGCTCGAGAGTGCGTTTGTCTTGCCCGTCCCAAAGAGCTGGAGAGTGTGTTTGTGTGGCCCGTCCCAGCTGGAGAGTGCGTTTGTGTGGCCCGTCCCAAAGAGCAGGAGAGTGTGTTTGGGTGGCCCATCCCAAAGAGCAGGAGAGTGCGTTTGGGTGGCCCTTCCCAGCTGGAGAGTGCGTTTGTGTGGCCTGTCCCAGCTGGAGAGTGCGTCTATTTGGCCCGTCCCAAAGAGCAGGAGAGTGCGTTTGTGTGGCCCGTCCCAAAGAGTAGGAGAGTGCAGTTTGTGTGGCCCGTCCCAAAGAGCAGGAGAGAGTGTTTATGTGGCCCGTCCCAAAGAGCAGGAGAGTGTGTTTGTGTGGCCCGTCCCAAAGAGCAGGAGAGTGTGTTTGGGTGGCCCATCCCAAAGAGCAGGAGAGTGCGTTTGGGTGGCCCTTCCCAGCTGGAGAGTGCGTTTGTGTGGCCCGTCCCAAAGAGCTGGAGAGTGCGTTTGTGTGGCAAGACCCAAAGAGCTCGAGAGTGTTTGTGTGGCCCGTCCCAAAGAGCTGGAGAGTGTGTTTGTGTGGCCCGTCCCAGCTGGAGAGTGCGTTTGTGTGGCCCGTCCCAGCTGGAGAGTGCGTCTGTTTGGCCCGTCCCAAAGAGCAGGAGAGTGCGTTTGTGTGGCCCGTCCCAAAGAGTAGGAGAGTGCAGTTTGTGTGGCCCGTCCCAAAGAGCAGGAGAGAGTGTTTGTGTGGCCCGTCCCAAAGAGCAGGAGAGTGCGTTTGTGTGGCCCGTCCCAAAGAGCAGGAGAGTGCGTTTGGGTGGCCCGTCCCAAAGAGCAGGAAAGTGCGTTTGTGTGGCCCGTCCCAAAGAGCAGCAGATTGCGTTTGTGTGGCCTGTCCCAAAGAGCAGCAGTGTGCGTTTGTGTGGCCCGTCCCAAAGAGCTCGAGAGTGCGTTTGTCTTGCCCGTCCCAAAGAGCTGGAGAGTGTGTTTGTGTGGCCCGTCCCAGCTGGAGAGTGCGTTTGTGTGGCCCGTCCCAAAGAGCAGGAGAGTGTGTTTGGGTGGCCCATCCCAAAGAGCAGGAGAGTGCGTTTGGGTGGCCCTTCCCAGCTGGAGAGTGCGTTTGTGTGGCCTGTCCCAGCTGGAGAGTGCGTCTATTTGGCCCGTCCCAAAGAGCAGGAGAGTGCGTTTGTGTGGCCCGTCCCAAAGAGTAGGAGAGTGCAGTTTGTGTGGCCCGTCCCAAAGAGCAGGAGAGAGTGTTTATGTGGCCCGTCCCAAAGAGCAGGAGAGTGTGTTTGTGTGGCCCGTCCCAAAGAGCAGGAAAGTGCTTTTGTGTGGCCCGTCCCAGCTGGAGAGTGTGTTTGTGTGGCCCGTCCCAAAGAGCAGGAGAGTGCGTTTATGTGGCCCGTCCCAAAGAGTTCGAGAGTGCGTTTTTGTGGCCCGTCCCAGCAGGAGAATATGTTTGTGTGGCCTGTCCCAAAGAGCTCGAGAGTGTGTTTGTGTGGCCCGTCCCAAAGAGCAGGAGAGTGTGTTTGTGTGGCCCGTCCCAAAGAGCTGGAGAGTGTGTTTGTGTGGCCCGTCCCAAAGAGCAGGAGAGTTTGTTTGTGTGGCCCGTCCCAGCTGGAGAGTGCGTTTGTGTGGCCCGTCCCAAAGAGCAGGAGAGTTTGTTTGGGTGGCCCGTCCCAAAGAGCAGGAGAGTGCGTTTGGGTGGCCCGTCCCAGCTGGAGAGTGCGTTTGTGTGGCCCGTCCCAGCTGGAGAGTGCTTCTGTTTGGCCCGTCCAAAAGAGCAGGAGAGTGCGTTTGTGTGGCCCGTCCCAAAGAGTAGGAGAGTGCAGTTTGTGTGGCCCGTCCCAAAGAGCAGGAGAGAGTGTTTGTGTGGCCCGTCCCAAAGAGCAGGAGAGTGTGTTTGTGTGGCCCGTCCCAAAGAGCAGGAAAGTGCGTTTGTGTGGCCCGTCCCAGCTGGAGAGTGTGTTTGTGTGGCCCGTCCCAAAGAGCAGGAGAGTGCGTTTTTGTGGCCCGTCCCAAAGAGCAGGAGAGTGCGTTTTTGTGGCCCGTCCTAAACAGCAGGAGAGTGTGTTTGTGTGGCCCGTCCCAAAGAGCAGGAGAGTGCGTTTGTGTGGCCCGTCCCAAAGAGCTCGAGAGTGCGTTTGTTTGGCCCGTCCCAAAGAGCAGGAGAGTGTGTTTGTATGGCCCGTCCCAGCTGGAGAGTGTGTTTGTGTGGCCCGTCCCAAAGAGCAGGAGATTGCGTTTATGTGGCCCGTCCCAAAGAGTTCGAGAGTGTGTTTTTGTGGCCCGTCCCAGCTGGAGAATATGTTTGTGTGGCCTGTCCCAAAGAGCTCGAGAGTGTGTTTGTGTGGCCCGTCCCAAAGAGCAGGAGAGTGTGTTTGTGTGGCCCGTCCCAAAGAGCTGGAGAGTGTTTGTGTGGCCCGTACCAAAGAGCTCGAGATTGTTTGTGTGGCCCGTCCCAAAGAGCTGGAGAGTGTGTTTGTGTGGCCCGTCCCAAAGAGCTGGAGAGTGTGTTTGTGTGGCCAGTCCCAGCTGGAGAGTGCGTTTGTGTGGCCCGTCCCAAAGAGCAGGAGAGTGTGTTTGGGTGGCCCATCCCAAAGAGCAGGAGAGTGCGTTTGGGTGGCCCCTCCCAGCTGGAGAGTGCGTTTGTGTGGCCTGTCCCAGCTGGAGAGTGCGTCTGTTTGGCCCGTCCCAAAGAGCAGGAGAGTGCGTTTGTGTGGCCCGTCCCAAAGAGTAGGAGAGTGCAGTTTGTGTGGCCCGTCCTAAAGAGCAGGAGACAGTGTTTGTGTGGCCCGTCCCAAAGAGCAGGAGAGTGTGTTTGTGTGGCCCGTCCCAAAGAGCAGGAAAGTGCGTTTGTGTGGCCCGTCCCAGCTGGAGAGTGTGTTTGTGTGGCCCGTCCCAAAGAGCAGGAGAGTGCGTTTTTGTGGCCCGTCCCAAAGTGCAGGAGAGTGCGTTTTTGTGGCCCGTCCTAAAGAGCAGGAGAGTGTGTTTGTGTGGCCCGTCCCAAAGAGCAGGCGAGTGCGTTTGTGTGGCCCGTCCCGAAGAGCTCGAGAGTGCGTTTGTTTGGCCCGCCCCTGCTGGAGAGTGTGTTTGTGTGGCCCGTCCCAAAGAGCAGGAGAGTGCGTTTATGTGGCCCGTCCCAAAGAGTTCGAGAGTGCGTTTTTGTGGCCCGTCCCAGCTGGAGAATATGTTTGTGTGGCCTGTCCCAAAGAGCTCGAGAGTGTGTTTGTGTGGCCCGTCCCAAAGAGCAGGAGAGTGCGTTTTTGTGGCCCGTCCTAAAGAGCAGGAGAGTGTGTTTGTGTGGCCCGTCCCAAAGAGCAGGAGAGTGCGTTTGTGTGGCCCGTCCCACAGAGCTCGAGAGTGCGTTTGTTTGGCCCGTCCCAAAGAGCAGGAGAGTGTGTTTGTGTGGCCCGTCCCAGCTGGAGAGTGTGTTTGTGTGGCCCGTCCCAAAGAGCAGGAGAGTGCGTTTATGTGGCCCGTCCCAAAGAGTTCGAGAGTGTGCTTTTGTGGCCCGTCCCAGCTGGAGAATATGTTTGTGTGGCCTGTCCCAAAGAGCTCGAGAGTGTGTTTGTGTGGCCCGTCCCAAAGAGCAGGAGAGTGTGTTTGTGTGGCCCGTCCCAAAGAGCTGGAGAGTGCGTTTGTGTGGCAAGACCCAAAGAGCTCGAGAGTGTTTGTGTGGCCCGTCCCAAAGAGCTGGAGAGTGTGTTTGTGTGGCCCGTCCCAGCTGGAGAGTGCGTTTGTGTGGCCCGTCACAGCTGGAGAGTGCGTCTGTTTGGCCCGTCCCAAAGAGCAGGAGAGTGCGTTTGTGTGGCCCGTCCCAAAGAGTAGGAGAGTGCAGTTTGTGTGGCCCGTCCCAAAGAGCAGGAGAGAGTGTTTGTGTGGCCCGTCCCAAAGAGCAGGAGAGTGCGTTTGTGTGGCCCGTCCCAAAGAGCAGGAGAGTGCGTTTGGGTGGCCCGTCCCAAAGAGCAGGAAAGTGCGTTTGTGTGGCCCGTCCCAAAGAGCAGCAGATTGCGTTTGTGTGGCCTGTCCCAAAGAGCAGCAGTGTGCGTTTGTGTGGCCCGTCCCAAAGAGCTCGAGAGTGCGTTTGTCTTGCCCGTCCCAAAGAGCTGGAGAGTGTGTTTGTGTGGCCCGTCCCAGCTGGAGAATGAGTTTGTGTGGCCCGTCCCAAAGAGCAGGAGAGTGTGTTTAGGTGGCCCATCCCAAAGAGCAGGAGAGTGCGTTTGGGTGGCCCTTCCCAGCTGGAGAGTGCGTTTGTGTGGCCTGTCCCAGCTGGAGAGTGCGTCTGTTTGGCCCGTCCCAAAGAGCAGGAGAGTGCGTTTGTGTGGCCCGTCCCAAAGAGTAGGAGAGTGCAGTTTGTGTGGCCCGTCCCAAAGAGCAGGAGAGAGTGTTTATGTGGCCCGTCCCAAAGAGCAGGAGAGTGTGTTTGTGTGGCCCGTTCCAAAGAGCAGGAAAGTGCTTTTGTGTGGCCCGTCCCAGCTGGAGAGTGTGTTTGTGTGGCCCGTCCCAAAGAGCAGGAGAGTGCGTTTATGTGGCCCGTCCCAAAGAGTTCGAGAGTGCGTTTTTGTGGCCCGTCCCAGCAGGAGAATATGTTTGTGTGGCCTGTCCCAAAGAGCTCGAGAGTGTGTTTGTGTGGCCCGTCCCAAAGAGCAGGAGAGTGTGTTTGTGTGGCCCGTCCCAAAGAGCTGGAGAGTGTGTTTGTGTGGCCCGTCCCAAAGAGCAGGAGAGTTTGTTTGTGTGGCCCGTCCCAGCTGGAGAGTGCGTTTGTGTGGCCCGTCCCAAAGAGCAGGAGAGTTTGTTTGGGTGGCCCGTCCCAAAGAGCAGGAGAGTGCGTTTGGGTGGCCCGTCCCAGCTGGAGAGTGCGTTTGTGTGGCCCGTCCCAGCTGGAGAGTGCTTCTGTTTGGCCCGTCCAAAAGAGCAGGAGAGTGCGTTTGTGTGGCCCGTCCCAAAGAGTAGGAGAGTGCAGTTTGTGTGGCCCGTCCCAAAGAGCAGGAGAGAGTGTTTGTGTGGCCCGTCCCAAAGAGCAGGAGAGTGTGTTTGTGTGGCCCGTCCCAAAGAGCAGGAAAGTGCGTTTGTGTGGCCCGTCCCAGCTGGAGAGTGTGTTTGTGTGGCCCGTCCCAAAGAGCAGGAGAGTGCGTTTTTGTGGCCCGTCCCAAAGAGCAGGAGAGTGCGTTTTTGTGGCCCGTCCTAAAGAGCAGGAGAGTGTGTTTGTGTGGCCCGTCCCAAAGAGCAGGAGAGTGCGTTTGTGTGGCCCGTCCCAAAGAGCTCGAGAGTGCGTTTGTTTGGCCCGTCCCAAAGAGCGGGAGAGTGTGTTTGTATGGCCCGTCCCAGCTGGAGAGTGTGTTTGTGTGGCCCGTCCCAAAGAGCAGGAGATTGCGTTTATGTGGCCCGTCCCAAAGAGTTCGAGAGTGTGTTTTTGTGGCCCGTCCCAGCTGGAGAATATGTTTGTGTGGCCTGTCCCAAAGAGCTCGAGAGTGTGTTTGTGTGGCCCGTCCCAAAGAGCAGGAGAGTGTGTTTGTGTGGCCCGTCCCAAAGAGCTGGAGAGTGTTTGTGTGGCCCGTACCAAAGAGCTCGAGAGTGTTTGTGTGGCCCGTCCCAAAGAGCTGGAGAGTGTGTTTGTGTGGCCCGTCCCAAAGAGCTGGAGAGTGTGTTTGTGTGGCCAGTCCCAGCTGGAGAGTGCGTTTGTGTGGCCCGTCCCAAAGAGCAGGAGAGTGTGTTTGGGTGGCCCATCCCAAAGAGCAGGAGAGTGCGTTTGGGTGGCCCCTCCCAGCTGGAGAGTGCGTTTGTGTGGCCTGTCCCAGCTGGAGAGTGCGTCTGTTTGGCCCGTCCCAAAGAGCAGGAGAGTGCGTTTGTGTGGCCCGTCCCAAAGAGTAGGAGAGTGCAGTTTGTGTGGCCCGTCCTAAAGAGCAGGAGAGAGTGTTTGTGTGGCCCGTCCCAAAGAGCAGGAGAGTGTGTTTGTGTGGCCCGTCCCAAAGAGCAGGAAAGTGCGTTTGTGTGGCCCGTCCCAGCTGGAGAGTGTGTTTGTGTGGCCCGTCCCAAAGAGCAGGAGAGTGCGTTTTTGTGGCCCGTCCCAAAGTGCAGGAGAGTGCGTTTTTGTGGCCCGTCCTAAAGAGCAGGAGAGTGTGTTTGTGTGGCCCGTCCCAAAGAGCAGGAGAGTGCGTTTGTGTGGCCCGTCCCGAAGAGCTCGAGAGTGCGTTTGTTTGGCCCGCCCCTGCTGGAGAGTGTGTTTGTGTGGCCCGTCCCAAAGAGCAGGAGAGTGCGTTTATGTGGCCCGTCCCAAAGAGTTCGAGAGTGCGTTTTTGTGGCCCGTCCCAGCTGGAGAATATGTTTGTGTGGCCTGTCCCAAAGAGCTCGAGAGTGTGTTTGTGTGGCCCGTCCCAAAGAGCAGGAGAGTGTGTTTGTGTGGCCCGTCCCAAAGAGCTGGAGAGTGCGTTTGTGTGGCAAGTCCCAAAGAGCTCGAGAGTGTTTGTGTGGCCCGTCCCAAAGAGCTGGAGAGTGTGTTTGTGTGGCCCGTCCCAAAGAGCTGGAGAGTGTGTTTGTGTGGCCCGTCCCAAAGAGCAGGAGAGTTTGTTTGTGTGGCCCGTCCCAGCTGGAGAGTGCGTTTGTGTGGCCCGTCCCAAAGAGCAGGAGAGTTTGTTTGGGTGGCCCGTCCCAAAGAGCAGGAGAGTGCGTTTGGGTGGCCCGTCCCAGCTGGAGAGTGCGTTTGTGTGGCCCGTCCCAGCTGGAGAGTGCGTCTGTTTGGCCCGTCCCAAAGAGCAGGAGAGTGCGTTTGTGTGGCCCGTCCCAAAGAGTAGGAGAGTGCAGTTTGTGTGGCCCGTCCCAAAGAGCAGGAGAGTGCGTTTGTGTGGCCCGTCCCAAAGAGCAGGAGAGTGCGTTTGTGTGGCCCGTCCCGAAGAGCTCGAGAGTGCGTTTGTTTGGCCCGCCCCAAAGAGCAGGAGAGTGCGTTTGTTTGGCCCGCCCCTGCTGGAGAGTGTGTTTGTGTGGCCCGTCCCAAAGAGCAGGAGAGTGCGTTTATGTGGCCCGTCCCAAAGAGTTCGAGAGTGCGTTTTTGTGGCCCGTCCCAGCTGGAGAATATGTTTGTGTGGCCTGTCCCAAAGAGCTCGAGAGTGTGTTTGTGTGGCCCGTCCCAAAGAGCAGGAGAGTGCGTTTTTGTGGCCCGTCCTAAAGAGCAGGAGAGTGTGTTTGTGTGGCCCGTCCCAAAGAGCAGGAGAGTGCGTTTGTGTGGCCCGTCCCACAGAGCTCGAGAGTGCGTTTGTTTGGCCCGTCCCAAAGAGCAGGAGAGTGTGTTTGTGTGGCCCGTCCCAGCTGGAGAGTGTGTTTGTGTGGCCCGTCCCAAAGAGCAGGAGAGTGCGTTTATGTGGCCCGTCCCAAAGAGTTCGAGAGTGTGCTTTTGTGGCCCGTCCCAGCTGGAGAATATGTTTGTGTGGCCTGTCCCAAAGAGCTCGAGAGTGTGTTTGTGTGGCCCGTCCCAAAGAGCAGGAGAGTGTGTTTGTGTGGCCCGTCCCAAAGAGCTGGAGAGTGCGTTTGTGTGGCAAGACCCAAAGAGCTCGAGAGTGTTTGTGTGGCCCGTCCCAAAGAGCTGGAGAGTGTGTTTGTGTGGCCCGTCCCAGCTGGAGAGTGCGTTTGTGTGGCCCGTCCCAGCTGGAGAGTGCGTCTGTTTGGCCCGTCCCAAAGAGCAGGAGAGTGCGTTTGTGTGGCCCGTCCCAAAGAGTAGGAGAGTGCAGTTTGTGTGGCCCGTCCCAAAGAGCAGGAGAGAGTGTTTGTGTGGCCCGTCCCAAAGAGCAGGAGAGTGCGTTTGTGTGGCCCGTCCCAAAGAGCAGGAGAGTGCGTTTGGGTGGCCCGTCCCAAAGAGCAGGAAAGTGCGTTTGTGTGGCCCGTCCCAAAGAGCAGCAGATTGCGTTTGTGTGGCCTGTCCCAAAGAGCAGCAGTGTGCGTTTGTGTGGCCCGTCCCAAAGAGCTCGAGAGTGCGTTTGTCTTGCCCGTCCCAAAGAGCTGGAGAGTGTGTTTGTGTGGCCCGTCCCAGCTGGAGAATGCGTTTGTGTGGCCCGTCCCAAAGAGCAGGAGAGTGTGTTTAGGTGGCCCATCCCAAAGAGCAGGAGAGTGCGTTTGGGTGGCCCTTCCCAGCTGGAGAGTGCGTTTGTGTGGCCTGTCCCAGCTGGAGAGTGCGTCTGTTTGGCCCGTCCCAAAGAGCAGGAGAGTGCGTTTGTGTGGCCCGTCCCAAAGAGTAGGAGAGTGCAGTTTGTGTGGCCCGTCCCAAAGAGCAGGAGAGAGTGTTTATGTGGCCCGTCCCAAAGAGCAGGAGAGTGTGTTTGTGTGGCCCGTTCCAAAGAGCAGGAAAGTGCTTTTGTGTGGCCCGTCCCAGCTGGAGAGTGTGTTTGTGTGGCCCGTCCCAAAGAGCAGGAGAGTGCGTTTATGTGGCCCGTCCCAAAGAGTTCGAGAGTGCGTTTTTGTGGCCCGTCCCAGCAGGAGAATATGTTTGTGTGGCCTGTCCCAAAGAGCTCGAGCGTGTGTTTGTGTGGCCCGTCCCAAAGAGCAGGAGAGTGTGTTTGTGTGGCCCGTCCCAAAGAGCTGGAGAGTGTGTTTGTGTGGCCCGTCCCAAAGAGCAGGAGAGTTTGTTTGTGTGGCCCGTCCCAGCTGGAGAGTGCGTTTGTGTGGCCCGTCCCAAAGAGCAGGAGAGTTTGTTTGGGTGGCCCGTCCCAAAGAGCAGGAGAGTGCGTTTGGGTGGCCCGTCCCAGCTGGAGAGTGCGTTTGTGTGGCCCGTCCCAGCTGGAGAGTGCTTCTGTTTGGCCCGTCCAAAAGAGCAGGAGAGTGCGTTTGTGTGGCCCGTCCCAAAGAGTAGGAGAGTGCAGTTTGTGTGGCCCGTCCCAAAGAGCAGGAGAGAGTGTTTGTGTGGCCCGTCCCAAAGAGCAGGAGAGTGTGTTTGTGTGGCCCGTCCCAAAGAGCAGGAAAGTGCGTTTGTGTGGCCCGTCCCAGCTGGAGAGTGTGTTTGTGTGGCCCGTCCCAAAGAGCAGGAGAGTGCGTTTTTGTGGCCCGTCCCAAAGAGCAGGAGAGTGCGTTTTTGTGGCCCGTCCTAAAGAGCAGGAGAGTGTGTTTGTGTGGCCCGTCCCAAAGAGCAGGAGAGTGCGTTTGTGTGGCCCGTCCCAAAGAGCTCGAGAGTGCGTTTGTTTGGCCCGTCCCAAAGAGCGGGAGAGTGTGTTTGTATGGCCCGTCCCAGCTGGAGAGTGTGTTTGTGTGGCCCGTCCCAAAGAGCAGGAGATTGCGTTTATGTGGCCCGTCCCAAAGAGTTCGAGAGTGTGTTTTTGTGGCCCGTCCCAGCTGGAGAATATGTTTGTGTGGCCTGTCCCAAAGAGCTCGAGAGTGTGTTTGTGTGGCCCGTCCCAAAGAGCAGGAGAGTGTGTTTGTGTGGCCCGTCCCAAAGAGCTGGAGAGTGTTTGTGTGGCCCGTACCAAAGAGCTCGAGAGTGTTTGTGTGGCCCGTCCCAAAGAGCTGGAGAGTGTGTTTGTGTGGCCCGTCCCAAAGAGCTGGAGAGTGTGTTTGTGTGGCCAGTCCCAGCTGGAGAGTGCGTTTGTGTGGCCCGTCCCAAAGAGCAGGAGAGTGTGTTTGGGTGGCCCATCCCAAAGAGCAGGAGAGTGCGTTTGGGTGGCCCCTCCCAGCTGGAGAGTGCGTTTGTGTGGCCTGTCCCAGCTGGAGAGTGCGTCTGTTTGGCCCGTCCCAAAGAGCAGGAGAGTGCGTTTGTGTGGCCCGTCCCAAAGAGTAGGAGAGTGCAGTTTGTGTGGCCCGTCCTAAAGAGCAGGAGAGAGTGTTTGTGTGGCCCGTCCCAAAGAGCAGGAGAGTGTGTTTGTGTGGCCCGTCCCAAAGAGCAGGAAAGTGCGTTTGTGTGGCCCGTCCCAGCTGGAGAGTGTGTTTGTGTGGCCCGTCCCAAAGAGCAGGAGAGTGCGTTTTTGTGGCCCGTCCCAAAGTGCAGGAGAGTGCGTTTTTGTGGCCCGTCCTAAAGAGCAGGAGAGTGTGTTTGTGTGGCCCGTCCCAAAGAGCAGGAGAGTGCGTTTGTGTGGCCCGTCCCGAAGAGCTCGAGAGTGCGTTTGTTTGGCCCGCCCCTGCTGGAGAGTGTGTTTGTGTGGCCCGTCCCAAAGAGCAGGAGAGTGCGTTTATGTGGCCCGTCCCAAAGAGTTCGAGAGTGCGTTTTTGTGGCCCGTCCCAGCTGGAGAATATGTTTGTGTGGCCTGTCCCAAAGAGCTCGAGAGTGTGTTTGTGTGGCCCGTCCCAAAGAGCAGGAGAGTGTGTTTGTGTGGCCCGTCCCAAAGAGCTGGAGAGTGCGTTTGTGTGGCAAGTCCCAAAGAGCTCGAGAGTGTTTGTGTGGCCCGTCCCAAAGAGCTGGAGAGTGTGTTTGTGTGGCCCGTCCCAAAGAGCTGGAGAGTGTGTTTGTGTGGCCCGTCCCAAAGAGCAGGAGAGTTTGTTTGTGTGGCCCGTCCCAGCTGGAGAGTGCGTTTGTGTGGCCCGTCCCAAAGAGCAGGAGAGTTTGTTTGGGTGGCCCGTCCCAAAGAGCAGGAGAGTGCGTTTGGGTGGCCCGTCCCAGCTGGAGAGTGCGTTTGTGTGGCCCGTCCCAGCTGGAGAGTGCGTCTGTTTGGCCCGTCCCAAAGAGCAGGAGAGTGCGTTTGTGTGGCCCGTCCCAAAGAGTAGGAGAGTGCAGTTTGTGTGGCCCGTCCCAAAGAGCAGGAGAGTGCGTTTTTGTGGCCCGTCCTAAAGAGCAGGAGAGTGTGTTTGTGTGGCCCGTCCCAAAGAGCAGGAGAGTGCGTTTGTGTGGCCCGTCCCAAAGAGCTCGAGAGTGCGTTTGTTTGGCCCGTCCCAAAGAGCAGAAGAGTGTGTTTGTGTGGCCCGTCCCAGCTGGAAAGTGCGTTTGTGTGGCCCGTCCCAAAGAGCAGCAGATTGCGTTTGTGTGGCCTGTCCCAAAGAGCAGCAGTGTGCGTTTGTGTGGCCCGTCCCAAAGAGCTCGAGAGTGCGTTTGTCTTGCCCGTCCCAAAGAGCTGGAGAGTGTGTTTGTGTGGCCCGTCCCAGCTGGAGAATGAGTTTGTGTGGCCCGTCCCAAAGAGCAGGAGAGTGTGTTTAGGTGGCCCATCCCAAAGAGCAGGAGAGTGCGTTTGGGTGGCCCTTCCCAGCTGGAGAGTGCGTTTGTGTGGCCTGTCCCAGCTGGAGAGTGCGTCTGTTTGGCCCGTCCCAAAGAGCAGGAGAGTGCGTTTGTGTGGCCCGTCCCAAAGAGTAGGAGAGTGCAGTTTGTGTGGCCCGTCCCAAAGAGCAGGAGAGAGTGTTTATGTGGCCCGTCCCAAAGAGCAGGAGAGTGTGTTTGTGTGGCCCGTTCCAAAGAGCAGGAAAGTGCTTTTGTGTGGCCCGTCCCAGCTGGAGAGTGTGTTTGTGTGGCCCGTCCCAAAGAGCAGGAGAGTGCGTTTATGTGGCCCGTCCCAAAGAGTTCGAGAGTGCGTTTTTGTGGCCCGTCCCAGCAGGAGAATATGTTTGTGTGGCCTGTCCCAAAGAGCTCGAGAGTGTGTTTGTGTGGCCCGTCCCAAAGAGCAGGAGAGTGTGTTTGTGTGGCCCGTCCCAAAGAGCTGGAGAGTGTGTTTGTGTGGCCCGTCCCAAAGAGCAGGAGAGTTTGTTTGTGTGGCCCGTCCCAGCTGGAGAGTGCGTTTGTGTGGCCCGTCCCAAAGAGCAGGAGAGTTTGTTTGGGTGGCCCGTCCCAAAGAGCAGGAGAGTGCGTTTGGGTGGCCCGTCCCAGCTGGAGAGTGCGTTTGTGTGGCCCGTCCCAGCTGGAGAGTGCTTCTGTTTGGCCCGTCCAAAAGAGCAGGAGAGTGCGTTTGTGTGGCCCGTCCCAAAGAGTAGGAGAGTGCAGTTTGTGTGGCCCGTCCCAAAGAGCAGGAGAGAGTGTTTGTGTGGCCCGTCCCAAAGAGCAGGAGAGTGTGTTTGTGTGGCCCGTCCCAAAGAGCAGGAAAGTGCGTTTGTGTGGCCCGTCCCAGCTGGAGAGTGTGTTTGTGTGGCCCGTCCCAAAGAGCAGGAGAGTGCGTTTTTGTGGCCCGTCCCAAAGAGCAGGAGAGTGCGTTTTTGTGGCCCGTCCTAAAGAGCAGGAGAGTGTGTTTGTGTGGCCCGTCCCAAAGAGCAGGAGAGTGCGTTTGTGTGGCCCGTCCCAAAGAGCTCGAGAGTGCGTTTGTTTGGCCCGTCCCAAAGAGCGGGAGAGTGTGTTTGTATGGCCCGTCCCAGCTGGAGAGTGTGTTTGTGTGGCCCGTCCCAAAGAGCAGGAGATTGCGTTTATGTGGCCCGTCCCAAAGAGTTCGAGAGTGTGTTTTTGTGGCCCGTCCCAGCTGGAGAATATGTTTGTGTGGCCTGTCCCAAAGAGCTCGAGAGTGTGTTTGTGTGGCCCGTCCCAAAGAGCAGGAGAGTGTGTTTGTGTGGCCCGTCCCAAAGAGCTGGAGAGTGTTTGTGTGGCCCGTACCAAAGAGCTCGAGAGTGTTTGTGTGGCCCGTCCCAAAGAGCTGGAGAGTGTGTTTGTGTGGCCCGTCCCAAAGAGCTGGAGAGTGTGTTTGTGTGGCCAGTCCCAGCTGGAGAGTGCGTTTGTGTGGCCCGTCCCAAAGAGCAGGAGAGTGTGTTTGGGTGGCCCATCCCAAAGAGCAGGAGAGTGCGTTTGGGTGGCCCCTCCCAGCTGGAGAGTGCGTTTGTGTGGCCTGTCCCAGCTGGAGAGTGCGTCTGTTTGGCCCGTCCCAAAGAGCAGGAGAGTGCGTTTGTGTGGCCCGTCCCAAAGAGTAGGAGAGTGCAGTTTGTGTGGCCCGTCCTAAAGAGCAGGAGAGAGTGTTTGTGTGGCCCGTCCCAAAGAGCAGGAGAGTGTGTTTGTGTGGCCCGTCCCAAAGAGCAGGAAAGTGCGTTTGTGTGGCCCGTCCCAGCTGGAGAGTGTGTTTGTGTGGCCCGTCCCAAAGAGCAGGAGAGTGCGTTTTTGTGGCCCGTCCCAAAGTGCAGGAGAGTGCGTTTTTGTGGCCCGTCCTAAAGAGCAGGAGAGTGTGTTTGTGTGGCCCGTCCCAAAGAGCAGGAGAGTGCGTTTGTGTGGCCCGTCCCGAAGAGCTCGAGAGTGCGTTTGTTTGGCCCGCCCCTGCTGGAGAGTGTGTTTGTGTGGCCCGTCCCAAAGAGCAGGAGAGTGCGTTTATGTGGCCCGTCCCAAAGAGTTCGAGAGTGCGTTTTTGTGGCCCGTCCCAGCTGGAGAATATGTTTGTGTGGCCTGTCCCAAAGAGCTCGAGAGTGTGTTTGTGTGGCCCGTCCCAAAGAGCAGGAGAGTGTGTTTGTGTGGCCCGTCCCAAAGAGCTGGAGAGTGCGTTTGTGTGGCAAGTCCCAAAGAGCTCGAGAGTGTTTGTGTGGCCCGTCCCAAAGAGCTGGAGAGTGTGTTTGTGTGGCCCGTCCCAAAGAGCTGGAGAGTGTGTTTGTGTGGCCCGTCCCAAAGAGCAGGAGAGTTTGTTTGTGTGGCCCGTCCCAGCTGGAGAGTGCGTTTGTGTGGCCCGTCCCAAAGAGCAGGAGAGTTTGTTTGGGTGGCCCGTCCCAAAGAGCAGGAGAGTGCGTTTGGGTGGCCCGTCCCAGCTGGAGAGTGCGTTTGTGTGGCCCGTCCCAGCTGGAGAGTGCGTCTGTTTGGCCCGTCCCAAAGAGCAGGAGAGTGCGTTTGTGTGGCCCGTCCCAAAGAGTAGGAGAGTGCAGTTTGTGTGGCCCGTCCCAAAGAGCAGGAGAGTGCGTTTGTGTGGCCCGTCCCAAAGAGCAGGAGAGTGCGTTTGTGTGGCCCGTCCCGAAGAGCTCGAGAGTGCGTTTGTTTGGCCCGCCCCTGCTGGAGAGTGTGTTTGTGTGGCCCGTCCCAAAGAGCAGGAGAGTGCGTTTATGTGGCCCGTCCCAAAGAGTTCGAGAGTGCGTTTTTGTGGCCCGTCCCAGCTGGAGAATATGTTTGTGTGGCCTGTCCCAAAGAGCTCGAGAGTGTGTTTGTGTGGCCCGTCCCAAAGAGCAGGAGAGTGCGTTTTTGTGGCCCGTCCTAAAGAGCAGGAGAGTGTGTTTGTGTGGCCCGTCCCAAAGAGCAGGAGAGTGCGTTTGTGTGGCCCGTCCCACAGAGCTCGAGAGTGCGTTTGTTTGGCCCGTCCCAAAGAGCAGGAGAGTGTGTTTGTGTGGCCCGTCCCAGCTGGAGAGTGTGTTTGTGTGGCCCGTCCCAAAGAGCAGGAGAGTGCGTTTATGTGGCCCGTCCCAAAGAGTTCGAGAGTGTGCTTTTGTGGCCCGTCCCAGCTGGAGAATATGTTTGTGTGGCCTGTCCCAAAGAGCTCGAGAGTGTGTTTGTGTGGCCCGTCCCAAAGAGCAGGAGAGTGTGTTTGTGTGGCCCGTCCCAAAGAGCTGGAGAGTGCGTTTGTGTGGCAAGACCCAAAGAGCTCGAGAGTGTTTGTGTGGCCCGTCCCAAAGAGCTGGAGAGTGTGTTTGTGTGGCCCGTCCCAGCTGGAGAGTGCGTTTGTGTGGCCCGTCCCAGCTGGAGAGTGCGTCTGTTTGGCCCGTCCCAAAGAGCAGGAGAGTGCGTTTGTGTGGCCCGTCCCAAAGAGTAGGAGAGTGCAGTTTGTGTGGCCCGTCCCAAAGAGCAGGAGAGAGTGTTTGTGTGGCCCGTCCCAAAGAGCAGGAGAGTGCGTTTGTGTGGCCCGTCCCAAAGAGCAGGAGAGTGCGTTTGGGTGGCCCGTCCCAAAGAGCAGGAAAGTGCGTTTGTGTGGCCCGTCCCAAAGAGCAGCAGATTGCGTTTGTGTGGCCTGTCCCAAAGAGCAGCAGTGTGCGTTTGTGTGGCCCGTCCCAAAGAGCTCGAGAGTGCGTTTGTCTTGCCCGTCCCAAAGAGCTGGAGAGTGTGTTTGTGTGGCCCGTCCCAGCTGGAGAATGCGTTTGTGTGGCCCGTCCCAAAGAGCAGGAGAGTGTGTTTAGGTGGCCCATCCCAAAGAGCAGGAGAGTGCGTTTGGGTGGCCCTTCCCAGCTGGAGAGTGCGTTTGTGTGGCCTGTCCCAGCTGGAGAGTGCGTCTGTTTGGCCCGTCCCAAAGAGCAGGAGAGTGCGTTTGTGTGGCCCGTCCCAAAGAGTAGGAGAGTGCAGTTTGTGTGGCCCGTCCCAAAGAGCAGGAGAGAGTGTTTATGTGGCCCGTCCCAAAGAGCAGGAGAGTGTGTTTGTGTGGCCCGTTCCAAAGAGCAGGAAAGTGCTTTTGTGTGGCCCGTCCCAGCTGGAGAGTGTGTTTGTGTGGCCCGTCCCAAAGAGCAGGAGAGTGCGTTTATGTGGCCCGTCCCAAAGAGTTCGAGAGTGCGTTTTTGTGGCCCGTCCCAGCAGGAGAATATGTTTGTGTGGCCTGTCCCAAAGAGCTCGAGAGTGTGTTTGTGTGGCCCGTCCCAAAGAGCAGGAGAGTGTGTTTGTGTGGCCCGTCCCAAAGAGCTGGAGAGTGTGTTTGTGTGGCCCGTCCCAAAGAGCAGGAGAGTTTGTTTGTGTGGCCCGTCCCAGCTGGAGAGTGCGTTTGTGTGGCCCGTCCCAAAGAGCAGGAGAGTTTGTTTGGGTGGCCCGTCCCAAAGAGCAGGAGAGTGCGTTTGGGTGGCCCGTCCCAGCTGGAGAGTGCGTTTGTGTGGCCCGTCCCAGCTGGAGAGTGCTTCTGTTTGGCCCGTCCAAAAGAGCAGGAGAGTGCGTTTGTGTGGCCCGTCCCAAAGAGTAGGAGAGTGCAGTTTGTGTGGCCCGTCCCAAAGAGCAGGAGAGAGTGTTTGTGTGGCCCGTCCCAAAGAGCAGGAGAGTGTGTTTGTGTGGCCCGTCCCAAAGAGCAGGAAAGTGCGTTTGTGTGGCCCGTCCCAGCTGGAGAGTGTGTTTGTGTGGCCCGTCCCAAAGAGCAGGAGAGTGCGTTTTTGTGGCCCGTCCCAAAGAGCAGGAGAGTGCGTTTGTGTGGCCCGTCCCAAAGAGCTCGAGAGTGCGTTTGTTTGGCCCGTCCCAAAGAGCGGGAGAGTGTGTTTGTATGGCCCGTCCCAGCTGGAGAGTGTGTTTGTGTGGCCCGTCCCAAAGAGCAGGAGATTGCGTTTATGTGGCCCGTCCCAAAGAGTTCGAGAGTGTGTTTTTGTGGCCCGTCCCAGCTGGAGAATATGTTTGTGTGGCCTGTCCCAAAGAGCTCGAGAGTGTGTTTGTGTGGCCCGTCCCAAAGAGCAGGAGAGTGTGTTTGTGTGGCCCGTCCCAAAGAGCTGGAGAGTGTTTGTGTGGCCCGTACCAAAGAGCTCGAGAGTGTTTGTGTGGCCCGTCCCAAAGAGCTGGAGAGTGTGTTTGTGTGGCCCGTCCCAAAGAGCTGGAGAGTGTGTTTGTGTGGCCAGTCCCAGCTGGAGAGTGCGTTTGTGTGGCCCGTCCCAAAGAGCAGGAGAGTGTGTTTGGGTGGCCCATCCCAAAGAGCAGGAGAGTGCGTTTGGGTGGCCCCTCCCAGCTGGAGAGTGCGTTTGTGTGGCCTGTCCCAGCTGGAGAGTGCGTCTGTTTGGCCCGTCCCAAAGAGCAGGAGAGTGCGTTTGTGTGGCCCGTCCCAAAGAGTAGGAGAGTGCAGTTTGTGTGGCCCGTCCTAAAGAGCAGGAGAGAGTGTTTGTGTGGCCCGTCCCAAAGAGCAGGAGAGTGTGTTTGTGTGGCCCGTCCCAAAGAGCAGGAAAGTGCGTTTGTGTGGCCCGTCCCAGCTGGAGAGTGTGTTTGTGTGGCCCGTCCCAAAGAGCAGGAGAGTGCGTTTTTGTGGCCCGTCCCAAAGTGCAGGAGAGTGCGTTTTTGTGGCCCGTCCTAAAGAGCAGGAGAGTGTGTTTGTGTGGCCCGTCCCAAAGAGCAGGAGAGTGCGTTTGTGTGGCCCGTCCCGAAGAGCTCGAGAGTGCGTTTGTTTGGCCCGCCCCTGCTGGAGAGTGTGTTTGTGTGGCCCGTCCCAAAGAGCAGGAGAGTGCGTTTATGTGGCCCGTCCCAAAGAGTTCGAGAGTGCGTTTTTGTGGCCCGTCCCAGCTGGAGAATATGTTTGTGTGGCCTGTCCCAAAGAGCTCGAGAGTGTGTTTGTGTGGCCCGTCCCAAAGAGCAGGAGAGTGTGTTTGTGTGGCCCGTCCCAAAGAGCTGGAGAGTGCGTTTGTGTGGCAAGTCCCAAAGAGCTCGAGAGTGTTTGTGTGGCCCGTCCCAAAGAGCTGGAGAGTGTGTTTGTGTGGCCCGTCCCAAAGAGCTGGAGAGTGTGTTTGTGTGGCCCGTCCCAAAGAGCAGGAGAGTGTGTTTGTGTGGCCCGTCCCAGCTGGAGAGTGCGTTTGTGTGGCCCGTCCCAAAGAGCAGGAGAGTTTGTTTGGGTGGCCCGTCCCAAAGAGCAGGAGAGTGCGTTTGGGTGGCCCGTCCCAGCTGGAGAGTGCGTTTGTGTGGCCCGTCCCAGCTGGAGAGTGCGTCTGTTTGGCCCGTCCCAAAGAGCAGGAGAGTGCGTTTGTGTGGCCCGTCCCAAAGAGTAGGAGAGTGCAGTTTGTGTGGCCCGTCCCAAAGAGCAGGAGAGTGCGTTTTTGTGGCCCGTCCTAAAGAGCAGGAGAGTGTGTTTGTGTGGCCCGTCCCAAAGAGCAGGAGAGTGCGTTTGTGTGGCCCGTCCCAAAGAGCTCGAGAGTGCGTTTGTTTGGCCCGTCCCAAAGAGCAGAAGAGTGTGTTTGTGTGGCCCGTCCCAGCTGGAGAGTGTGTTTGTGTGGCCCGTCCCAAAGAGCAGGAGAGTGCGTTTATGTGGCCCGTCCCAAAGAGTTCGAGAGTGTGTTTTTGTGGCCCGTCCCAGCTGGAGAATATGTTTGTGTGGCCTGTCCCAAAGAGCTCGAGAGTGTGTTTGTGTGGCCCGTCCTAAAGAGCAGGAGAGTGTGTTTGTGTGGCCCGTCCCAAAGAGCTGGAGAGTGCGTTTGTGTGGCAAGACCCAAAGAGCTCGAGAGTGTTTGTGTGGCCCGTCCCAAAGAGCTGGAGAGTGTGTTTGTGTGGCCCGTCCCAAAGAGCTGGAGAGTGTGTTTGTGTGGCCCGTCCCAAAGAACAGGAGAGTGTGTTTGTGTGGCCCGTCCCAGCTGGAGAGTGCGTTTGTGTGGCCCGTCCCAAAGAGCAGGAGAGTGTGTTTGGGTGGCCCGTCCCAAAGAGCAGGAGAGTGCGTTTGGGTGGCCCGTCCCAGCTGGAGAGTGCGTTTGTGTGGCCCGTCCCAGCTGGAGAGTGCGTCTGTTTGGCCCGTCCCAAAGAGCAGGAGAGTGCGTTTGTGTGGCCCGTCCCAAAGAGTAGGAGAGTGCAGTTTGTGTGGCCCGTCCCAAAGAGCAGGAGAGAGTGTTTGTGTGGCCCGTCCCAAAGAGCAGGAGAGTGTGTTTGTGTGGCCCGTCCCAGCTGGAGAGTGCGTTTGTGTGGCCCGTCCCAAAGAGCAGGAGAGTGCGTTTGGGTGGCCCGTCCCAAAGAGCAGGTGAGTGCGTTTGTGTGGCCCGTCCCAAAGAGCAGCAGAGTGCGTTTGTGTGGCCCGTCCCGAAGAGCAGCAGAGTGCGTTTGTGTGGCCCGTCCCAAAGAGCAGGAGAGTGCGTTTGGGTGGCCCGTCCCAAAGAGCAGGAAAGTGCGTTTGTGTGGCCCGTCCCAAAGAGCAGCAGAGTGCGTTTGTGTGGCCTGTCCCAAAGAGCAGCAGTGTGCGTTTGTGTGGCCCGTCCCAAAGAGCTCGAGAGTGCGTTTGTCTTGCCCGTCCCAAAGAGCTGGAGAGTTTGTTTGTGTGGCCCGTCCCAGCTGGAGAGTGCGTTTGTGTGGCCCGTCCCAGCCGGAGAGTGCGTTTGTGTGGCCTGTCCCAAAGAGCAGGAGAGTTTGTTTGTGTGGCCCGTCCCAAAGAGCAGGAGAGTGTGTTTGTGTGGCCCGTCCCGAAGAGCTGGAGAGTGCGTCTGTGTGGCAAGTCCCAAAGAGCTCGAGAGTGTTTGTGTGGCCCGTCCCAAAGAGCTGGAGAGTGTGTTTGTGTGGCCCGTCCCAAAGAGCTGGAGAGTGTGTTTGTGTGGCCCGTCCCAAAGAACAGGAGAGTGTGTTTGTGTGGCCCGTCCCAGCTGGAGAGTGCGTTTGTGTGGCCCGTCCCAAAGAGCAGGAGAGTGTGTTTGGGTGGCCCGTCCCAAAGAGCAGGAGAGTGCGTTTGGGTGGCCCGTCCCAGCTGGAGAGTGCGTTTGTGTGGCCCGTCCCAGCTGGAGAGTGCGTCTGTTTGGCCCGTCCCAAAGAGCAGGAGAGTGCGTTTGTGTGGCCCGTCCCAAAGAGTAGGAGAGTGCAGTTTGTGTGGCCCGTCCCAAAGAGCAGGAGAGAGTGTTTGTGTGGCCCGTCCCAAAGAGCAGGAGAGTGTGTTTGTGTGGCCCGTCCCAGCTGGAGAGTGCGTTTGTGTGGCCCGTCCCAAAGAGCAGGAGAGTGCGTTTGGGTGGCCCGTCCCAAAGAGCAGGTGAGTGCGTTTGTGTGGCCCGTCCCAAAGAGCAGCAGAGTGCGTTTGTGTGGCCCGTCCCGAAGAGCAGCAGAGTGCGTTTGTGTGGCCCGTCCCAAAGAGCAGGAGAGTGCGTTTGGGTGGCCCGTCCCAAAGAGCAGGAAAGTGCGTTTGTGTGGCCCGTCCCAAAGAGCAGCAGAGTGCGTTTGTGTGGCCTGTCCCAAAGAGCAGCAGTGTGCGTTTGTGTGGCCCGTCCCAAAGAGCTCGAGAGTGCGTTTGTCTTGCCCGTCCCAAAGAGCTGGAGAGTGTGTTTGTGTGGCCCGTCCCAGCTGGAGAGTGCGTTTGTGTGGCCCGTCCCAGCCGGAGAGTGCGTTTGTGTGGCCTGTCCCAAAGAGCAGGAGAGTTTGTTTGTGTGGCCCGTCCCAAAGAGCAGGAGAGTGTGTTTGTGTGGCCCGTCCCGAAGAGCTGGAGAGTGCGTCTGTGTGGCAAGTCCCAAAGAGCTCGAGAGTGTTTGTGTGGCCCGTCCCAAAGAGCTGGAGAGTGTGTTTGTGTGGCCCGTCCCAAAGAGCTGGAGAGTGTGTTTGTGTGGCCCGTCCCAAAGAGCAGGAGAGTTTGTTTGTGTGGCCCGTCCCAGCTGGAGAGTGCGTTTGTGTGGCCCGTCCCAAAGAGCAGGAGAGTTTGTTTGGGTGGCCCGTCCCAAAGAGCAGGAGAGTGCGTTTGGGTGGCCCGTCCCAGCTGGAGAGTGCGTTTGTGTGGCCCGTCCCAGCTGGAGAGTGCGTCTGTTTGGCCCGTCCCAAAGAGCAGGAGAGTGCGTTTGTGTGGCCCGTCCCAAAGAGTAGGAGAGTGCAGTTTGTGTGGCCCGTCCCAAAGAGCAGGAGAGTGCGTTTTTGTGGCCCGTCCTAAAGAGCAGGAGAGTGTGTTTGTGTGGCCCGTCCCAAAGAGCAGGAGAGTGCGTTTGTGTGGCCCGTCCCAAAGAGCTCGAGAGTGCGTTTGTTTGGCCCGTCCCAAAGAGCAGGAGAGTGTGTTTGTGTGGCCCGTCCCAGCTGGAGAGTGTGTTTGTGTGGCCCGTCCCAAAGAGCAGGAGAGTGCGTTTATGTGGCCCGTCCCAAAGAGTTCGAGAGTGTGTTTTTGTGGCCCGTCCCAGCTGGAGAATATGTTTGTGTGGCCTGTCCCAAAGAGCTCGAGAGTGTGTTTGTGTGGCCCGTCCTAAAGAGCAGGAGAGTGTGTTTGTGTGGCCCGTCCCAAAGAGCTGGAGAGTGCGTTTGTGTGGCAAGACCCAAAGAGCTCGAGAGTGTTTGTGTGGCCCGTCCCAAAGAGCTGGAGAGTGTGTTTGTGTGGCCCGTCCCAAAGAGCTGGAGAGTGTGTTTGTGTGGCCCGTCCCAAAGAACAGGAGAGTGTGTTTGTGTGGCCCGTCCCAGCTGGAGAGTGCGTTTGTGTGGCCCGTCCCAAAGAGCAGGAGAGTGTGTTTGGGTGGCCCGTCCCAAAGAGCAGGAGAGTGCGTTTGGGTGGCCCGTCCCAGCTGGAGAGTGCGTTTGTGTGGCCCGTCCCAGCTGGAGAGTGCGTCTGTTTGGCCCGTCCCAAAGAGCAGGAGAGTGCGTTTGTGTGGCCCGTCCCAAAGAGTAGGAGAGTGCAGTTTGTGTGGCCCGTCCCAAAGAGCAGGAGAGAGTGTTTGTGTGGCCCGTCCCAAAGAGCAGGAGAGTGTGTTTGTGTGGCCCGTCCCAGCTGGAGAGTGCGTTTGTGTGGCCCGTCCCAAAGAGCAGGAGAGTGCGTTTGGGTGGCCCGTCCCAAAGAGCAGGTGAGTGCGTTTGTGTGGCCCGTCCCAAAGAGCAGCAGAGTGCGTTTGTGTGGCCCGTCCCGAAGAGCAGCAGAGTGCGTTTGTGTGGCCCGTCCCAAAGAGCAGGAGAGTGCGTTTGGGTGGCCCGTCCCAAAGAGCAGGAAAGTGCGTTTGTGTGGCCCGTCCCAAAGAGCAGCAGAGTGCGTTTGTGTGGCCTGTCCCAAAGAGCAGCAGTGTGCGTTTGTGTGGCCCGTCCCAAAGAGCTCGAGAGTGCGTTTGTCTTGCCCGTCCCAAAGAGCTGGAGAGTGTGTTTGTGTGGCCCGTCCCAGCTGGAGAGTGCGTTTGTGTGGCCCGTCCCAGCCGGAGAGTGCGTTTGTGTGGCCTGTCCCAAAGAGCAGGAGAGTTTGTTTGTGTGGCCCGTCCCAAAGAGCAGGAGAGTGTGTTTGTGTGGCCCGTCCCGAAGAGCTGGAGAGTGCGTCTGTGTGGCCCGTCCCAAAGAGCAGGAGAGTGCGTTTGTGTGGCCCGTCCCAGCTGGAGAGTGCGTCTGTGTGGCCCCTCCCAAAGAGCAGGAGAGTGCGTTTGTGTGGCCCGTCCCAAAGAGCAGCAGAGTGCGTTTGTGTGACCCGTCCCAAAGAGCAGCAGAGTGCGTTTGTGTGGCCCGTCCCAAAGAGCTCGAGAGTGCGTTTGTGTGGCCCGTCCCAAAGAGCTGGAGAGTGTGTTTGTGTGGCCCGTCCCAAAGAGCAGGAGAGTGCAGTTTGTGTGGCCCGTCCCAAAGAGCAGGAGAGTGTGTTTGTGTGGCCCGTCCCAAAGAGCAGGAGAGTGCGTTTGTGTGGCCCGTCCCAGCTGGAGAGTGTGTTTGTGTGGCCGTCCTTAAGAGCAGGAGAGTGCGTTTATGTGGCCCGTCCCAAATAGCAGGAGAGTGCGTTTGTGTGGCCCGTCCCAAAGAGCAGGAGAGTGTGTTTGTGTGGACCGTCCCAGCTGGAGAATGTGTTTGTGTGGCCCGTCCCAAAAAGCAGGAGAGTGCGTCTGTGTGGCCCGTCCCAAAGAGCTGGAGAGTGCGTTTGTGTGGCCCGTCCCAAAGAGCAGGAGAGTGTGTTTGTGTGGCCCGTCCCAAAGAGCAGGAGAGTGCAGTTTGTGTGGCCCGTCCCAAAGAGCAGGAGAGTGTGTTTGTGTGGCCCGTCCCAAAGAGCAGGAGAGTGCGTTTGTGTGGCCCGTCCCAGCTGGAGAGTGTGTTTGTGTGGCCCGTCCCAAAGAGCAGGAGAGTGCGTTTATGTGGCCCGTCCCAAAGAGCAGGAGAGTGCGTTTGTGTGGCCCGTCCCAAAGAGCAGGAGAGTGTGTTTGTGTGGACCGTCCCAGCTGGAGAATGTGTTTGTGTGGCCCGTCCCAAAAAGCAGGAGAGTGCGTCTGTGTGGCCCGTCCCAAAGAGCTGGAGAGTGCGTTTGTGTGGCCCGTCCCAAAGAGCAGGAGAGTGTGTTTGTGTGGCCCGTCCCAAAGAGCAGGAGAGTGCGCTTGTGTGGCCCGTCCCAAAGAGCAGGAGAGTGTGTTTGTGTGGCCCGTCCCAAAGAGCTGGAGAGTCTGTTTGTGTGGCCCGTACCAGCTGGAGAGTGCGTTTGTCCGGCCCGTTCCAGCTGGAGAGTTTGTTTGTGTGGCCCGTCCAAAGAGCAGGAGAGTGTGTTTGTGTGGCCCGTCCCGAAGAGCTGGAGAGTGTATTTGTGTGGCCCGTCCCAGCTGGAGAGTGCGTCTGTGTGGACCGTCCCAAAGAGCAGGAGAGGGCGTTTGTGTGGCCCGTCCCAGCTGGAGAGTGCGTCTGTGTGGCCCGTCCCAAAGAGCAGGAGAGTGCGTTTGTGTGGCCCGTCCCAGCTGGAGAGTGCGTCTGTGTGGCCCGTCCCAAAGAGCAGGAGAGTGCGTTTGTGTGGCCGTCCCAAAGAGCAGGAGAGAGTGTTTGTGTGGCCCGTCCCAAAGAGCAGGAGAGTGTGTTTGTGTGGCCCGTCCCAGCTGGAGAGTGCGTTTGTGTGGCCCGTCCCAAAGAGCAGGAGAGTGCGTTTGGGTGGCCCGTCCCAAAGAGCAGGTGAGTGCGTTTGTGTGGCCCGTCCCAAAGAGCAGCAGAGTGCGTTTGTGTGGCCCGTCCCGAAGAGCAGCAGAGTGCGTTTGTGTGGCCCGTCCCAAAGAGCAGGAGAGTGCGTTTGGGTGGCCCGTCCCAGCTGGAGAGTGCGTCTGTTTGGCCCGTCCCAAAGAGCAGGAGAGTGCGTTTGTGTGGCCCGTCCCAAAGAGTAGGAGAGTGCAGTTTGTGTGGCCCGTCCCAAAGAGCAGGAGAGAGTGTTTGTGTGGCCCGTCCCAAAGAGCAGGAGAGTGTGTTTGTGTGGCCCGTCCCAGCTGGAGAGTGCGTTTGTGTGGCCCGTCCCAAAGAGCAGGAGAGTGCGTTTGGGTGGCCCGTCCCAAAGAGCAGGTGAGTGCGTTTGTGTGGCCCGTCCCAAAGAGCAGCAGAGTGCGTTTGTGTGGCCCGTCCCGAAGAGCAGCAGAGTGCGTTTGTGTGGCCCGTCCCAAAGAGCAGGAGAGTGCGTTTGGGTGGCCCGTCCCAAAGAGCAGGAAAGTGCGTTTGTGTGGCCCGTCCCAAAGAGCAGCAGAGTGCGTTTGTGTGGCCTGTCCCAAAGAGCAGCAGTGTGCGTTTGTGTGGCCCGTCCCAAAGAGCTCGAGAGTGCGTTTGTCTTGCCCGTCCCAAAGAGCTGGAGAGTTTGTTTGTGTGGCCCGTCCCAGCTGGAGAGTGCGTTTGTGTGGCCCGTCCCAGCCGGAGAGTGCGTTTGTGTGGCCTGTCCCAAAGAGCAGGAGAGTTTGTTTGTGTGGCCCGTCCCAAAGAGCAGGAGAGTGTGTTTGTGTGGCCCGTCCCGAAGAGCTGGAGAGTGCGTCTGTGTGGCAAGTCCCAAAGAGCTCGAGAGTGTTTGTGTGGCCCGTCCCAAAGAGCTGGAGAGTGTGTTTGTGTGGCCCGTCCCAAAGAGCTGGAGAGTGTGTTTGTGTGGCCCGTCCCAAAGAACAGGAGAGTGTGTTTGTGTGGCCCGTCCCAGCTGGAGAGTGCGTTTGTGTGGCCCGTCCCAAAGAGCAGGAGAGTGTGTTTGGGTGGCCCGTCCCAAAGAGCAGGAGAGTGCGTTTGGGTGGCCCGTCCCAGCTGGAGAGTGCGTTTGTGTGGCCCGTCCCAGCTGGAGAGTGCGTCTGTTTGGCCCGTCCCAAAGAGCAGGAGAGTGCGTTTGTGTGGCCCGTCCCAAAGAGTAGGAGAGTGCAGTTTGTGTGGCCCGTCCCAAAGAGCAGGAGAGAGTGTTTGTGTGGCCCGTCCCAAAGAGCAGGAGAGTGTGTTTGTGTGGCCCGTCCCAGCTGGAGAGTGCGTTTGTGTGGCCCGTCCCAAAGAGCAGGAGAGTGCGTTTGGGTGGCCCGTCCCAAAGAGCAGGTGAGTGCGTTTGTGTGGCCCGTCCCAAAGAGCAGCAGAGTGCGTTTGTGTGGCCCGTCCCGAAGAGCAGCAGAGTGCGTTTGTGTGGCCCGTCCCAAAGAGCAGGAGAGTGCGTTTGGGTGGCCCGTCCCAAAGAGCAGGAAAGTGCGTTTGTGTGGCCCGTCCCAAAGAGCAGCAGAGTGCGTTTGTGTGGCCTGTCCCAAAGAGCAGCAGTGTGCGTTTGTGTGGCCCGTCCCAAAGAGCTCGAGAGTGCGTTTGTCTTGCCCGTCCCAAAGAGCTGGAGAGTGTGTTTGTGTGGCCCGTCCCAGCTGGAGAGTGCGTTTGTGTGGCCCGTCCCAGCCGGAGAGTGCGTTTGTGTGGCCTGTCCCAAAGAGCAGGAGAGTTTGTTTGTGTGGCCCGTCCCAAAGAGCAGGAGAGTGTGTTTGTGTGGCCCGTCCCGAAGAGCTGGAGAGTGCGTCTGTGTGGCAAGTCCCAAAGAGCTCGAGAGTGTTTGTGTGGCCCGTCCCAAAGAGCTGGAGAGTGTGTTTGTGTGGCCCGTCCCAAAGAGCTGGAGAGTGTGTTTGTGTGGCCCGTCCCAAAGAGCAGGAGAGTTTGTTTGTGTGGCCCGTCCCAGCTGGAGAGTGCGTTTGTGTGGCCCGTCCCAAAGAGCAGGAGAGTTTGTTTGGGTGGCCCGTCCCAAAGAGCAGGAGAGTGCGTTTGGGTGGCCCGTCCCAGCTGGAGAGTGCGTTTGTGTGGCCCGTCCCAGCTGGAGAGTGCGTCTGTTTGGCCCGTCCCAAAGAGCAGGAGAGTGCGTTTGTGTGGCCCGTCCCAAAGAGTAGGAGAGTGCAGTTTGTGTGGCCCGTCCCAAAGAGCAGGAGAGTGCGTTTTTGTGGCCCGTCCTAAAGAGCAGGAGAGTGTGTTTGTGTGGCCCGTCCCAAAGAGCAGGAGAGTGCGTTTGTGTGGCCCGTCCCAAAGAGCTCGAGAGTGCGTTTGTTTGGCCCGTCCCAAAGAGCAGGAGAGTGTGTTTGTGTGGCCCGTCCCAGCTGGAGAGTGTGTTTGTGTGGCCCGTCCCAAAGAGCAGGAGAGTGCGTTTATGTGGCCCGTCCCAAAGAGTTCGAGAGTGTGTTTTTGTGGCCCGTCCCAGCTGGAGAATATGTTTGTGTGGCCTGTCCCAAAGAGCTCGAGAGTGTGTTTGTGTGGCCCGTCCTAAAGAGCAGGAGAGTGTGTTTGTGTGGCCCGTCCCAAAGAGCTGGAGAGTGCGTTTGTGTGGCAAGACCCAAAGAGCTCGAGAGTGTTTGTGTGGCCCGTCCCAAAGAGCTGGAGAGTGTGTTTGTGTGGCCCGTCCCAAAGAGCTGGAGAGTGTGTTTGTGTGGCCCGTCCCAAAGAACAGGAGAGTGTGTTTGTGTGGCCCGTCCCAGCTGGAGAGTGCGTTTGTGTGGCCCGTCCCAAAGAGCAGGAGAGTGTGTTTGGGTGGCCCGTCCCAAAGAGCAGGAGAGTGCGTTTGGGTGGCCCGTCCCAGCTGGAGAGTGCGTTTGTGTGGCCCGTCCCAGCTGGAGAGTGCGTCTGTTTGGCCCGTCCCAAAGAGCAGGAGAGTGCGTTTGTGTGGCCCGTCCCAAAGAGTAGGAGAGTGCAGTTTGTGTGGCCCGTCCCAAAGAGCAGGAGAGAGTGTTTGTGTGGCCCGTCCCAAAGAGCAGGAGAGTGTGTTTGTGTGGCCCGTCCCAGCTGGAGAGTGCGTTTGTGTGGCCCGTCCCAAAGAGCAGGAGAGTGCGTTTGGGTGGCCCGTCCCAAAGAGCAGGTGAGTGCGTTTGTGTGGCCCGTCCCAAAGAGCAGCAGAGTGCGTTTGTGTGGCCCGTCCCGAAGAGCAGCAGAGTGCGTTTGTGTGGCCCGTCCCAAAGAGCAGGAGAGTGCGTTTGGGTGGCCCGTCCCAAAGAGCAGGAAAGTGCGTTTGTGTGGCCCGTCCCAAAGAGCAGCAGAGTGCGTTTGTGTGGCCTGTCCCAAAGAGCAGCAGTGTGCGTTTGTGTGGCCCGTCCCAAAGAGCTCGAGAGTGCGTTTGTCTTGCCCGTCCCAAAGAGCTGGAGAGTGTGTTTGTGTGGCCCGTCCCAGCTGGAGAGTGCGTTTGTGTGGCCCGTCCCAGCCGGAGAGTGCGTTTGTGTGGCCTGTCCCAAAGAGCAGGAGAGTTTGTTTGTGTGGCCCGTCCCAAAGAGCAGGAGAGTGTGTTTGTGTGGCCCGTCCCGAAGAGCTGGAGAGTGCGTCTGTGTGGCCCGTCCCAAAGAGCAGGAGAGTGCGTTTGTGTGGCCCGTCCCAGCTGGAGAGTGCGTCTGTGTGGCCCCTCCCAAAGAGCAGGAGAGTGCGTTTGTGTGGCCCGTCCCAAAGAGCAGCAGAGTGCGTTTGTGTGACCCGTCCCAAAGAGCAGCAGAGTGCGTTTGTGTGGCCCGTCCCAAAGAGCTCGAGAGTGCGTTTGTGTGGCCCGTCCCAAAGAGCTGGAGAGTGTGTTTGTGTGGCCCGTCCCAAAGAGCAGGAGAGTGCAGTTTGTGTGGCCCGTCCCAAAGAGCAGGAGAGTGTGTTTGTGTGGCCCGTCCCAAAGAGCAGGAGAGTGCGTTTGTGTGGCCCGTCCCAGCTGGAGAGTGTGTTTGTGTGGCCGTCCTTAAGAGCAGGAGAGTGCGTTTATGTGGCCCGTCCCAAATAGCAGGAGAGTGCGTTTGTGTGGCCCGTCCCAAAGAGCAGGAGAGTGTGTTTGTGTGGACCGTCCCAGCTGGAGAATGTGTTTGTGTGGCCCGTCCCAAAAAGCAGGAGAGTGCGTCTGTGTGGCCCGTCCCAAAGAGCTGGAGAGTGCGTTTGTGTGGCCCGTCCCAAAGAGCAGGAGAGTGTGTTTGTGTGGCCCGTCCCAAAGAGCAGGAGAGTGCAGTTTGTGTGGCCCGTCCCAAAGAGCAGGAGAGTGTGTTTGTGTGGCCCGTCCCAAAGAGCAGGAGAGTGCGTTTGTGTGGCCCGTCCCAGCTGGAGAGTGTGTTTGTGTGGCCCGTCCCAAAGAGCAGGAGAGTGCGTTTATGTGGCCCGTCCCAAAGAGCAGGAGAGTGCGTTTGTGTGGCCCGTCCCAAAGAGCAGGAGAGTGTGTTTGTGTGGACCGTCCCAGCTGGAGAATGTGTTTGTGTGGCCCGTCCCAAAAAGCAGGAGAGTGCGTCTGTGTGGCCCGTCCCAAAGAGCTGGAGAGTGCGTTTGTGTGGCCCGTCCCAAAGAGCAGGAGAGTGTGTTTGTGTGGCCCGTCCCAAAGAGCAGGAGAGTGCGCTTGTGTGGCCCGTCCCAAAGAGCAGGAGAGTGTGTTTGTGTGGCCCGTCCCAAAGAGCTGGAGAGTCTGTTTGTGTGGCCCGTACCAGCTGGAGAGTGCGTTTGTCCGGCCCGTTCCAGCTGGAGAGTGTGTTTGTGTGGCCCGTCCAAAGAGCAGGAGAGTGTGTTTGTGTGGCCCGTCCCGAAGAGCTGGAGAGTGTATTTGTGTGGCCCGTCCCAGCTGGAGAGTGCGTCTGTGTGGACCGTCCCAAAGAGCAGGAGAGGGCGTTTGTGTGGCCCGTCCCAGCTGGAGAGTGCGTCTGTGTGGCCCGTCCCAAAGAGCAGGAGAGTGCGTTTGTGTGGCCCGTCCCAGCTGGAGAGTGCGTCTGTGTGGCCCGTCCCAAAGAGCAGGAGAGTGCGTTTGTGTGGCCGTCCCAAAGAGCAGGAGAGAGTGTTTGTGTGGCCCGTCCCAAAGAGCAGGAGAGTGTGTTTGTGTGGCCCGTCCCAGCTGGAGAGTGCGTTTGTGTGGCCCGTCCCAAAGAGCAGGAGAGTGCGTTTGGGTGGCCCGTCCCAAAGAGCAGGTGAGTGCGTTTGTGTGGCCCGTCCCAAAGAGCAGCAGAGTGCGTTTGTGTGGCCCGTCCCGAAGAGCAGCAGAGTGCGTTTGTGTGGCCCGTCCCAAAGAGCAGGAGAGTGCGTTTGGGTGGCCCGTCCCAAAGAGCAGGAAAGTGCGTTTGTGTGGCCCGTCCCAAAGAGCAGCAGAGTGCGTTTGTGTGGCCTGTCCCAAAGAGCAGCAGTGTGCGTTTGTGTGGCCCGTCCCAAAGAGCTCGAGAGTGCGTTTGTCTTGCCCGTCCCAAAGAGCTGGAGAGTGTGTTTGTGTGGCCCGTCCCAGCTGGAGAGTGCGTTTGTTTGGCCCGTCCCAGCCGGAGAGTGCGTTTGTGTGGCCTGTCCCAAAGAGCAGGAGAGTTTGTTTGTGTGGCCCGTCCCAAAGAGCAGGAGAGTGTGTTTGTGTGGCCCGTCCCGAAGAGCTGGAGAGTGCGTCTGTGTGGCCCGTCCCAAAGAGCAGGAGAGTGCGTTTGTGTGGCCTGTCCCAAAGAGCAGCAGTGTGCGTTTGTGTGGCCCGTCCCAAAGAGCTCGAGAGTGCGTTTGTCTTGCCCGTCCCAAAGAGCTGGAGAGTGTGTTTGTGTGGCCCGTCCCAGCTGGAGAGTGCGTTTGTGTGGCCCGTCCCAGCCGGAGAGTGCGTTTGTGTGGCCTGTCCCAAAGAGCAGGAGAGTTTGTTTGTGTGGCCCGTCCCAAAGAGCAGGAGAGTGTGTTTGTGTGGCCCGTCCCGAAGAGCTGGAGAGTGCGTCTGTGTGGCCCGTCCCAAAGAGCAGGAGAGTGCGTTTGTGTGGCCCGTCCCAGCTGGAGAGTGCGTCTGTGTGGCCCCTCCCAAAGAGCAGGAGAGTGCGTTTGTGTGGCCCGTCCCGAAGAGCTGGAGAGTGTGTTTGTGTGGCCCGTCCCAAAGAGCAGCAGAGTGCGTTTGTGTGACCCGTCCCAAAGAGCAGCAGAGTGCGTTTGTGTTGCCCGTCCCAAAGAGCTCGAGAGTGCGTTTGTGTGGCCCGTCCCAAAGAGCTGGAGAGTGTGTTTGTGTGGCCCGTCCCAAAGAGCAGGAGAGTGCAGTTTGTGTGGCCCGTCCCAAAGAGCAGGAGAGTGTGTTTGTGTGGCCCGTCCCAAAGAGCAGGAGAGTGCGTTTGTGTGGCCCGTCCCAGCTGGAGAGTGTGTTTGTGTGGCCCGTCCTTAAGAGCAGGAGAGTGCGTTTATGTGGCCCGTCCCAAATAGCAGGAGAGTGCGTTTGTGTGGCCCGTCCCAAAGAGCAGGAGAGTGTGTTTGTGTGGACCGTCCCAGCTGGAGAATGTGTTTGTGTGGCCCGTCCCAAAAAGCAGGAGAGTGCGTCTGTGTGGCCCGTCCCAAAGAGCTGGAGAGTGCGTTTGTGTGGCCCGTCCCAAAGAGCAGGAGAGTGTGTTTGTGTGGCCCGTCCCAAAGAGCAGGAGAGTGCAGTTTGTGTGGCCCGTCCCAAAGAGCAGGAGAGTGTGTTTGTGTGGCCCGTCCCAAAGAGCAGGAGAGTGCGTTTGTGTGGCCCGTCCCAGCTGGAGAGTGTGTTTGTGTGGCCCGTCCCAAAGAGCAGGAGAGTGCGTTTATGTGGCCCGTCCCAAAGAGCAGGAGAGTGCGTTTGTGTGGCCCGTCCCAAAGAGCAGGAGAGTGTGTTTGTGTGGACCGTCCCAGCTGGAGAATGTGTTTGTGTGGCCCGTCCCAAAAAGCAGGAGAGTGCGTCTGTGTGGCCCGTCCCAAAGAGCTGGAGAGTGCGTTTGTGTGGCCCGTCCCAAAGAGCAGGAGAGTGTGTTTGTGTGGCCCGTCCCAAAGAGCAGGAGAGTGCGCTTGTGTGGCCCGTCCCAAAGAGCAGGAGAGTGTGTTTGTGTGGCCCGTCCCAAAGAGCTGGAGAGTCTGTTTGTGTGGCCCGTACCAGCTGGAGAGTGCGTTTGTCCGGCCCGTTCCAGCTGGAGAGTGTGTTTGTGTGGCCCGTCCAAAGAGCAGGAGAGTGTGTTTGTGTGGCCCGTCCCGAAGAGCTGGAGAGTGTATTTGTGTGGCCCGTCCCAGCTGGAGAGTGCGTCTGTGTGGACCGTCCCAAAGAGCAGGAGAGGGCGTTTGTGTGGCCCGTCCCAGCTGGAGAGTGCGTCTGTGTGGCCCGTCCCAAAGAGCAGGAGAGTGCGTTTGTGTGGCCCGTCCCAGCTGGAGAGTGCGTCTGTGTGGCCCGTCCCAAAGAGCAGGAGAGTGCGTTTGTGTGGCCGTCCCAAAGAGCAGGAGAGAGTGTTTGTGTGGCCCGTCCCAAAGAGCAGGAGAGTGTGTTTGTGTGGCCCGTCCCAGCTGGAGAGTGCGTTTGTGTGGCCCGTCCCAAAGAGCAGGAGAGTGCGTTTGGGTGGCCCGTCCCAAAGAGCAGGTGAGTGCGTTTGTGTGGCCCGTCCCAAAGAGCAGCAGAGTGCGTTTGTGTGGCCCGTCCCGAAGAGCAGCAGAGTGCGTTTGTGTGGCCCGTCCCAAAGAGCAGGAGAGTGCGTTTGGGTGGCCCGTCCCAAAGAGCAGGAAAGTGCGTTTGTGTGGCCCGTCCCAAAGAGCAGCAGAGTGCGTTTGTGTGGCCTGTCCCAAAGAGCAGCAGTGTGCGTTTGTGTGGCCCGTCCCAAAGAGCTCGAGAGTGCGTTTGTCTTGCCCGTCCCAAAGAGCTGGAGAGTGTGTTTGTGTGGCCCGTCCCAGCTGGAGAGTGCGTTTGTGTGGCCCGTCCCAGCCGGAGAGTGCGTTTGTGTGGCCTGTCCCAAAGAGCAGGAGAGTTTGTTTGTGTGGCCCGTCCCAAAGAGCAGGAGAGTGTGTTTGTGTGGCCCGTCCCGAAGAGCTGGAGAGTGCGTCTGTGTGGCCCGTCCCAAAGAGCAGGAGAGTGCGTTTGTGTGGCCCGTCCCAGCTGGAGAGTGCGTCTGTGTGGCCCCTCCCAAAGAGCAGGAGAGTGCGTTTGTGTGGCCCGTCCCGAAGAGCTGGAGAGTGTGTTTGTGTGGCCCGTCCCAAAGAGCAGCAGAGTGCGTTTGTGTGACCCGTCCCAAAGAGCAGCAGAGTGCGTTTGTGTGGCCCGTCCCAAAGAGCTCGAGAGTGCGTTTGTGTGGCCCGTCCCAAAGAGCTGGAGAGTGTGTTTGTGTGGCCCGTCCCAAAGAGCAGGAGAGTGCAGTTTGTGTGGCCCGTCCCAAAGAGCAGGAGAGTGTGTTTGTGTGGCCCGTCCCAAAGAGCAGGAGAGTGCGTTTGTGTGGCCCGTCCCAGCTGGAGAGTGTGTTTGTGTGGCCCGTCCTTAAGAGCAGGAGAGTGCGTTTATGTGGCCCGTCCCAAATAGCAGGAGAGTGCGTTTGTGTGGCCCGTCCCAAAGAGCAGGAGAGTGTGTTTGTGTGGACCGTCCCAGCTGGAGAATGTGTTTGTGTGGCCCGTCCCAAAAAGCAGGAGAGTGCGTCTGTGTGGCCCGTCCCAAAGAGCTGGAGAGTGCGTTTGTGTGGCCCGTCCCAAAGAGCAGGAGAGTGTGTTTGTGTGGCCCGTCCCAAAGAGCAGGAGAGTGCAGTTTGTGTGGCCCGTCCCAAAGAGCAGGAGAGTGTGTTTGTGTGGCCCGTCCCAAAGAGCAGGAGAGTGCGTTTGTGTGGCCCGTCCCAGCTGGAGAGTGTGTTTGTGTGGCCCGTCCCAAAGAGCAGGAGAGTGCGTTTATGTGGCCCGTCCCAAAGAGCAGGAGAGTGCGTTTGTGTGGCCCGTCCCAAAGAGCAGGAGAGTGTGTTTGTGTGGACCGTCCCAGCTGGAGAATGTGTTTGTGTGGCCCGTCCCAAAAAGCAGGAGAGTGCGTCTGTGTGGCCCGTCCCAAAGAGCTGGAGAGTGCGTTTGTGTGGCGCGTCCCAAAGAGCAGGAGAGTGTGTTTGTGTGGCCCGTCCCAAAGAGCAGGAGAGTGCGCTTGTGTGGCCCGTCCCAAAGAGCAGGAGAGTGTGTTTGTGTGGCCCGTCCCAAAGAGCTGGAGAGTCTGTTTGTGTGGCCCGTACCAGCTGGAGAGTGCGTTTGTCCGGCCCGTTCCAGCTGGAGAGTGTGTTTGTGTGGCCCGTCCAAAGAGCAGGAGAGTGTGTTTGTGTGGCCCGTCCCGAAGAGCTGGAGAGTGTATTTGTGTGGCCCGTCCCAGCTGGAGAGTGCGTCTGTGTGGACCGTCCCAAAGAGCAGGAGAGGGCGTTTGTGTGGCCCGTCCCAGCTGGAGAGTGCGTCTGTGTGGCCCGTCCCAAAGAGCAGGAGAGTGCGTTTGTGTGGCCCGTCCCAGCTGGAGAGTGCGTCTGTGTGGCCCGTCCCAAAGAGCAGGAGAGTGCGTTTGTGTGGCCGTCCCAAAGAGCAGGAGAGTGCGTTTGGGTGGCCCGTCCCAAAGAGCAGGTGAGTGCGTTTGTGTGGCCCGTCCCAAAGAGCAGCAGAGTGCGTTTGTGTGGCCCGTCCCGAAGAGCAGCAGAGTGCGTTTGTGTGGCCCGTCCCAAAGAGCAGGAGAGTGCGTTTGGGTGGCCCGTCCCAAAGAGCAGGAAAGTGCGTTTGTGTGGCCCATCCCAAAGAGCAGCAGAGTGCGTTTGTGTGGCCTGTCCCAAAGAGCAGCAGTGTGTGTTTGTGTGGCCCGTCCCAAAGAGCTCGAGAGTGCGTTTGTCTTGCCCGTCCCAAAGAGCTGGAGAGTGTGTTTGTGTGGCCCGTCCCAGCTGGAGAGTGCGTTTGTGTGGCCCGTCCCAAAGAGCTGGAGAGTGTGTTTGTGTGGCCCGTCCCAAAGAGCAGGAGAGTGTGTTTGTGTGGCCCGTCCCGAAGAGCTGGAGAGTGCGTCTGTGTGGCCCGTCCCAAAGAGCAGGAGAGTGCGTTTGTGTGGCCCGTCCCAGCTGGAGAGTGCGTCTGTGTGGCCCCTCCCAAAGAGCAGGAGAGTGCGTTTGTGTGGCCCGTCCCGAAGAGCTGGAGAGTGTGTTTGTGTGGCCCGTCCCAAAGAGCAGCAGAGTGCGTTTGTGTGACCCGTCCCAAAGAGCAGCAGAGTGCGTTTGTGTGGCCCGTCCCAAAGAGCTCGAGAGTGCGTTTGTGTGGCCCGTCCCAAAGAGCTGGAGAGTGTGTTTGTGTGGCCCGTCCCAAAGAGCAGGAGAGTGCAGTTTGTGTGGCCCGTCCCAAAGAGCAGGAGAGTGTGTTTGTGTGGCCCGTCCCAAAGAGCAGGAGAGTGCGTTTGGGTGGCCCGTCCCAGCTGGAGAGTGTGTTTGTGTGGCCCGTCCCAAAGAGCAGGAGAGTGCGTTTATGTGGCCCGTCCCAAAGAGCAGGAGAGTGCGTTTGTGTGGCCCGTCCCAAAGAGCAGGAGAGTGTGTTTGTGTGGACCGTCCCAGCTGGAGAATGTGTTTGTGTGGCCCGTCCCAAAAAGCAGGAGAGTGCGTCTGTGTGGCCCATCCCAAAGAGCAGGAGAGTGCAGTTTGTGTTGCCCGTCCCAAAGAGCAGGAGAGTGTGTTTGTGTGGCCCGTCCCAAAGAGCAGGAGAGTGCGTTTGTGTGGCCCGTCCCAGCTGGAGAGTGTGTTTGTGTGGCCCGTCCCAAAGAGCAGGAGAGTGCGTTTATGTGGCCCGTCCCAAAGAGCAGGAGAGTGCGTTTGTGTGGCCCGTCCCAAAGAGCAGGAGAGTGTGTTTGTGTGGACCGTCCCAGCTGGAGAATGTGTTTGTGTGGCCCGTCCCAAAAAGCAGGAGAGTGCGTCTGTGTGGCCCGTCCCAAAGAGCTGGAGAGTGCGTTTGTGTGGCCCGTCCCAAAGAGCAGGAGAGTGTGTTTGTGTGGCCCGTCCCAAAGAGCAGGAGAGTGCGCTTGTGTGGCCCGTCCCAAAGAGCAGGAGAGTGTGTTTGTGTGGCCCGTCCCAAAGAGCTGGAGAGTCTGTTTGTGTGGCCCGTCCCAGCTGGAGAGTGCGTTTGTCCGGCCCGTTCCAGCTGGAGAGTGTGTTTGTGTGGCCCGTCCCAAAGAGCAGGAGAGTGTGTTTGTGTGGCCCGTCCCGAAGAGCTGGAGAGTGTATTTGTGTGGCCCGTCCCAGCTGGAGAGTGCGTCTGTGTGGCCCGTCCCAAAGAGCAGGAGAGGGCGTTTGTGTGGCCCGTCCCAGCTGGAGAGTGCGTCTGTGTGGCCCGTCCCAAAGAGCAGGAGAGTGCGTTTGTGTGGCCCGTCCCAGCTGGAGAGTGCGTCTGTGTGGCCCGTCCCAAAGAGCAGGAGAGTGCGTTTGTGTGGCCGTCCCGAAGAGCTGGAGAGTGTGTTTGTGTGGCCCGTCCCAAAGAGCAGCAGAGTGCGTTTGTGTGACCCATCCCAAAGAGCAGCAGAGTGCGTTTGTGTGGCCCGTCCCAAAGAGCTGGAGAGTGCGTTTGTGTGGCCCGTCCCAAAGAGCAGGAGAGTGTGTTTGTGTGGCCCGTCCCAAAGAGCAGGAGAGTGTGTTTGTGTGGCCCGTCCCAAAGAGCTGGAGTGTGTGTCTGTGTGGCCCGTCCAAAAGAGCTGGAGAGTGTGTTTGTGTGGCCCGTCCCAAAAAGCAGGAGAGTGCGTCTGTGTGGCCCGTCCCGAAGAGCTGGAGAGTGCGTTTGTGTGGCCCGTCCCAAAGAGCAGGAGAGTGCGCTTGTGTGGCCCGTCCCAAAGAGCTCGAGAGTGCGTTTGTGTGGCTCGTCCCGAAGAGCAGGAGAGTGTGTTTGTGTGGCCCGTCCCAAAGAGCAGGAGAGTGCGTTTGTGTGGCCCGTCCCAGCTGGAGAGTGCGTTTGTGTGGCCCGTCCCAAAGAACAGGAGAGTGTGTTTGTGTGGCCCGTCCCAAAGAGCAGGAGAGTGCGTTTGTGTGGCCCGTCCCAAAGAGCTGGAGTGTGTGTCTGTGTGGCCCGTCCAAAAGAGCTGGAGAGTGTGTTTGTGTGGCCCGTCCCAAAAAGCAGGAGAGTGCGTCTGTGTGGCCCGTCCCGAAGAGCTGGAGAGTGCGTTTGTGTGGCCCGTCCCAAAGAGCAGGAGAGTGCGCTTGTGTGGCCCGTCCCAAAGAGCTCGAGAGTGCGTTTGTGTGGCTCGTCCCGAAGAGCAGGAGAGTGTGTTTGTGTGGCCCGTCCCAAAGAGCAGGAGAGTGCGTTTGTGTGGCCCGTCCCAGCTGGAGAGTGCGTTTGTGTGGCCCGTCCCAAAGAACAGGAGAGTGTGTTTGTGTGGCCCGTCCCAAAGAGCAGGAGAGTGCGTTTGTGTGGCCCGTCCCAAAGAGCTGGAGAGTGTGTTTGTGTGGCCCGTCCCAGCTGGAGAGTGTGTTTGTGTGGCCCGTCCCAAAGAGCAGGAGAGTGTGTTTGTGTGGCCCGTCCCAGCTGGAGAGTGTGTTTGTGTGGCCCGTCCCAAAGAACAGGAGAGTGTGTTTGTGTGGCCCGTCCCAGCTGGAGAGTGTGTTTGTGTGGCCCGTCCCAGCTGGAGAGTGTGTTTGTGTGGCCCGTCCCAAAGAGCAGCAGAGTGCGTTTGTGTGGCCCGTCCCAAAGAGCAGCAGAGTGTTTTTGTGTGGCCCGTCCCAGCTGGAGAGTGTGTTTGTGTGGCCCGTCCCAAAGAGCAGGAGAATGTGTTTGTGTGGCCCGTCCCAAAGAGCAGGAGAATGTGTTTGTGTTGCCCGTCCCAGCTGGAGAGAGAACAGACAGAACAAGCACTCGCTGACAGTCTGAGCTGCTCCTGTGGAACGGCCCAGGCCCAGTGGTCAGAATGTGCCGGTGTCTGATGTTTTACCTTCTCCTGGTGGACACATCAGAACTGCACACAGGATGACCTCAGAGCGTGTTTAAGAGAGGTCAAGTGTACGTGTCTGATACATTCTGATGTTGCAACGTGCTCCTCCCCTGCGTATGCTCAATATTCTTCATATTAAAAGCATAACCATCTGGAACTTTTTTTTTGAATTATATTCTTATTTTTTAATATATCATACAATGTTTGTCAAAGTTCCGCTCAACAAAACACAGGGAAGTCTGAGGGAGACATACTGTGCGAAATTAACTTTTATGGGCTTTTAACGTTGTAACAGTGTTTCCTCATCATTCGTTTACTCAGAGGTGAGTTTTGATTGATTCCTGCATGTTTGAGTTCATCCTGTTTTGTCCTGCAACTCCAGAGGCTCCAGTGCTCTGAAAGGCCATATCCCTTTTCCCCTATCCTCGCCCACATCCCTGTACTTTGTATTATTATTTGAAACAATCAGACTCAGAGTGACACATGTTCTAAAACGTCACATATAATTTTGGAATATGGAAAGTCTAAGGACCTGTTCCTATTGCCAGCTGTTTTAGATCCAGATTGTGTTTTACAATGAGCAAAATGTAAAATGACAATCTACAATCTTTAAGAGAGCAAACCCGGTGTGGTGGCACATGTAGAAGGGACATAACGAATTTAAAATCAGAAATCAGAATCAGAAAAGGTTTATTGCCATTGTTAATGAACAGAATTCACAAACATAGGAACTTGTCCTGGTGATTCAGTGCAACATAAAACAATGAACAATGAGAAAACAACCTGTATAAGTGGCCTCCTGCCTGAGGGGAGTGGCCTCCTGCCTGAGGGGAGTGGCCTCCTGCCTGAGGGGAGTGGCCTCCTGCCTGAGGGGAGCGGCCTCCTGCCTGAGGGGAGCGGCCACCTGCCTGAGGGGAGCGGCCTCATGCCTGAGGGGAGTGGCCTCCTGCCTGATCCTGCAGACATTCAGATCCTGCAGACGTTCAAGCGCTGCAGACGTTCAGGCCCTGCAGACGTTCAGATCCTGCAGACGTTCAGGCTCTGCAGACGTTCAGGTCCTGCAGACGTTCAGGTCCTGCAGACGTTCAGGCCCCGCAGACGTTCAGATCCTGCAGACGTTCAGGCTCTGCAGACGTTCAGGTCCTGCAGACGTTCAGGTCCTGCAGACGTTCAGATCCTGCAGACGTTCAGATCCTGCAGACGTTCAGATCCTGCAGACGTTCAGATCCTGCAGACGTTCAGATCCTGCTGACGTTCAGATCCTGCAGACGTTCAGATCCTGCAGACGTTCAGATCCTGCAGACGTTCAGATCCTGCGGACGTTCAGATCCTGCAGACGTTCAGATCCTGCAGAGATGGAAGTCTACAGTCACACCTAAAAATTATTGATTCGTTTTATTTAATTTACAGCTGAGATTTTAAATATCTAATATCAGTGTTTGTCTGTCAATGTCCACTGTCCCTGATCAAGGACGATTTGGGGTTTTGTTCTGAAGGAGAAACAGCCACAGAGACATGCTGTGTACTGTTGGAAAGCTGTTCAGACAAACACTGTTTGTAAAATGACTGAATTACAATACACCAGATTTGACTTTTGTCAACTTTTGTCCAGCTGACAGAATGCAATTTTCTTTTGCTGACAAATGAAGTAATAAAAACATCTTTAGGTTCAGGTTGGGCCATTTAGTTGTTTTAACATGAAAGTTCTTTTGTTGATTAAAAACGGACCAAAAAGTAAAAATTAGAAGAATAAAAAGAGGGCGTTTTGTCTAGTTAGGGTACACTTTATTGCTGTCTGCATTTGACCCTTTGAACCTGTCAGGAGCAGGACCAGTGACCCAGATCTCTGTGCTCAGCTTGGTCAGGATGTTTTGGGCTGATCAGGGAAGGCGGAGAGCCAGGAGGAAACCCACCCAGACACGGGGCCTGCTCCAACTCAGGAGTCCAACTTGCGACCTTCTTGCTGTGAGGCGAGAGTGCTATCCACTCTGCACCGTGCTGTCTGTGTGTCGTGGTGATGGAAAGATCGACCCATTTGCATCAATTTGCACAATGTGCTGTAATGTGCGATACAACTGTGTCAGGAGAAAAGTGAAACATCGATGCAAATCAAAAGACGAAATGACGTGCAATGGACTTTCTATTATTGTCTCGGTTAATCTAGATGAATACAAAACTTAATAAAGATTGATTGTCAGATTGAGCGAGGTATCGGATCAGTATCGGAGATAACAAAGTATAAAAATGTGATATTGAGCAAGAAAAGCATCTTAAATGAATCGTATCGCAGCAAGCGGAGGAGCACATGGTACCGAGAGCTGAGCGTCCGTCACTTAAAGCTGGGCCTCATTTTCAAACACCAAAGTATTTAACCTTTCTAAATCATCCTGGCGCTCTATGACACCACACTAGTTTTTGCATACATTGTTTTGTGTTGTTTTATACCTCCAGCACAGCTTTAGATCTGCTTTTTCAGACCCAAAAGTGACGCTGGGGAAGTCCCTGCACAGCCAATCAAGTTTGAAACGATGCGATGTTTAGTAATCGGAGTAAGACAAGAAGTTCTTCTTTTACAGGACACTTTCTGGAGTGAAAACACAATTTTCTAATTATAAGGAAAAAAAGTTTAGTTTCCCAACTTTGAGAGAGCTGTCAATCATGATGTGTCAATCATGATGTGTCAATCATGATGTGTCAATCTTGATGTATCAATCATGACGTGTCAATCATGATGTGTCAATCATGACGTGTCAATCATGATGTGTCAATCATGACGTGTCAATCATGATGTGTCAATCATGATGTGTCAATCTTGATGTATCAATCATGACGTGTCAATCATGATGTGTCAATCATGATGTGTCAATCATGACGTGTCACTCATGACGTGTCAATCATGACGTGTCAATCATGACGTGTCAATCATGATGTGTCAATCATGACGTGTCAATCATGATGTGTCAATCATGACGTGTCAATCATGACGTGTCAATCATGACGTGTCAATCATGATGTGTCAATCATGACGTGTCAATCATGATGTGTCAATCATGATGTGTCAATCATGACGTGTCAATCATGACGTGTCAATCATGATGTGTCAATCATGACGTGTCAATCATGATGTGTCAATCTTGATGTGTCAATCATGATGTGTCAATCATGATGTGTCAATCATGACGTGTCAATCATGATGTGTCAATCATGACGTGTCAATCATGATGTGTCAATCATGATGTGTCAATCATGATGTGTCAATCTTGATGTGTCAATCATGATGTGTCAATCATGATGTGTCCATCATGATGTGTCAATCATGACGTGTCAATCATGATGTGTCCATCATGATGTGTCAATCATGACGTGTCAATCATGTGTCGGCCCCTGAGCTCCTGTGGCCGGCAGATGGCGCTCTCTCGCGGCTCCCAGCCCTTTACATGACTCTTTATTCTTTTCTTTTTTGTCATGTTTTTTGCTCGAGGCCCCGCCCCCCGCGCGCGCCGTGCGGCTCCAGGAAGCGGAAGTCCAGCGCAGAGTTTGAGAGTTTGGGAAAAGTTTGTAGAAAGTTTGTGACAGCGGTTTGGACTGACGCAGATCGAGCAACATGAGGTGAGTGCGAGCCGAGCCCGGCCTGTGCTGCCTCTGGACCCGGGGCCACGCTCCTGTGCCCCGGGCTCAGAGCCTCAGGGGCCCGGGGACTGCGCACAGGGACAACAGGAAGAACCAGTCCCGGAGAGAGGCGCAAAGTGACTTTAAACCAGGACTAAACCAGGACTGAACCAGGACTGAACCAGGACTGAACCAGGACTAAACCTGGACTGAACCAGGACTAAACCTGGACTGAACCAGGACTGAACCAGGACTGAACCAGGACTGTACCAGGACTAAACCTGGACTGAACCAGGACTAAACCTGGACTGAACCAGGACTGAACCAGGACTGTACCAGGACTAAACCTGGACTGAACCAGGACTGAACCAGGACTAAACCTGGACTAAACCTGGACTGAACCTGGACTGAACCAGGACTGAACCAGGACTGTACCAGGACTAAACCTGGACTGAACCAGGACTGTACCAGGACTAAACCTGGACTGAACCAGGACTGAACCAGGACTGTACCAGGACTAAACCTGGACTGAACCTGGACTGAACCAGGACTGAACCAGGACTAAACCTGGACTAAACCTGGACTGAACCAGGACTGAACCAGGACTGAACCAGGACTGAACCTGGACTAAACTAAACCAGGACTGGACCAGGTCCTGCTTTAGTCCTGGTTTAGTCCTGCTTTAGCCCTGGTTTAAATACAAACAACCATCATGTGGGGCTGAATTATCTTCTCACTTTTTGAGGTGAGATTGGAAACTGTTGTGCAGTGTTTCTCAAACTGTGGTGTGACAGCCCCTCTACAGTTCTATGGTTTAGACCTACTTTATACATAGAATAGTCCTTTTAGATCTGCTTTAGTCCTTTTAGATCTCCTGTAGATCTGCTGTAGATCTACAGCAGATCTACAGGAGATATGCTGGGACTGGAAGAGCCTTATCTTGGTGTACTTGGTGTGGTGAACCATCCTTCCTCCAGCTCCACTGTCTCTCTCGCGTCCGTCAGCGTGGGATCTCTCCTTCACTGTGGGATCTCTCCTTCACTGTGGGATCTCTCCTTCACTGTGGGATCTCTCCTTCACTGTGGGATCTCCTTCACTGTGGGATCTCTCCTTCACTGTGGGATCTCTCCTTCACTGTGGGATCTCTCCTTCACTGTGGGATCTCTCCTTCACTGTGGGATCTCTCCTTCACTGTGGGATCTCTCCTTCACTGTGGGATCTCTCCTTCACTGTGGAACTCCTCCAGGTTTCTACACTCTCCCAAAGGGTTTTGTAGTTTTGCCTTGATGGTCTGAGGAGTGTCTAAGACGGGGTGTCAAACTCATTTGGGCCGCGGGCCGTATGTTTGACACCCCTGGTCTAAGGACAGCTAAGGGAGCTTGGGACATTTGCCAATTTCTTCTGAACATTATTTAATCTGTTTTCACTGTTGCTCTTCGAGACGGCTGCTGTTGTGATATCGAGCGCTGCAGAAATAACATTGTACAACTAATACATTTTTTAATTTGTGCTGAACATTATTCAGTAAACTATAAAAGTGCTTTCACAATTTGAAGTTTTATATATTACTACATCAAAATGTCACAATAAATGATAATATTGAAACCGCTTTATGCCACAATAATCTCTTAAATGTACAATATCTTTGAAAAATGAGCAGTAAAAATACAAAACTAAAGTCATAGTTGTATAATTTGTCATAAAAGTCACTTATTCGACTCTATGTTAAAACTACATAAAAATAACCAGCAATTCTTTATTGAACGATAAGTATGATTATTAACAGTTATTTACATCCTAAATAAGGTTACATAGGGAACAGTAACTTCTGAACTCTTCCTGGTGACATGTACAGTATGTGAACAATCTATCTGAAATATGATGTCATAATAATGTAAGAAGCAGCTATAATGAACTGAGCCGGTGGCAAAAGAGCGTGGTTACAGTGAATTCAAGAAGCTGCAGGTGACGTATCCACGTGCAACTGTCCCCAGTCTCAGGTCATCGATATAGTAACTCAAGTCTGACTCAAGTCCAAGTCACAACTTGTAAGTCCACACCTCTGTTTTTAAAGATACGATACATCACAGTCTCTGGGTTACATCCCTACTCTGCGGCCACCATTACATTATTGCATCTTTGTGATAATAGTGTGATGTTGGTCCCTCTCGTAGCTTGTCCTTCAGAGCGCTGATGTGAACAGTGTTGTTCCCTCTCGTAGCTTGTCCTTCAGAGCGCTGATGTGAACAGTGTTGTTCCCTCTCGTAGCTTGTCCTTCAGAGCGCTGATGTGAACAGTGTTGTTCCCTCTCGTAGCTTGTCCTTCAGAGCGCTGATGTGAACAGTGTTGGTCCCTCTCGTGTTGACGTTTAGGCCCGGTGTGACTGCTCTATAAATAACCCTGAACAGGAAGTGGTGAGCTTTATCCCAAACGCAGACTTCCTGCCTCACACGCGAGTCCTGGCTGTCGTGTCTCATCTCTGCTCTGGATGTGTCCTCTCGTCTTTCACATGTCTTATGTCTGGACAGTTTGGCTGCCACACCTCTGTCACTCTGCCCCAGGGTGATTGATGTAGTTTTAGGACTGCTGGATTGTGGATGGCCTCAGAATCGCAAATACTTGTCATTGTCACTGAAATCATAATTTCAATAGATGATTTATTTTCTGTCAAATCTAGGACTATAGACTTATGGTCTGATATTATTTTTCTTGTGTGATACGGATATCAATCCAAGTTCAGCTGCAGAAACATATTGACTGTACTTCCCAGATGCCTTTGTGTCTCAGTCAAAGGTCTCAGCGCAGCTTTAGCTGGAGGATTTTTCAAGTAGAGTCAGCAGATTGTGTTGCTGCCGTTTGAGGAGAGTACGGGTCCTGCAGTCTGTGCATTCAGGGGGAGCTAGTATCAAAAATGTATTGAAGAATTACCGGTATCATTACTAATAGTTGTCAATAATAAGTTTGGGTAAAGATGAATTCTCACAATTCTTTTGAGTTTGCCAACTCTTTAGAATCCATTTTGCTAGGCTCCCGCTGATTCATTTGCAGTCCACAAAGTGGTTTAATGGGCCAATCCCACAGGTGGAAAGGAACCAATCACAGAACAGCTTTGTAAACACCAAGAAAAACATGGTGGCACTTCGGTCTGATTTAGTAGAAAGATGGAAATACGGACTCACAATAGCGTTTTGTACATTTGTGGAGGAGAAAGAGGTCTGTGCCCGACGGCTTTTGGGGAAAGACTTTCCAGATTTATTCATGTGAATAATTAAATTCAGAGACATGGATCAATCTAGCGTGCACCAGGTTACCATCTGGGTGTCCTAAAACATGAAATGTCAAAACAAAAGAACTCAACAATTTGCCTGGAAAGTTCAGAATGAAATCCTGTATTTATTTTATTTTATACAGATCAATGTCAATCTAGTCACCAATTTCATCTCCCCAAATTCAGATGGGCCTGATCGACAGGTGGGTTTGCCAATCAGAGACGGACCTGGTCCGTCTGTATCAAAACAAAAATGACTACTTACGAGGGACAAAGAAACGAAAGATGCTATAGTACCATATCATCCAAAAGGAGCACGCTGGTCTCAAAATGCTGGACTTCTGGTGGTCTCAAGAGTCTCTAAAAGCACAGTAGGAGGTAGAGCGACACAGTCTCTTCATTTAAGACCAGGCTTAAAACCTTCCTCTTTGAAATCGCTTCAGGCTATTTAACTGGTCAGGCCAGTTTAGAACAGAAATAAAACCTAGTTTCCCAGCTACGCTGCCCTAGGAGTAACTATGCTGGGGAAGTATGGCAGCTGTACCGTTAAGATTCCTTAGATAGACTTGCACAATCCTGACCTGTGGACTTGGACTGCTCCCCCTCCCCCTTCTCAGGCAACTGCTGATTTGATACTGTAGCTAGAATAGAAGTCTAATAACTGAACACCGCTTGGGTTCAATTTGAGGAGGCTGTTATTCCCAATCACCCCTCTCCAGGTGTCACTGTCATTAGGCCAAGAAGAAAAAAAATGGTGTGTTTCCGGTAACCCGACCAACCTGGATTTCAAAATAAAGAAAACCCGACCTTAAACATTTTATTGAATATTTACTGGCCGTACGTTTCGAGAATGTCAAATTGTGAGAACGGATCTAAAAGCTGTAGGAAAAAATCATCTGTGGAGATCGTAAGATATGAAAATCGCCGCACCGTTGATAGGTTTCGTTTTACCTACGGGCACATCCATGTTTGTGCGAGAAATCTGCGCGGATGCTCTATTTGCTCAGCGTGCAGAGCGACAGTCATGGCGGGGGTGATCTGCACGCCCGGGGCAGCAGCGGTGAAGATATTTGGCGTGACTGTCAAAGTGCTCACATCATCCAGTGACGATAAGAAAAATAGTGAACGTAGAGCTCACCGAACACGCGCGCAGGGCGACTGCTAATGACACTTTTCCTGTGGTTGTACTAGTATAGATGTAGAGAACTATTTTATTCAATATCTGCACCAATAAAGCCACTTCAATAAGAAGCGCTCACTTCTGATAAAAGAAAACTGTCTGCCAAACCTGTGCAAGGATTAAAATATATATATATAATAAAAATTAAAAAAATCTGACCTACCTTCCTGGATTTTTTTTTCTATGTTACCGGAAACACACTATTTTTTTTAATTTTTTTGGTATTAACCTCGTGGGCATTGAAGTCCACCAGTAGAACAACAGAGTCCAGGAAGGCCGGGTGCTCTGCACAGGCTGAATAGAAACCTGTCCCCAACCTGAAGGTGTAGGGCAGCGACCCTCTCTTTCACTGGGATAAACACCAAGATGGCTACTTTATGCAAGATGGTGCTGCAGACGGATGCCCTGGTGTTTCTGTGCACTTTGTTTTGTCTGTTTTTTTGCGGAAATCGTGTGTCAGTGTGTTCTTACACTCATGAAGAGCTCGTAACCATCAGAACTATAATTCCTACGGATCTTGTTCCAGTTTTTTTAGCATCTGCTGCGGAATACATACATTAAAGGGACCCTCTCTTTCCCATTTATTTTTAATTTAATTGGTAGAATGGCAGTCTGAATCATCAATACATTTATGTATTTAGATATTATTCCCACTGAGTTCTGATTTCTAGGTTTTAACAAATAATTCAATCAGAGGGTTACAATGGTCATTGCTTTGCTTAATTTCTTGGTTATAATAACTCCTTATTTGTAAATATCTATAAAAGTCTTGTTTCTCCAAGCCAAATGATTCTTTCCACACATAAAAACCTTTCACGTGATTATCTTTTACAATTTGGTAATAGACTTTTATCACTTTAGTTATCCAGATTTAAAATCTTGGCCATAAGCTATCCAGTTTAACATATTTGTTAAGGTTTTGTGTTTTGATTAGTTCTTTCCATGTTTTAAGCACAGATTTTACCCAGGGATAATTAACCTCCTCGATATGGCTCAACTGTCCATCTGCCAGTAAGGCTTGTATCTTGTATCCTGAGATTGTTTAATTCCATTCATCAATCAGCCAGTTGGGGATGGAGACTGGGAACAGGTAAAGAAACCTGGGCAGAACATTCATTTTTATGGTTTCAATCCTTTGATTTAGGCTCAAGTATGGGATATGGGTTATGAGATTAAATCTTTCAAGATCTTTTTTATAGTAGTAAAAAGAGGGGTAATCATTTTGCCTCAAATTGTTGATAGATCTTGATGTAGGACCACACCCCAGTATCTCAGTGAATCCATTTGCCACTTGAATGGGTAACATTTCAGTTTTTGTAAATTTAGTTTGTATCTCGACATCAGACCAATTTTTTGGAAGAGTTGCATCACTGTGGGGATGGAAACTTCTGGTTTGGTCAAATATGATATAACATCGTCTGCATAGCGGGCAATTGTCTGTTCCATCCCATCGATTGTAACACCATGAATTGTTTTTGATTGTCTAATATATTGGGCCGGTGGTTCCAGATAAACAGGAGGGGGGACCAGGCACAGCCCTGTCTCAACCCTCTCTCAAGGGTCAGCGGATCCGTCAGGTGGCCATTGATTTTAATTCTTGATGTTGGACCATCGTATAGCGCTCCAACGTATTTTGCAATTAAGTCATGCATTTGAAATGTGTTCAGCACCTTAAATAAGGCCAGCAACAGAATCTAAAGCTTTCCCCGTGTCCAAGCCAATGATCACAGCTTAATAAACGGTACATTATTGAAATGTGTTATTTAAACTTGAAATGACTTGTATATTCTGTTTTTTTCCCAGGAGTCCAGCTGACCCTGTGTAGTGATGCAGGGACCAGTAGACAGCAGCTCAGGGGCCCAGGAGCCCATCCCACCTGCAGGTGAGACAAACAGCTTGATGAACATCCATCTCTCTAGGCTCGTTTAGTCCTGGGTTTGATCCAGTTTTGACCTGGTTTTTAGACCTGGGTGAGACTTTGTTCCAGTTTAGAGTTCACATGGGTAGATTCAATATTTCTACGTGGGCTCTCGCTTCACAGCAAGAAGGTCCTGGGACTGATTCCCAGGTGGTGCAGGGCCTTTCTCTGTGGAGTTTGCATGTTCTCCTCCTGTCTGCGTAGGTTTCCTCCAGGTACTCCAGTTTCCCCTTCCACTAACTATAAACATGTGTTGTGCTGCCCGATGGTTGAGTGGTTAACGTATGTCATGAGATCGAGCCCCAACTCCAACACTGCATGTCCCCCCTTCTCTCTCATCCCCCATTTCACATCGTCTTTCCTGTCTAATAAAGTCACCGCCCAAAAATGAATGAGAGCGAATGCAAAAGGGATTATTAGCCCATGACTAATCTGGCGTGTTTACATCATGTGTTTCGTGTATGTTCATTAACGTGCACTGTCTCGACCAATTAAAAAAATAAAAAGAAACACCTCCCCTCTTGTGTTTGGTTAAAAAAATATAGTTTTTAATTGGTTAGTTTCAGTTAGTTAGTTGGAGGGCCTTTATCGCCGCGCGCGGCTTTAATTAGGCCCGAGCGCCACAAGCTGGCGAGAGGCCTATTAATCTCGTAAGGCCGTGCGGAGCACGGCTGCGAAAGTGCGCACGTAGTGCGCGCGAAATCGAGCGCAAAGCGCTTGCCCACTTCCAAACACTCACTAACGCACTCCTTCACTCACGCACGCCCCGTGCATACTAATTAGTAGTAGGAAATAGGAGATCTTCTACTGAAAGTGTTTTTCAGACTTCCTATAAGTGATCTGTTCTTCTGTATCTACCTCTGTATCTACCTGCGTTGCACCAATGAAATTTCCCCATGTGGGACAATAAAGGAATAGCTTATCTTATCTTATCTTAAAATGGAACACTACCGTTGTAAACGGGCGAAGCCCGTGCAAAAGTGCGCACTAAACGAGCACTTTACATTGGGATGAGGACCGCTTCGCGGTCCTCATCGCGGTCCTCATCCCAATGTAAAGTGCTCATTTGCCCTGAGTAGCTCACGAATACGTTCCCCATCTCTTGCATGTTCCGTGCATATAAGCATGTAATGCAAAAATGTAACATTATTACTGTATAGAGGGCCAAAAACACAAAGTGGGCGGAGCCCACTCAAAATTAACGAAAGTACCCGTCAGTGACCGAAAATGTATAGTTTATGATATTTGAAAAATGGGAAACATTGTTTTCGCATCGGAATATTATTCTTTCTTTCTTTCTTCTTCTTCTCGGGACCAACCCCCCTATTTTTCACCCAGTGAACATTGACGAAAAGTCACAAAAATTTGCACACCTCTAAAAATCGTGCCTCTCTACATTCTGGCTATTTCTCTTTTCTAAAATAAAAAAAAATTGGCGCGTCAGCGCCCCCAAATGTACCAAAAATGCATTGAGAGATGGGAAATGACCCAAAAAAAATCTGATCGTAGAATCATGAAATTTGGCGCAGAGGTAGATGGTGACAAGAGAAGTAAAAAATATTATTACGGCAACGCCGTCCGCCCAACCAAATGTCGGCCATATTGCTTCAAAAATGGCTAAACATGACTTCGGCGTTTTTCCAAACGTCGTACTTTTACGAACTCCTCCCAGGGCGTTGGCCCTAAAAAGCTGAAATTTGGTGAAAATGCTACTGAGGAGTGGGACATCAAAAGTTATCCAAATTACATTGATACCTGTCACGGTCTCTGTGCGGCGAAGCCGCAAACTGTAGCAAGAATTTCAGAAATCTCCCAAATTTTACATTTCTGCCGTTTGCGCAGATAAAGTCCGAATTGCGTCAAATTAGAATCAGTTGTTAAACTCTTTGCCCTAAACCTACTTGAAGTGAAATAAATTAATTTGGAGCCACAGCGCCCCCTACAGATCTTGTATGGAGGTTAAATGTTTAGTTTTGAGAAATTTTATGAAATTTGACACACAACTCAATTTTAGAATCCCCATCAAAAAAGTCAATGAGACCCATGTCATAATTGTTATGGCGTTGCCGTAACGATGACCGAAACCTTCCATGTTATTCCAATGGGGAAATCGCCAGAACATGTTTACACTTTAGACTTTCACAAACTCCTCCCAGGGCGTCAGCCCTATTAACCTGAAATTTGGTGAGACTCATCTTCAGGGGTGGACCGTCAAAAGTTATCCACATTTTTAATCAAAGAGTCACGGTGTCTGTGCGGTAAAGCCGCACATTTTGCCAAGAATTCAAAATAAAATTGCTTTTTGATGGTAAAACAAAGGGGAGAAGATGTGACAGCGTCACAGATTCAGCAGTAGGCGTAATAAAAGGACAATTGGGGCGCGTTAGCGCCCCCTCCTCTTGCGGCGTGGCGGCGGTGTGGCGGCAGCGTGGCGAGGGCCGATCATTGCCGCTTGCGGCTATATTTAGTCTTATTTTTGCGATCGCTATTTGCAACGCAAATATTCTTTTAAAAGCACTTTTGGCAACATACTATTGCAGCCTTATTTAGTCCTTGTTAAGTCCTGATTCAGACCTTGTTCAGTTGATTTGAGGTATAACCTTTCTCCTAATCTCTGTATGAGTTTTAGTAGAAGCCTTCTGTTGCGGAAATGAGCTGTTGATTTGAATTTTGTTCCAGAACGCCGGCGCCATCTGTGGGCTCAAAGCAAGGACTCCACATGGCAGTCCTCCTCCAAACCAGAACCGGACCAAGAGCTCAACCAGGATCTGGACCAGACCCAGAACCAGGATCCAGGCAGCATCCAGCAAAATGGTCAGTCCTTGATCAGCCCCTGTGCTCCTACAGGATGTTTCTCAAACTGTGCCACGAATCTTATATTCTTATATATATCTTATCTTATATTAGTGATAAATAATGTATTTACAGTTGTGGTCTCCTGTATGCAGGAAAAGCAGGGCTTTTCAACTTAAGGCCCGAGGACCAAATCAGGCTCGCCAAGTGATTTAGTCTGGCCCACAACCCATCTTCCAAATATTGAAATAAATCTTGTTTACTGGTTTAATTCTGGGATAGCACTAGTTAAGATCTAGTTTGGTCTGCTTTAGCATGTTTTAAGGTTTAAGTCCTGGTTCAGACTTGGTTGGTACTAGTCTAGTCCTGGTTTAATTCTGGTTCAATGCTAGATGGGCAAGAGAGGTCTAGCTCACTTTGTCTTCCCAAATAATTTAGCCCAGGATGATCGGATAAGAAAAAATATATAATCTTTCACCAAACACTAACTTGATCTTGTGATAAACAGCTGTATTTCCACTGATGCCAATGTATATGTTGAGCCCACATGCTTAGTAGAATAAAGCTTGCACCAAGACTCCAAATAATATATTTCCAGTTTATGATACATTTACAATTATTAAAAGCCAAATGCATTACATAAAGAGAGGTTAATACGCAGCATAGCGGTGTAGTAGAGAAGTGAATAATAAATATAATATTTGTTATGTATTTTAAACACAATATAGTATTTCTGGAGGGGTTGTGGCTTCAAACTTCTGACATGGATCAAGACCATTCTAAAAGTATTCCCTTTCAGGAAAGATCTAAATTCGGTCCATTTATGTGACTGTTTTCAGTATAAAATTTTGTTCAAATGAGTGTATAGTTTTGATATTTATTTTAGCATTGATTAGTATCTATTGATCTTTTAGGGCGTGTCCCCCACAAGATCAGCAGCTGGCTCTCTGAATGCAGGTACTGTCTTCACACTGCACACTACTGTTCAGATCGGGCCCAAAAAAATCCAGCCTGACCCAGTCTGAGCAAGCGTACTCACTGTCAGAACCCGGCCCGGATAAGTGCTTACATGTATGGGCCATGCACTCCAAGAGCCAGAGTAACGTACCAGATTTTATGTTCCATCCTGGCAGAAATGTACTGGCAGGAAAGAGTGCTCGTGGTGAGGTTTCATGTCTTCACAGGTTTTAGGGTTCTTCCTGCAGGTGTCCCCGGTGGCAGAAGTGCTTGTCCCCCGGCCCGCTGACCCACATTATCTCTCTCCCATCACTTCTTTTACTCTTTAAGGACATCTGTGCTCTTTTCTTCTTATTTATGCACTATTCATTAGCTACGCACTTTCATTCATGCACCTTCTCCTCTCACGTTGTGTTGCTAACATAGCTTACTTGGGAGATAAAAAGCTTGTCTCAAGAGAAAGTGTACACTGCAGTGGCTCATGTGGTACACATGTGCCCCGCTGAGCATGTATTTGGAGCGTGTGGGTGGCCTGTTGACTGTCTGTTACTGTTACACTGTAGTGCACTGCGAGGCGTATTTGACAAATGTCGTACAGATTCCCATGGATTTGTGCGAGAACACTTGTCTGATTTCTTGAAAACCCCTCCATACTTCTGCAGTGTCTGGAAAAAAAAAAAAAACTTTTTTGTGTGTCCTGAACCGCACTGGTCTTGCATTAGGTGTACATCTGATGTTGGGGATGCACCAATACTGAGATTTTCCCCGATTCAGAAAAATGTTATGGATCAGTTATCTGTTTCAGATCTCATGTACTGTGTGAAGGATACAAATCTATCATAGTAATCTTCCTCCTAATAAGAGGATAAGCAATCAAGCTCATGCATGTGAAATAGAAAGATGAGCAGGGGAATAAGGTCAGAAACCTCGCAGCTGAAGAAAACAGAAATGAAAAACCATATCACACTGACCCCACGTGTTGGGTTTGCCCAGATAAAAGCAAAGTCTGAGATCGTTGGTGGTTGTAAACTTAGGCATGCGATACGCACAATGAACTGAAAAATGGCTAGCAAGATTCCAAGATGCATAAGAAACATAATTTAAGAATGATTTGGCAGATATTATTGAAGAGGCAGCCTTGGCTAATGACATAATGATAGAAATGAGAGATTAAGACCACCACCCGTTATAGGCTAAATGGGGTTGAAGGTATGAAGCAATAACGGCAGAAATTAGAGTCATACTGAACAGTTTACCTACTGTGAAAGAATATGATAAGGAAATGGTGAGCAGTCAGAGCAGCCCAATAGACTGTCAGCTGCCAGGCTGGAGAATGACAGCAATAAGGGATGATCGCTTCATCACCATAGGAATTGGGACAAATAGGCTGAGCGAGAGCAATTATAACAGCTACATGAGAATATACAAAACCGGCAAATTGAATAAGGTCTTCCCCCCCCTAAAAGGAGCCCTGCAGGAGAGGAAGGAGAGGAAGAGCAACATGAAAATGTCAAAACACATGCAGGCCAATAAAAACGTGTTAAATAAACAGGAGAGGGATTTAATGAACAGATCAGGGGCAGATGCAAATGCGATGAAGTGCTGAAGGTTAGACCAATGCCCAAGAGAGGGCTCGGAAATGCCTAAAAGAATCTGGATACATTTAGTGGGACTTGCAAAATGGTAAAGCATCAGCCAAGCAAATTAGTGATAGTCAAGATAGCGACGCAGAGTGTCGCGCCGATAGCGACGCAGAGTGCGCAGAGTGTCGCGCCGATAGCGACGCAGAGTGCGCAGAGTGTCGCGCCGATAGCGACGCAGAGTGCGCAGAGTGTCGCGCCGATAGCGACGCAGAGTGCGCAGAGTGTCGCGCCGATAGCGACGCAGAGTGCGCAGAGTGTCGCGCCGATAGCGACGCAGAGTGTCGCGCCGATAGCGGCGCAGAGTGTCGCGCCGATAGCGGCGCAGAGTGTCGCGCCGATAGCGGCGCAGAGTGTCGCGCCGATAGCGGCGCAGAGTGTCGCGCCGATAGCGGCGCAGAGTGTCGCGCCGATAGCGGCGCAGAGTGTCGCGCCGATAGCGGCGCAGAGTGTCGCGCCGATAGCGGCGCAGAGTGTCGCGCCGATAGCGACGCAGAGTGTCGCGCCGATAGCGACGCAGAGTGTCGCGCCGATAGCGACGCAGAGTGCGCAGAGTGTCGCGACGCAGAGTGTCGCGACGATAGCGACGCAGAGTGTCGCGACGATAGCGACGCAGAGTGTCGCGACGATAGCGACGCAGAGTGTCGCGACGTTAGCGACGCAGAGTGCGCAGAGTGTCGCGCCGATAGCGACGCAGAGTGCCGCGCCGATAGCGCCGCAATATCGGCGTCGCTATCACCGATAGCGCTGCGGCGATAGCGATAGCGTCGTGATGGCGATGGATAGCGCCGCGGCGAGATGGCGATGGTGATAGCAACGCGGCGGAGTGGGCGATAGCGACGAGGCGGAGTGGGCGATAGCGACGCGGCGGAGTGGGCGATAGCGACGCGGCGGAGTGGGCGATAGCGACGCGGCGGAGAGTGGGCGATAGCGACGCGGCGGAGTGGGCGATAGCGACGCAGAGTGCCGTGCCCGATAGTGACAGTGGGGCTTCGGCTTCTATTCACTCCGTGGCTCCGATGAGGAAATGAGTGAACACGGTCGCTGCTCTGAACAGCTGCAAGTTCCCCGAGTTGATCTGGCGCTCTCACACCACGTTTGTGAAAGATATTTGCTCATTATATCCCACAAGTAAAGCGGGCCTATAACTTCACCGCTGAAACACCTGTCGCCATGGCAGCCAGTCTGCACGCGGACAAAATAAATAAATAAGAGCATCTTGCGCAAACATGAATAATAGGTAAAACGAAACTTATCAAAAGTGCAACGATTTTCATATCTTACCATCTCCACAGATGATTTTTTTTCCCGCAGCTTTTGGATTTTCTCTCACAATTTGACATTCTCGAAACGTACGGCCGGTAAATATGTGATAAAATGTATCGTTTTTTTTTTATTTATTTATTTTAAATCCAGCTCGGTCTGGTAACCGGAAACACACAATTTTTTTTTCTTGGCCTGACTGAGGGAAGGAGATTGTCACCCAAAATCTTACAATACATATAGTGTCCTGATATAGTGCAGTCGTCCTGTCCTCTGTGCATAAAGCACATGCTAACATAATAGACATCAGACAAATGGAAAAGATGACATTCTGACTTAGTTTTGAAATGGACAAATATGGACCAAATGAGACTTTTATTTAAATCTAGCTTTGCCATGATTGTTTCTTTTGTTGTTTCATTGACTTCTATTTGTAATTTTAATTAAAAAGCTGTTTGTTTATTATTTTTAATTAAAAAGAATTAAATAATAATTAGGCTGGTTGTCTTTAAGTTTCTAAGAATCTAAATTATTCACTTCAATATTTATATGAACTTATATATTATAACTATAACAGTCCTACAGAGCTTTCCCATAATCCCTCATGATAGTGACGTGATGGACAGTGCACGAGGCCGTATGTAAACACCTGCAGCATGGACAAAGCACTTGGCTTGAGTCATACGCCAAAGGAGAAGGCAACTACTACTTCTTTGCTCGTGGACCTAACAGAAGTTTGAAGTTGGACTGGATATTGGATATATTCTACTACTGTGTGTATTTTCTCTGTTGTGTGGATTGAAGAGGAAATACTATTGTTTGTATAACACTAACACACCGACATCATTCCGCCAAGGCAGGTGAGAACACACTTTATGGCATATTTTGTCTTAATGTAGGCTGCGGCTGCTGTTGGGAACTTTGGCCAAGCATTGAGAGGAGACGGCGAGGGGGGTGGGCACATTATGTTCACTTCATCTTTGCTTTAAGACAAATCTAGCTTGCTTAGGTATAATATTAGATTGCTTAGATTTGAATTTGCATTCTCTCAGATGCTCTCCAAGTTGCATTTGTTGCTTGTTAAGGAGCCAGACTGACTTGGCATGTCATGCGTGAGTGTCATTTATGATGCTTATGGCGCTTTCAGGTGCTTGTTGCATTTAGCCATTTCAGTTGTTGCATTGGGGTTCTTTCTACGATCGGTGGGGCCCTCTTCAGGGCTTGGGAATACAGACTGCACTACACGGTTTGTTTACTGAAGTTGACAGATCACGGAGACAGTCGCCATTAAACGACTGGGCTGTCTTCGGGGGGCCCCTTCAGCTCGGGGGCCCTAGGTAGTAGCCAGGCTTGCCTGCTGCTTTGTGGCGGCTCTGGGTGTGGGCCTGTGTGTATTTACAGTGCAGCAGAAACGGAGCAGAGTAAACACATGAAACGGCAGGGAACAGGTCGAGCCAGTGTGTGCGTGTGTTCCCAGCAATGTATTGATCCATCAGGTGGAATACTTGCCATGACTGCTGCTATAAATAACTTTTAAAATAAAACTTCTGTACATTTTTGATTGTGTTGTGGATCTTGTTTTAGTGTGGTTTTTTTTGCCCAAAAATTATACAAAACATATGGATAACACGTCATCTGTGTAATGTCTAACAGTTTATGGCACTGCAACGCTCAAGTATCCATCAATTATTCCACATCACTCCATCAATGGATACATGTAGTACATGTACTACAAAAAAATCATGGCAGTTTTTTATGGTTTTGAAGAGGGATTGACATGGGGACCATGGAATGTTCAGATCTATTCAACCTACAGTGCTCTGTACTTTGTATTGTTTCTGCATTGTTTGTTCTAATTATGATCTCGGATATAGCTTCTACTTTTCTGTAATCTGTACCTATAACTATAACAAAATGATTAGAGTGATTAGCTTTAGCATCACTCCTTAACTTCTTTTGTGCTCTTAGTTATTCAGCCAGTCCCCTTTCACTGGCGGAAGCTTTCTAAGTGCAGTGGTGTGTTACTGTAGCAACAGGTGAAAGGCCTGGGGCCAAGATGGCAGCCGCACGCACAGTGTCTGCAGAGGGACGTGAGGGCCATAGCAAACACAAGTTACACAACACTTTGTGTGTGCTCAGCGCTGTCCTGAAGTTTGTCCTGTTGATAAGAGCCACACTTGTGTAAGAGTTAGCAAAGACGGAGCTTCAGAAGGTGTGCTGCTGCTGTCAGGACACACAAGCAGACCAAACTATGTCCAGATTTGCTCCTGCTCGGGTCCTAGAGAGGTTCTTCAGGGCTGGACAAGGAGAGGCATAGACACAGGATGGACTCTGGAAACCTTAGATTGTACGTCCTCCTCCTGCCTGGACCTGGACTCCTACCGCCCGCTCATCCTGCGCCTTGTTCTTAAAGTGCCGTGTCTTACATGAGCCTTACCCTGCCTCTGTTTGTGTGCAGGACGCCCATCGGAGCCTCTCTGGATGAGCACAGCAGCTCTCCAAACAGAGGTAAGGAGATTGCTCACACGTAGACTAGTGTGCCACAGCAGAGTGCCTATATATATTTCTATATTCAGAGGTGAAGGAGATTTCCTTTGTTCAACAGACATAACAAGAGAATGTACTCAAGTCTGCCCTAAATGTTCTGCTGCAGGTGTGAGGACTGGCTGCAGTTTTGAAGATGACCTCTCTCTGGGAGCTGAAGGTCAGTACGCGCAACACACAGCTTTGTTTTTTTTTATGTGTGGGTTTAAGAAGTGTTTTCTGAAGTGTCCAAACTGCCAAATGTGGCCCTCAGACCAATTTTTGTTGTTGCTGTATTGGCCCAAATGATCATAAGTACAACTTTGACTGCAAATTTTAAAAAACTAAATAACAAACATTTTGATTTGACCTGACATTAATCTTACAAGTCTGGTGTTGAGGTTCAGTCAAACCTATGTCAAACACAATATTTACAACGATTGACTTCATTGTCCTGTAGTGTGTAGCCCTTGGTGATAATAGTTTGGACGCCCTTGGTTTAAATGATGTGTAAACAATGTACAAACAATGTGACAATGACATTTAGAAAAACTACTGACCAAACGTTGGGTTGTTCCATGAGTCTTTAAGTCTGGGCTGGTCTTGTTGAACATGTGTTGCGCTGCTATCGCCGCTCACATCTTTGCAGGGCAGTGGTTTCCTGTGGAACACTGATGCCGGGCGGGCCACATGCGACCAGCTAGTGGAGCTTAATAATCCTTTACGTGGGTCCTTTTTTAGAACCGTTTTGTATGATAAGTGTGAGGTCGGTAATGGTTTTAGGTATTTGTTGATGCCAGTAAATGTATTTCTTTATTTATTTGGATTCTTCCTAAAACAATGATTTTTTTGCACCACAAATGTGCTGCTTGGCAATGACTTGGTTGAGCTTGACACATTGCACAGAAAGGGAAATATGGAGGCTATTTTGTGTTTTTATTACCATTAGCATAGCTCAAAGTGCACAGTGATATTGCCCGGTCTGTGGATGCCAAGCGCCCCGTTGTCCTTGTACCGTTAGATGTAACTTTTGATACAGTCGACCATTCAATCTTGTTGTCTCGCCTTTAAAACTATGTTGGTCTCTGTGGCACTCACATGGTTTGAGTCTCATTTGACCAACAGAAGTTTTTCTGTTCTGATTGGGGACCTGTCCTCTGCTGCCTCGCTGCTCTGTGGAGTGCCCCAGGGCTCTATTTTGGGCCCCATGCTGTTTTCTCTGTATGTGTTTCCACTGGGGTCAATTATAGCCAGGCACCGTTTAGCGTTTCGTTGCAGACGATCTGCAGATTTTCTTACCTGTGCTTCCTGACAAAAGTGATGCTCTTCAATCTTTGACTGATTGTGTCACAGACATAAAGACGTGGTTAGGGCAGAATTTCGTTTATTTGAATGATAAGAAGACCGAGTACATTTTATTCGGTGATTCTGTGCTCTCTAATTCCAATAACTTGTCTTCCACGATGAAATCGACCGTAAAGAATCTTGGGGATGTTTTTGACAACAATTTTAAAATGGAAAAACAAATTTACAGTATGGTTAAGCAAGTTTTTATCAGTTATGTATTTTAGCTAAAGTCCAGCCTTTTTTAAATCGCACTGACCTTGAGAGGACGATTCCTGCCTTTATCAGCTCAAAAATAGACTATTGTAATGCACTTTATGTGGGCGTGTCCCAATCGCCCTCAGCCGCCTTCAACTCGTACAGAACGCTGCAGCGCGTTTTCTAACCAACACCAGACGTCAGCACATCACCCCGGTTCTTTTTACTCTTTACTGGCTTCCCGTTTCTTTTAGAATTGATTTTCAAAATGTTACTTTTTGTTTTTAAAGCTCTAAATGGCCTGGCACCTCCTTATTTGGCTGAGCTCCTGTCCGCTCGTAACCCAAGCAGGTCTCTAAGGTCAAAAAAATAACGCATTTATTCAGACTGGCTTTTAACACTCTGTAATGTAATGACACTTTATTTTGTACAGTTTGTTATTTAGTTTTATGTTTTGTATTGCCTTGATGTTATTGTGAAGCACTTTGGTCACTAAGTGTTTTTCCATTTTATGAATATCCAAAGTAATGTCTGTCTGTTCGTGCAATTTGTGTCATCCATTTTTTTGTGATGACCTTTTAGCCGCTGCCAAGAGTATGTTCCAGAGGTAACTGTTCATTATGTCCATGGCAGGAGTCCTCAGGCCAAAGTACATAGTTCCAAAATCGAGTGGAATGGCAATGTCAAAAATTGTCTGTAGTGCATCCTTAATATCAATCCAAAACTTTAGAACTACAGGACAGTCCCAGAACTTGATTTGCTTCCTTCCTGCCACAGTTTCTCCAACAGTCTGCATTTCCCTGTGAATAATGGGCACTTTGACTTGAGGTTATGAAAAAAACGTGATACATTCTTCCAACAAAACTCTCTCCAAACATGTGATTTCTGGTTCTCCACAGGGATGTCCAAACATCTGTCCCACTTGTTTTTAATGTATTTAGTTGCTGTCCAGATTAAAATGCATTGATTTTAATTAAGATATTATTCCCCTTGAAAGTTCCGATTTCTAAGCCTTGATAAACATTTCAGTCAGAGGGTTATAATGGTCATTACCTTATTTAATTTATTGGTTATAGAAACTTTTTATTTCCTTCAAAATGTCAAAATTTTTCATTTGATTATCTTTTACAATCCAGTCGAAATTTTGTATCACCTTTAGTAATACCAAACCTTGAATCTTGGGTCCGTTCTATTTGGTACAAAACCTTGGTCATAAACCAACCAGTTTAAGATTTTAACAACTTTGTTTAGTTTGTATGTTTTGATCAGCTCCTTCCATGTTGTAAGCACAAATTTCACTCAGGGATTGTCAACTTCCTCCAAATGACTCAACTATTGGTCATCTGCCAATAAGGCCTGTACAGGAATCTCCGGCACAACATTAATCTCAATATTATTCCATTGAGCTTCATATTCTGGGTCAGACCAGTACAACAACACTCTGATCTGAGCTGATGCAAAGTCATTTTTCAGACGAGGTAAACCCAAACTCCTTTTTTCTTTTGATAATTGTAGCATTTTAAATCAGCTCATCATCAATCATCAAAAAATAAATGAATATATATATATATATATATATTTGGACACTCTGGACGCGTGTCCGACGCTCAAAACGCAGGATTTGCGCCGCAAAAACGCTCAAAACGCACCGCAAAAACGCGTAGACTTCGAATGTAAACTGGCCCTTTAGAGCCAGGACTGATTTCTCCCATTTCAACTGTATTTTTGGGTTTGTTTATATCATGCTTTTTTCCTGTTTCGTAGTCTACCCTAAGGGCATATCTGATAATAAGTGTTGTGCAACACCTATAACATAATAGTTATAAAATATCACCCATATCTTGGGTACAATACAGGAAGTAATGCCGACTTTTGAAATGTAATTCCTTTATTTACTGTGAGTCATCAACATAGAACATTCCATCCAAAAAGCAGGGCAATTTCTACACATCACACATTTAGACATAATTTGGCCTTTGTTTAGGTTATGTTGTAATTATGGAATTACCTCAACTAGATTGAAATGAACATGGCACTGCAGACTGTTTTTGACATTGCCATCCCACTCGATGTTAGAACTTTGTACTTGGACGTCAAAACTCCTGCCATGGACACATTAAATGGATACCTTTGGAACATCCCCTTGGCAGGAAAAAAGGCCATCAAAGGCTGACGTGGCTGACACAAACCTCACCACCGATCAAGGACTGGACTGACATAGTAACAGACATCAGGCAAATGAAATGACATTCGGAATACATTTGCAGGTGGACAAATTTGGACTTTGGACCAAGTAGAACTTGTGTTTTGATTTGGATGATTATATTTTCTATGGCCGTTTGGTTGTTGTGTTCTGTGTTCTGTCTGTTCCTTAAAAAAAAAAGAAGAATGACCACAAAATAATTATGTCTGGACTATGTTTGCTCAATAAGCGACCTTCAAAACAGCCCTTTAGATTGTAGTTGAAATACAGTAAAGTGGCCCATATCTATCAGTGTGTGGACAGTGTGTAGTCCTCGAGACACAGAGGACACCTGCTGTGTGCCTTTCAGAGTCAACAGAGAAATGCATGAGGCCCTCAGCACAATGGGCCCTGATGAGGAGCCAGGTCCCACTGCAGCGGAATGTCCCCCGCCCACCACGCTCAGGGGGGCTGGGCCGCAGGAGAGGTTGTTTTTTTCAGGATACCACCCAATATATTAAAGTGTGTAAACTACAGCCAGGACCACTTCCTGTCCAAGAGGGATTACACTTGTTTAGTTATTTATGTCAAAACTGAATGATGCTGTAAAGGTTTGTGTTAATTCATCCAATAGAAAATGGACGCATTACTCATGGCGTCTGTTTTGATTAAAGGCTCTTTTAGATGAGGCATTGAGGCTTTACCTGAGCAAAGGTCGAGGGTTCAGGAGCAGTGCCGTAATCACGCTGTCACATTTACACGTAGGATCCATCGTTCATCACATTGATGAGCGCAGATCACTCAGCGGCAGATTTGTTCAGTGTGGAGCGGTGGAGAGGGGTCCGGAGACGGAGCGGTGGAGAGGGGTCCGGAGACGGAGCGGTGGAGAGGGGTCCGGAGACGGAGCGGTGGAGAGGGGTCCGGAGACGGAGCGGTGGAGAAGGGTCCGGAGACGGAGCGGTGGAGAGGGGTGGAGAGGGGTCCGGAGACGGAGCGGTGGAGAGGGGTCCGGAGACGGAGCGGTGGAGAGGGGTGGAGAGGGGTCCGGAGACGGAGCGGTGGAGAGGGGTCCGGAGACGGAGCGGTGGAGAGGGGTCCGGAGACGGAGCGGTGGAGAAGGGTCCAGAGACGGAGCGGTGGAGAGGGGTGGAGAGGGGTCCGGAGACGGAGCGGTGGAGAGGGGTCCGGAGACGGAGCGGTGGAGAGGGGTCCGGAGACGGAGCGGTGGAGAGGGGTCCGGAGACGTATTTGGCTAAATCAATATAGATGGATGGAATTGATTTGAACCTTCTTACACAGAAGTGTTTTCTCATCATTCGGCTGCGGTTATTTTATTACTTGGATTACGGATCCGCCGCACTTAGATTATCGATTTTTAGCATTAAATTAAATATAAAAAGTTTTCCAAAGCACCATTGCTTGTAAGTGGCACTTTGGAGTCTTGTTGGATCACTTGCTCAGAGGCATTTCCAGCAGTAGTTGGAACTTTGAAAGTGGCGATTGAACCGTGACGGGCGCCAGTGTCGGCGTCGCACTATTTTTCTTATTGTCACGTGATGTGAGCACTTTTCGACCGTCTCGCAAAATATATTCACCGCTGCTGCCCCGGGCGTGCCTGTCGCCACGGCAGCCAGTGGGTCGACACTAGATCATACACTCCTAACTCATTTTGACTTCCGTGAGTTAGGAGTGTATGATCTAGTGCCGACCCAGCCGGTCTGCACACTTAGGTAAACGCTTAGGTTACGATTCCCACAGATGATTTTTTTTTCCCGCAGCTTTTGGATTTTCTCTCACAATTTGACATTCTCGAATCATACGACCAGTAAATATGCGATAAAATGTTTAAGGTCGTTTTTTTTTTAATTTTGAAATCCAAGTCGGTTGGGTTACCGGGAACACATTTTTTTTTCTTCTTGGCCTAATGTTTTATGAAGAAAAAATCTTTTGAAATTGAAATTGTATTTATATTTTGTCCGCCTGTTCAATATATTTCATTTAAAAATCCGTAAACCAAGTAATACAATAACGGCGGCCTTAGTTTTAAGTAAAGTTGTATTATGATTTATTCATGATTTATCCATTAATAGAGTATTCCCGTATTGTCCTGCAACTGAGGCTGGAGTGCTTAAGAATAATGTGTGTAGAGAACATGTATGTGCGTTTGTGTACACCCAAATATAAATGAAATGGATACGGTGGATTCAGAAGGTTGAAATATTTGTCTGAATGAACGTTGGGGCTGGACAATTAATCTAATTTACTTTTAGATAGAGTTTATCATGCATAATTGCATATTTTTTGCTAGGTCTGGAGAATTTAGAGTTTGGAGGAAGAAAATTGGTTGTTTTTTGTGTTAAATGGCAATAACAAAATGTCTGTATTAAAGGCCTTTTTATTTGTCTTAAAAAAAGGCCATGAATGTTTGGTTTGGTGATCAAAAAAATGTTTTAAAATGTATGGCCTACTACTGTACATTTGAAACATCGCGAGTTAATGAACCAAACTTGGTGTCATCTTCTCACTACAATCCTGACATTGTGATTACACTTGGTGACGTCTCTACAGTTCATCACGGCACAGGACAAAAGGGGATGTAAAGCCAGGGGGAAAGAAGGAAAAGTCTAGGGATTAGAGGAAACCCCTGTCGTGCCCCCGCAGAGACGGAGGACTGCATTAGTGAATGAGACCCCTCTTTAATGATCGTGATTGAAGTGGGTTTGAGTCCGGATCAAGCCTCCAAACAAAAGCCAAGAGCCGAGCCTCGGGCCGCCTCCTGCACTCTGCTCCTCTAATGGTGCACATTTGTAGACAGAATGTGAGGAAAACGAGAGCAAATGTAAAGGTAGATTAGGCGTTTTGTGTGCTTGTCCGTGCGGGTGGTCACCTGTCGCAGGGGCGGCTCCTCCTGTCGTCCTCATGCCCCTGTTCGGCTGAAGAAAAGCTGAGGAGACAACACTTTAAACATTTTCTCAATTCCCTCCCGCCAGTTCATTGTTTGATTAAAAACAACTATTATACCAATGTGTATAAAAAGAAGAGCAAAAAGGTTACACAGAACAGTTTTAGCTGTGAAGCAAGTACAAAATGCTATTATTGAATTAACAACTAAATGTTGAAAGTAAGACTGTGCTTAGGTTTCTGTCGTGGTTTCACTTTATTAGCATTTATAAACAACTGTAACACATTTGATATGAATGAGGATGCGGAAACATCCCTATTTACAGAAAAGTAAGATTCACAACTTTTTAAATAAACTCATGAGCACAATTGCACATCAGTGTAAAAAGCAGACGCATGGAGCAGAGCAGCTGACAAGACTTCACTCGCTCCACAAAGAAAACATTGGGATTTGTCTGAAGAGGTGCAGGTCCACATTTCAAATTCCTCCAACCTCAGAAAAAACCCTGCACTGGCAAAACCAACAGGCAGACTCGGGACAGCTCTGTGTGGTCCCTACTGTTCACAACCTTTAGGATGGACATTCTCTGAGCACTTTTGAGAAACTAGCAATGTGAAGATTATATTTTGAGCATTTATTGCAATGTAATTTGTAATTTATTAAGATGAGACATTGTAGGTGATTTGTTTCACTTGCATAGATCTAAGAAAACATTTATTTCAAGGTTTTTCATTAATTTTCTATGGGAAAACAAGGCATTTTATGTGTAAAAACGATTTGAAAATTTGGATGGCGTAGTTTGTATAATGATAGAGGGGGGTTTACATTTCTTTGTTTGAAAAAACACTTTCGTATTAATGATATTATATTAATATCGCTTCAAATCTGATTCTAGTCAGGAATTGGCTATAAAACATTATATTCGAAATGTAAAAATATAGTTGAAGATGCATTACTGCAGCGGTCTACTTTTTTTTTCTTCTTCATCTTCCTAACGTATTTTTAGCATCCTAATTGGTCACTAAAACTTATAAACTCATTGCAATGAACAGAGTTGTTTTGCTGTCACAATAATGCTAACAACAACTAGCATGCTAACGGCACATTTCCTGGTTCTTGGACAGTAAAATGCTCTATGAGATTCCGGCAAATCACAGTTGTCTCATTTTGACCCTGAAAGCTGCTTTTACAATATATCTGTTCTACAATGTTTAAAAATCAAGTGCACCCTTTAAGCACGAGATTGAAACTGACAATAAACACCAAGTATGTGTCCTACTGTAAATTCTTCTTGCATAATTATTATTTTTTTGTCTGTCCTAAGCCAACCACCTGCAGTCCAGCCCCAGCCGGAGCGAGCCTGG
>NW_027315768.1:3209538-3239538 GCF_026437365.1 Eucyclogobius newberryi | reverse complement strand
AATATTTATTTAAATCTGCTCCTCATTTCTATCCAACACTGTCTGCAACATAGAGTGTGCACTACCCCCTCCTGGTGAGTGGTGGTACTGTGCCCCCAGTCAGTTCAGTTTGATTGACAGAACTCAAACGTGAACATGAACCAGATCAATGACGTCATGAGCTCTCCTGAAGTCCAAGGTCTCAAGACCAATGTGTTCACACGACCCAAGAGATAGTTTGAGTGTCAGAATTGCATATTGTTAAAGTTTTAACTAAAACTAAACTACCTTATGTGCCAGGGACCATGTAAAAATGAATTAGTCTTACAAAAGGAAAGATGGTCTGTATCAGTACTTTCTCTCTGCAGGAGGTGCACACAACAGTAAAAACACATTACAATAACACTTAACATTTATGTCAGGGTACATGGGCTATTTCAACATTAAAGTTGTAATTTTATGAGATTTTAAGTCTACGTTTAAATGTCAGTCAAAGGCAGAAGAGGAATTCCCTTTTGCCACCACATCCAGGACGCTGTATGAGTTATAAGTTTACATCAAAGCCTGCATTAGAATAAAACTACAGTCATAATGTGCACATGGCATCAGCGCTGCTCCAACCCAGTGCAAGATCCACACACACCTGATACACGAGTTCGTCATGACAACAAGATCCCAGATTTCAACTGTAAGCTTGGCCAAAAGTCACATTAACAAATTGAGTTCTTGCCTTGCTTTTCAGAATACTGAAGTAGATCTCAAATTCCTTTTGCCTTACCGATCACGGCAAAGTTGTCCTCAGTGGCCCACAGAACAATGGAGCAATGCGTCCACCCCGCATCACATGGATGTTTCAGAGTGCATTAAACAGAAACTGCCACTGGCCGGTTACTCACCGCTCCACAAACCTGTAAACAAGTTTTTGCTGCTAAACCTATCCGGAAATAGCTCACAAATGGTGATGTTGTGCAAAGTTTAGGAAGGTAGAGAGCCCAAAGCCGAGGGAGTGGATTATTGGAGACTCCTCCACCTGTCTGCGGCTGTTACTGTGAGGATGATCAATGTTCTGCCCAGGAACGCTGGATTTTGGGTGCAGGTCAGAGCAGGACATGGGGTCAGTCCATGGGAGGAAAGATTCAATAGTTTGTGACATTTAAAAGGACAGCATTAAATAGTTTGGCATATATTGTAGTATTGTATGTAAATGTTTTACTCATTCAAGCAGCATTTGCTTCTTGGCCATGTTGACATAAGTGAATTGCTCTTCTACGTTTGCTTTGACTGGGATCATTGACGACAGCCCCTAAATCTATAAAAGTTTATTCTTATAATGTAATGGCTTATTCTCGTAATAATATGGTTTTAGTTGTGTAAGTTTGTTTAAATTTTACAACTTTTTAGTTATTTTGTAGTGCAAAATAACTGCATATTTTCTTATTTTAAATGCTCTACTCTGTTGTAAACATTCAGTAAAGTACATAATGTAATGTCACTCTTTCAGATATTTGTGCAGGGAAATCTTTAGTCCTGCTTCTCCAAGGCGATCCAAGACTTTGAGCAGCCGCTCTTCATGTTCCTCCAACGACTTTCCAAAGACTATCAGATCATCCAAATAGACCAGGACCTGGAGAAGGTTTAAATCTCCAACTGTCTTTTCCATTAACCTTTGGAAAGTCGCCGGAGCTCCGGTTATTCCCTGCGGCATTCTCTCAAATTGGAAAAAGCCGAGTGGACAGATGAACGCAGTTTTTTCCTTGTCTTCCTCTGCCATGGGAATCTGGTAGTACCCACTACTAAATCCAGTACAGTGAACTATTTGCTTCCTGTACTGGTCTGGGACTGTTCGGCTATTGAGAAGGGTGTAGTCTGCACATCCGTATTGTTCCATTTGTCTTTCGAACTATCACAATTGGTGAGGCATAGGGGCTACGGGACTCTTTAATAATGCCAGCACACCGCAACTCCTGCAGATGTTTTCTGACATCCTCAATATCTGCATGGGCCAAGCGACGTGACCTTTGGCGAAAGGGTCTTGAGTCAGACAGGCGGATGGTGTGTTCAGCATCTTCTGCAAGGCCAACATCCCACTCACTGACAGAGAAGGCGTGAGAGCGATCAGCCAGTTTTTGTCTGAGCCGGTCTTTCCACTCTTGGGGAACAGGCGAGTCTCCAAAGCTGATCTGACTGCTGTCAAACTCAGGAATAACTCAGGAGACTGGTTTTGTACTAGGATACGGAAGCTGTTGATTTGGACAGCGTTGGCAGGCACAACCATTGGCTGTAGTATGACATCTCCCGGCATTGGAGCTAGGGGAGATGTATCAACCATCAAGATTTCTTGGCCAACTCTGTTTGAAGTTGACTTTGCAGGTTATTTGCATGTCTTCTCCTGGCGGTAGGGACAAAGAGTTTGGGCCTTGCCATATTAGACAGGCTACCTCATCTTCACTAGAAGTCAGGGAAACGGCATCAGTGAGTACCCATTGCTGATCACTTTGAGCTTGGATCCCTAATACTTGGGCTATGTCAACACCCTTTTTTCGGCATTGATGAACCAAGTGGCGGACATGGCTGGTGTTAGTGCCAACAATGACAGGGATGTGTTCTTCTCGCGTCCGTCTGTCCATCTGTTAGAGTCAGATCTCTCCTTCACTCTGGAACTCCTCCAGGTTTCTACTTTTCCCAAGGAGGTTTTTTGTAGTTTTTCCTGGCCGAGAAGGAGGGTCTAAGGACAGAAGACTCTGGGACATCGTCCATCGCCACCACAGACATTGTCTGACTCCATCGCCACCACAGACATTGTTGATTCATTTCTCACTGTGGCCCTCAGAGGCAGCTGTTGTTGTGAATTTGGGCCTTACAAAAATAAATTGATTTGATTTTGGACTTGGGCAGCTCAGGACCAGAACTGTCACTGTGTGAGTGGTGCCAGTAACTTCAGCTGGATACTCAAAATCGACCACAACATAACCACGATAGAGGTAGCTGACATTGGACTCACTTAAACCCCAAAGGTCAAGGACATTGGGCTCACTTAAAACCCAAAGGTCAAGGCCAGTCACTGGTTGCACAGGGACTGAAGACAGGTGGGCTTTGTACCAGGACCCAAATATTGACCTTGTTTGACATTGCAGTTGGTGTCTGCATTTGGGCTCGTTGCTGTGCTTGGACTTTCTTTCATTGCCTTGACTGTTTGGATGAGTTTTCTGATTACTTTGCCCTGGTTTTCTGGATTGCGACACTTTGCCACAAAATGTCCTTTTTCCCCACAACGATACCAAAACTGCTCGTCATGGGTTTGCCTGCTTCTGGTGGTCGTGCCCGGTTTTTTAGGTAGCTTCCAGTGCTTTAACCGTAGCTGGCTTTGCAGAAGGTTCTGTAACAATATCTTTTTGTGCCACTTTTTGCTGTAGCCTCTTGACTTGTTTCTTTAAAGCAGCAAGTTCGTGTGAGTCACTGTGCTCACGTGACTGCATTGTGGTCAGTTTGTGTGAGTCACTGTGCTCACGTGACTGCATTGTGGGCACAGGTGGCGCATGGTACTTTTTTTCGTGTGCTTCACGTGACTTGCTCACACAGGATGCTAACTTTGTCTTCAGCTCTTTGACTTCAGCTTTAAGACTTTGTATTTCTGCATGGCTTTCGGCTCCCACATGTTTTATTTGCGCTGGTTGGACATAATTTTTCAGTTTTCTCCTGTATGCCTCATACTCTTCCTCAGTGCGAATTTCACTTAAGCGCTGGAGGAACGTTGGAGGTGAGGACTTTCTTTCCCTCAGCCGCAACTGGATTAGCATAAGATCCGAAGCAGTGGCCCCTCTTAGAAGCTGTTCCAGCCGTGCTTTGTCTTTCCCACTAGCAGGGAACCCTCCTCTTTGAACAACCTTTGTAAGTGCTCTTTCCAAACGTCTTAGGAAATCTGACAATTGCTCACTGGGTTGTTGAGGCGAAAGGCAAAATAGAGGTCATCTCCAGACTCGGCACTCCCAACGCGTTTTTCAGTGCATCCAAATACTCCGTGGGGCTTGCCTCTGCATCCAAATCTCTGACCGACTTTGCGATTTCCAGTGCAGGCCCCTTTAAGCTTTCCATAAGCCTGTGTCTTTTCTCTCTGTCCGTACATTCACTTTCTTCCACCATGAGCCAGGCCTGTTCAAACCAGTAATCAAATGGCTCCTCCATTAGGGGGAACTGGCAGGTTCCCTGAGAACAACCTCAAACGCCGATAACCACCTTCAGCTTGTGGTTTACGGGACTTTTCCAACAGATCACCAACTGCCAGCAGGATAGACTCGGTGGGGTTGGCTGATGAATCGGAAAGGGGCGGCTCTGGAGCGGAGTTGGGCAATATACCTTTGACATCTTCCATGGTCTTTCCTTCAGCAGCTAACAGAGTTTGCAACTTGACCCTAAAATCATCATCAGATTCAGGTTCACTAACAGTGATTATTTGCCAACTCTCTCCACTTCTTCAGGCACATCTTCAAGTGAAAATTCCTCTCTGCGTTCACATAAAACCATTTGGCAGCTTGACAAAGTGTGGAACATGCTGCCCCTGACACGGACACGCCCAAAACGTTTCACCGTTCCAACAATTTCTTCTATTTTGCCAACATCTGCTTCTTTTGGGACCATAACCATCAAAGCCTTGTTTTCATCCAAATCTTCACCCTGACACCACCTCTTCAGCTCTGCAATAAGTTCAGTGCGGTCTGCCATTGTTTGGTGAACCAGTAGAACCGGGAAAGGTTAAATCTGAAACTTTATCTAGTGTAACGCCCTTTAATGTACCTAAATAGACCCAAAATATCCCAGCGGTGCATCCATTTTATGTAGCCCTTGTTTACTCTGGAATTACTTGAGTGGGCTATGGGTTCTTTTACAGTGTACTCGCGTACTAAAAAATGTTACTCTAATAAATGTTTGGGTCAAAGGATTGTATCTTAATACAGTAGGGACTGGAATAATGAGTTAACACGAGACGAAGTATAACAAATAATCCCCCTTTTAATAAAGAAAAAATAGAAAGGTAAATTGTATAAAGAGTAAACTACTTTCCCCAGCACACACAGAAATGCACAGCAAACTCAACTGCACCCAACACACAACAGAGGTTGATTTGTACTACAAATGATAAAGTCCTACTGCTGGCATCTAAATACACCCTACGTTGCAGGCCTGTATCGATGTTTGTGTGCGGTGTGACCAAAAAACTCATGGCCACTTCACTTCGTGAGCAAAATAAAATAAAAGCAGAGTACTTCGTGTAAACGTGTTAATTCCACCAGAATCGACCGGTCCGTTCCAGCGTAGTCCTCGTCTCGTTCTCCGTCAATGCAGCTCGGCGCACCGGGCACAGCGTGGCTCCAATGGCGCTGCAGGTGCGTGGCCTGCTCCTGTTCCAATGTGTCTCGCTCCTGTTTCCAACATGGCCAGAGGTACTCTGAGCGTCACGGGCACTCAGAGTGCTGTCTGGATCCGTCTCTCGTTGTCCAGTACGGCAACGATTCACTGTCCGCTCGTGGTCCCGCGTGGTCGGCGAAACGTGCTGCAAACAGTACTTTAATGAGGTCGTTTTCTACGAGCTCAATTACCTAGTCACGAGTGATGAAAACACTGTCCGCTTGCTTCGTGTTGAAACTACAGTGTCCTTAATCACACATCACACACTTGTCTTAACGGTGGATTCTCTTATGGACAAAACACGGTGCAGAACATTACAAAAGTCACAAAACTAGAGCGTTTTCTAAACCTTGTGCTTTCCGGGCAACCTCGCCGCATCTCTCCTCTTTTTTCTCTTCCCTCCTCACACAGGAACCACGTGACATTCAGAGGCAACTCAAAAAATAGGAAAAAACACTTTACAACCTGTACAGTATTGCAAATTAAATATGAATGAGTATTACCTGGTTTAAAACACAAAAAATACACATGCAACAATATACAGTCAAATCAGTCTCTAAAGCAAATGCAATTAAAAGGCTAGACTAAATAAAAAGGTTTTGAGCTGACTCCTAAAAGCAGGGGTGGCCAACCAGTCAGAGACAAAGAGCCACATTTTTGACTGTTACCGCAAAGAGCCACATCATACACATGGCACACATGAACATCACCCCATCCCTTCCTCTTACACACACACACCTCTGCTCAGACAAATTATTATTATTATTAACAATAGCATGTCACACACAAACATGATAATGACAGAAATTGACTCCTACAGTACTAAGACCACAAGCCAGTCATTTTCAACAACGAACATTGTGTCTCACACACACAAACTCTCAGTTCAACAAAGTCCAAAACCAAAAATAATTTACATAGCATGTTGAAGTTCAATATTGCTGGTTTTCTTTTTTATATGTGGGCCATCTTCCCGTATTTTGGACGGGGTATTTTGAAATGTGGACAGGCATTTTCGAGTGCAATATTAATAATTAATTTATTAATAAATCTCAGAAAAAAGGAATATTATCATTAAATCGGGCCGCGAAGCGTTTGATTAAAGTCCGCCTCGGCCATGGCCTCGGCCCGCGCCATGACAGTTAACAAGTGAAAATTTGCATGCTGCGCGCTGATTGGCCGACATAGTTTGTGTGCTTGGCTCTGATTGGCTGCCGAGCCGTGGTCCGGAGAATGCCGAAGCTCCACTTCCGTGCGGTTGAGCGGCGCACATACTCAGAAACTATTCTGCCTGTTCTGGCAGGAAATGGTCGTGCGTGTTGGCCCAGCGGTTAGCCACATGGCTTTGCGTGCAGAGGTTCGTGAGATCAAAATCCGACATGAACTTTTAATCTTGCATTTTTTTCCTCGTCTCCCAACTCATTTATTTCAATATCAAATTAGTTCAGGGGTTTTGGCAGCATTCCTCTCTAGTCCTCTTTTACTATGTAGTTAGGAGACAAGGGGGAAAAAATGCAAGATTAAGAGTCCATGTCGGGTATCTATCTCACGGACCTCTGCACTCAAAGCCGTGTCGCTAACCGCTGGGCCAACACACGGGCAAGTTTCAGCATTGCGCCCGTGAGCACCACCACGCACATCAGGGGCAATAATCAGTGTCTGTTTTGTGTCTTCTGTTCTGTTTTTTACTCAGCCAATATTTTATTTGCACTAAACAACTGACCAAGGAGTTCAGCTTTTGGATCTCAGAAGGTTTAAAAGAGCAATAGAGCTGAATATCGTCAGCAAACAGGTGGTAGGAGTCATCACTAAACTCTTTGATGATCATTCCCAGGGGGATTATATAAAGCAAAAATAAGACTGGACCCAAAACGGAGCCCTGAGGAACTCCACACAACAGATCAGCTGAATCAGATATTATTTGGTTTGCAGCGACACTAAACCTCCGACCGGATAAATATGAGGAAAACCAATGAAGAACTGACCCTGATCGTCCAATCAGGTGCCTCAATCTACCTGTTACCACCCACCTGTCCGCCGGCGAGCATTTTCTATATCTCAAATATTCTCTTACATCATCACTTTTATTTCCGTGGTCAATACCAGCAAGCCATACATCATTTTAAAGCTTATTTTCTCAACAAAACGTATATGTCATTGATTTACATTGAATAATATGCCCCAAGAAGCAATTGCCAATAGTGTGTGAGAAAGTCTCAACTTTTACAAACGCATGTCCTACCTGCTGTTTATGACGGACGAAACAGCTTTAATTCTGTACATTCTTGTACTCAGTCTGTCCGTAAGGAACCATTGAAAAACAATATCCACTTGTATTTTTCCTGAAGTTATCCGATTTCGAGATATTGTCAAGTAAACAAACTTTTCTTCGTTTCTCGCCGGACGAGAATGCGCTTGTCTGGCGCATTTCTCCGTCCATAACAAATGACCTGTTTGACCTATAAAATAATGTTGGATATCCTTCTTTTCTTCAGACTGTTACCCACAGAATGAGACCATCCACAAATTTTTCTGTCCACGGGTTTGTTTGCTACAGCCTCCGCAAAAAAAAAATGCGCCGCTTGCGACGCACATGGATTAGTCTGTTTACATCTAAATAGCGCCGCAAGATTAGCTTTAGAAAGAGGGGCGGGACAAAGGCCTTATTGACACAGAATCTTCTGTATTCTCGTGCGTAAGTCTCCGGGAAGGCTGTAAAGAGCCAGATTTCTCGGCAGGATTTTGCGCATAACGTTTTCTGATTTTATTAGCCTTTTGGACGTGCATTTTGTTAGATATATGTATTATTATACAAAAATAAAATAAAAATATTATAATTTTTTTTTTTTTTTTTTTAACCTCTATATGGGAAATTCATGGGTAAACTCATATTTACACATTTTCACATACATTGTTTTTAGCAGCTATAATGGGTATTAGTGGCCTACAAAACATCAAAATGTATGTTTTATGATCATAGAGGAGCTAAAATTGTAATAAAGCAGTTTGGCACAGTTGGCACATATTTGGATCACTTGTTCCGAATATACTTTTTGATACAAAAAGGTCAACAGCACCAAAATGCCTGTTCCTAGAGATCTGAAACTTTACACAGTTGTTGTCAACAAGATAAACATTATGTACAGTGAACAGCATATGCACACAATGAAGTATGTCATGCTCAGGACCATTACAAATTGACAATATTCAGGCAAGACTAAAAAAGGATGTTTTGTTTATGTTTGGGCCTCTGTAGTGTAAGTTCTGAAGCCCTGACAGTGTTCATCTGCACATCTGCAGAAACTAGAAGGCCTAAGCTTTCTAATGATGCATCACACTTGCATGTGGAACATAAGATCCTCTTTTAATAAGCAATGCCATTTGGGTCCAACCATTGTGTACAGGGCGAAAATAGGTGGATGGTAACAGGTTAACAGGAGATGATGGTCGACGGTGTCAAATGCTGCAGACAGATCCAGCAGAACTAGAACAGTGCATTTTCCAGAATCAGCAGACATCATGATGTCACTGGACACTTTTAGCAATGCGGTTTCCATAGAATGATGTTTGCGGAAACCAGATTGAAAAGAGTCGTGAATGTTAGACTGTTCAAGGAAATCTGACTATTGTTCAGAGCCCACCTTCTCCAGGATCTTGGACATGAAGGGGAGCTTTGAAATTGGTCTGAAACTTTTTGAGTCTGTCGGGTCCAAGTTTGCAATATAACATAATGTGTTTTCTGTTTTGCAGGTGTTTCTGGGAGCTCAGCTGCAGCGCCTGGAGCTGGAAAATCCCAACTATGCCCTGACGAGTGAGTGTCGCCCCCTGTCTGTGTGCAGCCCATATTGCATGTGTGCACCTTTAGTGGGATGGATCACCTCGCAGCATCCCCAGGGCGATCAGTATTTAATGCATTCATCAACCCCTTCTCTAATATTGTCCCACTGATAAAATCACTGTAAACATGCAATATATACAATATGGTCTGCCCTCCAGTTCATGAATACCACACTAAGAGCCTGGAACAGTGGACATGATGAGGAATACAGCAAAAGGCTAAAAGCCTTTAAGTTTTCATTTCAATCTATGTTTGTAATGCCCAAGAACGGCAACAGTGACAGAAACCATGTTCATAGGAAACTAGCAAATTGATTTTCCGTTCTCCATTCATCCATTATACATATCACATACTGTGGGGCCAGAACCACTCAGGAGGAGAGAGGGCAGTTCATCTAGCAAGACAGTTGATCCAGGCAGATGAAGAGCCATTCATCTAGTTCATCAAGAGCAGGGGTGGAAAACCACGCTTTGTCCCTGGCCCCAGAAGTGCAGCCGGTGAATGTAAATGCCACTTTCACTGATGATAGGCTAAGAATACTGCCTGCGGCGGACTTTACTCAGTGACATGAAATAAAACCCCTACAGGATGTATCTGGAGTGGTGAGGGATCAGGTGGAGCTGTGGAACATGTCAGACTGACCGATGTTTGGACTCTTCTTTGTCCTGTGCCTGTTTGTCCTCACAGCTGTCACACACTGGCACGTGAGACCAGGTAAAGTCATTCTAATCAGAGAACCAGAGAGAACTGCTCATACACTTGAATTATCGGCTGCTCCAAAAAATAAATCTGGTTGTCTTCATCTCAGATTGGGTTCATGGGACATCACAGCAGTCTCTAGAGACCATAGTTTAAAATTGAGCGGGAGAACAGATCAGGGGTCTCATTTATCAAATTTGACATGGAAAATTGTGTAAAACCGTGTACAAGACACAAACGTCCTCAAACTTGCTTATTTAAGTAAGAATCTCGTCATTTCTAGCTCACATTGTCATCTGCCTAGTCTCTGAAACCCCCACAGGCAGAGTTCAGAACAGCACACTTCTGTTTAAAGTTTTACAAATCAAAAACTGAAAAGACACGTACCTACAAAATGCTTACGTACGCACGCTCTTTAAATGACAGTCCATTATTCTACAGTACAATTTGTGGTTCTTTAACAGTCCAAACACAGGGAGGCCCCTCCCTAGACATATCTTTTGCTAAACTAATTGTCCCAGACAAAGCTCGACCAAAGCATCTAGTGTTAAAACTGGCTCTTGACCACTGGGTCAGTGCTCCAGGTTCTTCCTGGACTTTGCAGTGGCCTTAGAGCCGACTGACCATCTGACCAGCGTGTGTTCTGACCCTCTGTGTTCTGACCCTCTGTGTTCTGACCCTCTCTGCACATGTTCAATTGTAATTGTGTCTAAATAGTAGTTTAAGAATTGTTTAAAATTTACAGCAACAGTGTTAAAACCTCTGAACTCAGTTTGTCATTCATCTCTAAGGCTCATCTCTAAAGCGGCTTCCACATCGCCGCGGCCGAAGCGTCCAGTTTACATTCAAAGTCTATGGTAAACGCGCGTCGAGCACGTAGTGCGTTATCCGCGGCGCGATTTCTTCGTTTTTTGCGGCGCGATTGGTGCTTTTTTTTACGCTCTCGACGCTTTGAGTGCGCGTATGAGCCGGCGGAGGCGACGAAAGCGGCTTACGCGACGCGTTCAGATATGTTGAGGTCTCTGGCAGCTGAAGCATAGCAGCCGCCGCAGCAGCCAATCAGAGCTGACGCTCCAGTGACGTACGTACGTACGTATTGCCCCTCGCATTTACGGTATTCCCCGTGGAATTCCCCAAGAAGCGCCACTTTTTCCTTGCTCATCAACAATGGCAGACGAAAGATTGATTGTGGCCGTGTGTGGGAGAAAGGAGCTGTACGATGTATTCACGGTGGAATACAGAGACCGGCGCCTCCGTGTGAGGGTTTTGAAAACCAAATACGTGAAAACAACGCTCTCGATATCCGCCATTTTACACAATGAAAGGCCACACCGTCATCAACTCCACTGCTCATGCGACAACATCCCTACTGCGCATCCCTATGTGCGCAGACAACTCGAGCGCTCCTTACACGCGCCTGTGTACAGTGGCCGGGGCGTCGATATTGCGCGTCCGGTGCGTAAACCTTTCAAATGTACACGCGCTCAAATTCTGCGTCTGGCGTGTTTAGGCGTCTGCGGTCTGTACGTACCCTGAGGCTCATCTCTGAGGCTCAGCTCTGAGGCTGAATATTTTTCAACAACACATGTGGTACTCTCACACACATGCAGTACTTTCACACACATGCAGTACTTTCACACACATGCGGTACTTTCACACACATGCGGTACTTTCACACACATGTGGTACTTTCACACACATGCAGTACTTTCACACACATGCGGTACTTTCACACACAGGCGGTACTTTCACACACAGGCGGTACTTTCACACACAGGCAGTACTTTCACACACAGGCAGTACTTTCACACACATGCAGTACTTTCACACACAGGCGGTACTTTCACACACAGGCGGTACTTTCACACACAGGCGGTACTTTCACACACAGGCAGTACTTTCACACACATGCAGTACTTTCACACACATGCAGTACTTTCACACACAGGCGGTACTTTCACACACAGGCGGTACTTTCACACACAGGCGGTACTTTCACACACATGCAGTACTTTCACACACAGGCGGTACTTTCACACACAGGCGGTACTTTCACACACAGGCGGTACTTTCACACACAGGCGGTACTTTCACACACAGGCGGTACTTTCACACACAGGCGGTACTTTCACACACAGGCGGTACTTTCACACACAGGCGGTACTTTCACACACAGGCGGTACTTTCACACACAGGCGGTACTTTCACACACAGGCGGTACTTTCACACACAGGCGGTACTTTCACACACAGGCGGTACTTTCACACACAGGCGGTACTTTCACACACAGGCGGTACTTTCACACACAGGCGGTACTTTCACACACAGGCGGTACTTTCACACACAGGCGGTACTTTCACACACAGGCGGTACTTTCACACACAGGCGGTACTTTCACACACAGGCGGTACTTTCACACACAGGCAGTACTTTCACACACATGCAGTACTTTCACACACATGCAGTACCTTTTCCACAAATGTTGCACTTTACGCGTGGATCCACACGGTCCGGCGCCGCGCCCCCAGGGGAAGAACAATAGACTCGACCATTCCATGGAATGAACATTCCATTTCATGGCTCTAGCCTAACAAGAATAAAGTCTTTACTACACACATGTAGTACTTTTACGCAAGAATACAGACACTCGCAATGGCTTCAGCCATTGCACAATATCTAGTTGTTAATTTTATTGAATGAATGTTTTATGTGTGTTTTAGTATCCTGTGTTTGTGTGTTGTTTATTCTGTGTTGTGTTTTAACAGGACCCAAGGTTTTCCCTGTATAAATAAATACATAAATACAAATAATTAATTAAATAAATAAATTATGCAATCACAAAAGTCTTTTGTTTTTTAGGTCGCTTCCGTCAGATTGAAGTTCTGACCACTGTCGCCAATGAGTTTTTCCAGTTGTACAGCCAGGTGTCTGGTCAACCACTGGACCGCATCACCCCCAGAGAGACAGGTCAGTTATACAACCACATTTGTGAATTGACCTGCTGCTTTTTGTGATGGCGTTTCAGATTGTCATAATGACTCGCAAGTACTGACAAATGGCATGAGCCAAGTCTGAACTGATTTGTCTGTTGTGCACAGGAACAGAAGGCGACGCAAAAGAACCTTCACCTGTGAAGAAGAGCTCCTCTGCCTTGAACGCCGCCAAACTCCTGAAGAGAAGCATCAGCAAACACAACCTGCTTGCACAGGCTAATGCACAGGCTAATGCACAGGCTAATGCACAGGCTAATGCACAGGCTAATGCACAGGCTAATGCACAGGCTAATGCACAGGCTAATGCACAGGCTAACACGGACAGCAATGTATCAAACAGCACAAATGCTACAGCACTACCCAACACACCCGGCAGCCCACAGCCTAGCACAGACGATAGTGCACAGGCAGAGGAGAACAAGCATGCCAAAGTCAAGATGGACACCACGGTTCTGTCATCAGTGTCAGAGGAGAGCACCAGCGAGGGCGAGCCGGACAAGGACGCTGCACACGGGTAAGGCCCAGACACAGGATGGAATATTCAGATTTCAGTGTAACTGATGCAGTGGGCTTCAAGGACACACATAGTGCAAACTTGGTTTTAACTATTTGTCGGTGTAATCCCTCATTCGTCCAGGCGTGTTCCATAGTAGAAAAACCTTCAGTTGTAGTCATCTGGACTCAGTTAGAAAAAATAGACTTTTCGACGTTTGGATGAGAGTCGAAACGTCTATTTTTTCTGAGTCCAGATGACTACAACTGAAGCTTTTTCTACTTTTTAACTATATTCTAACAAACTTATTTGGAGGTGTATTCAACTTAATTCATGCTTGTTTGATGAATCCTGTTTACGAGTTCATCTTCTTTACCACGCTTCACAAAAACACAAACCTTTCTCAGATTTGTGACCTCACAGGTAGAGATTCTGAGATCTTCAGCGCTGTTTTAAAGTCCATAAATCATCAGCAAACTCACTCTTAGAATTTCTCTCATCAAATATTCATTACAACTGTGTCCTTACACCGTTTGTTCATTTCCCTGTGGTAATTCCCACTGCTGCCAGTAGATGGTGCACAAACACCAAATCATGCTGAGAGAACTGTGACAAAATATCAATTCAAATAAATGCAGAATATGTGTCCTTCCAGATTAAAAACCATGGTTGCCAGTTATTAGCATGATGTGCTCTGTAGTGAAGGATGGGAGTGTGGAAATGATCAGGAAATACTTAGAGAATAACAGAGATAGAAAATAAGACCAACATCACACGATCTCTCTGGGTGGAGTCTGCATGTTCTCCCCGTGGTACCGTGGGTTCTCTCTGGGTTCTCCGGCTTCCTCCCACCTTCCGAACACATGCATTTGTTAGGCTAAATTGGCCCTAGTGAAATGCAAAGATCTGTTCACTGCCCCCGCGTGTTGTTCAATACCATCAATTCTGTTGTGAATCCACACACATCGATGATTGATGCTTCTGTTTCCACTAGTCAGGACTTTTTGCACTTTTTTTGTTGACTAAGTGCTGTTTATGAGTCAACTGAGCAGTTTCAGCATATGTCCAGTCTTTGCCTGCTCCTGCTGTTCATTCTGCAGTGTTTGAACCTGTCTCACTCTCCTCCCTCACACATACAAACTGTCCTTTGGACACTTTTCCCACAAAGTTGCTTAAAGGTGGTATGTCGGTGTAATCCCTCATTCGTCCAGGCGTGTTCCATAGTAGAAAAAGCTTCAGTTGTAGTCATCTGGACTCAGTTTGAAAAAATAAATTATATTTTTTCAAACTGAGTCCAGATGGCTACAACTGAAGTTTTTTCTATTAAAGGTGGTATGGACGATTTTTCGGCGATTTGAGAACTCAGGTGGAAGTGCTCATGCCCCTCCCCCGTGCACATGCCACTCCCCCGTGTGGACTGATACAACACACACGTGCGTTTGTTTATTAGCGCAACGGAGCGCATCGAATCGCTCGTCTCCCGTAGATTTCTGTCCACTTCTGCGTCAGCTCGAACTGTCTTTCTCCGTCTTCATTTTGCCCCGTACACTGAGGGAACTATATTATGATAGATCCATGCGCTTAGGCACGCGGAAACGTGGGGACGAGCCTGACGCAGCTGCAGGTGAGCGGTAGGTGCGTTTTATGATTGATACGTGGCAGGACAAATGATTTATCCACGCCACGAGGAAATATGATAAAAAAATTGCTGAAAAAAATCGTCCATACCACCTTTAAGAAAGTGTTCTCCACTGTAGGTCCCTCCCTCATGGTTTTTATTAACACTTGTCTCAGCTCAGGAGGGGTCCCTGATAAATGCTGTGGTGAGACCCCTTCTTAAGAAACCACAACTGGATACTAATGTCATGTAAATTTTAGACCCGTTTCTAACTTGTCTTTTTTTCTTGAGAAAGTGTTTTTATTCAACTGCAACTGTTTTTAGAAAACGACTATATTCTAGAAAATAGAAGCCCACTTGTTTTTACTTAGTTTTTATGTTTTGTATTGCCTTGATTATTGAGAGTGAATATTTGTCTGTGCGTTAACCCTTCAACAAGCCGGCCCCTGTCCAAGGTGTACCCCGTCGAAGGCCCAAAGTCACTGGATTAGGTTCCAGTCACCCCCTAACGGGAACAAGCGGTAGAAAATGAATGAATCAATAGAAAAATCTGAAAAGTCAGCAGAAAGTAGACCTTTTACTAGCCAATTAAAAGTATAGTCAATTCAATTCAATTTATTTTTGTATCGCCCAAAATCACAACAGCAGTTTCCTGGAGGGCCGTTCAACAGCGTGAACTGGTGTGTGAATGACTAACTTGTTCCTTTGTGTAAAGGCTTTTTGTGCATTAGATAGAATTAACTTTTTATATGTTTGCTTCTCTTTTAGTGCTGAACTGACCTCAGGACTGGCAGCCAATCAGAGCGCAGAGGTGGTTGAGCAGATTACCATTCACGGCATAGGAGAAATGGAACAAACACCCAATCACAAAACAGGAGATGTAGAACTAACAGCCAATAGCAGGACAGGTGTGGAGCAAACGACCAATCACAGCACTCGGCCAGGAGAACAGATGACAAATCACAGCACAGGAGATGTTGAGTTGACAGCCGATAGCAGGACAGTGGAAGAGCAAACAGCCAATCAGAGCGCTGGAGCGGAGGAGAAAGCAGCCAATGAGACGTGGGCTTCAGGCAGAGCCATGAACCCTCAGCTCGTGCTTCTGCGCACGGAAAAGGCAGATTCCTTCGAAATGGAAGAGGTACTTTTTTAAAATAATTTTTAAGTAGCCAATAAAAATGAGTTTACATATATATATATATATATATATATATATATATATATATATATATATATATATATATATATATATATATATATATATATATATATATATATATATATATATATATATATATATATATATATATATATATATATATATATATATATATATCAATTTGAAACTTCTTCTGTAGTGTATTGTTTTTCATATAAAAATAAAGGCCAACACACATCAGGACACTCGGTACTTATGCACACACCGCATTCAACCCAGCGCCACAATTGGATCTGAATTGGGACGCAGTGCAGCGTCTGAAATCACATGCTTTTGTCCCATCTGCTGTGAGAAGAGACCGATGTCTCTGTGACAGACGGAAGGAGTGAGAAGAGACCGATGTCTCTGTGACAGACGGAAGGAGTGAGAAGAGACCGATGTCTCTGTGACAGACGGAAGGAGTGAGAAGAGACCGATGTCTCTGACAGACGGAAGGAGTGAGAAGAGACCGATGTCTCTGACAGACGGAAGGAGTGAGAAGAGACCGATGTCTCTGACAGACGGAAGGACTGAGAAGAGACCGATGTCTCTGACAGACGGAAGGACTGAGAAGAGACCAATGTCTCTGACAGACGAGGGTGTCAGTCTGGAGGAGAGGGAAGAAAGCTGCAGCAGAGGCAGAGAGCACCTGCTCCTCTTCTCTCAGTGCAGGTAAACTCCTGTCTCTCAATAAACTTAATCTAACCTGCTCAAATCAACGCCTTTCTGCTCCTCAAACAGCCTTGCAATATCTCTCATTTCTTTAGTAATCTGAAGACGAAACTCCAATTTTACAGTGTTTGTTTTAAAGCCTTTTCAAGCTGGTGACACTCCGGGTTGCTGCATGAGCTTCAGGCGCCGTGCTCCGGTGTGTGTTGGCCTTAAGGTATTTTATGTGTTAAAATGGCACAACCTGCAAATATTTTGGACACGTTGATCTAAAAAATGAATAGAGCCAAGTTCATTTTGATTGGATACTGAAAAATTAGTTATAGTTAACTTCATTCAGTGTTTGAGAAAAGTAGAGCTGACTGAAAATTGGTGTAAGAATTAAAATTTTGCCTAATTTGTTGAAGTTAAAACTTTAATAAATCAGGCTTAGAAATAGACAAGAACAAATCTTTCAGTACGATCTGTCAAAATCTTGTTACGTACAAGATTGTAAAGTTGTGTATGTAGATGCTACAAATGCATTTGAAGGAAATGTGGAAGGAAATTATGAGTGCAAGTTGATCATGTTGAAATAAATAATAAAACGTCTTTAGGTGCAGATTGGACAACATTGCCGTTTCCAGGTGAAAATGTGACCCAAAAAAAAGTTTTGTCTGTAGTCTCACTAATTCCAACATTTTGTACAAAACAGATTCACAGCGGTGAAGACGATGTGCCTCCACAGCACAGCTCCAGGAACGCAGGTGAGCTCCTTCTCCTCATCCACTCTAATATTATATATATATATCTATATATATAATATGTGTGTGAAATGTACACATGTACTTGCCCGATCAGCCAAGATTAAATACGTACAAAGTCCAAAGGACAAATACTGTTGTCTTTAAAGCTGCTGTTGTGTCTCCTCAGATCTATCCCGCACTGTGAGTCAGCAATCGGACAGCAGTGGCTTTGCAGAAGAGCCCTCCTCTGACTCCTGCAGCTTCTTAAAGGTCCACACACTTCACTCTCACTGCACTCCCCTCCTCACCTCTCCACCTCTCCACCTCCCCACCTCCCCACCTCCCCATTGCACCTACAATATAAATAAAATGTATTTTTATAAAAAAAAAAATTATAAAGTACCGCCGACAACGCAAAATACCATTAAATTAAATGTAAAAAGCTGTATTAAGTCAAAAGATAAGAGCGCGTTAAGTAATTTCTCGCCAAACTTTTGCAGGAGTGAGAGACGGAGAGCTGCTCTGTGGCTGCGCGCGCGGCCCCGGGGAGAGCGCGCGCGGCCCCGGGGAGAGCGCGCGCGGCGCGGCCCCGGGGAGAGCGCGCGCGGCGCCGCGCTCTCCCCGGCCCCGGGGAGAGCGCGCGCGGCGCGGCCCCGGGGAGAGCGCGCGCGGCGCGGCCCCGGGGAGAGGCGCGCGCGGCGCGGCCCCGGGGAGAGGCGCGCGTGGCGCGGCCCCGGGGAGAGCGCGCGCCTTTATATCGCAAATACACGTTTTAAACCCGTTTACCACATTTTCTTCAGCGCGTTTTGCCGTGACTGGGTGGGTGGGGGAGGGTGCACACTTAAGCGTCAGTTCTGTCTGTCTAAAAATTTAATTGATTTGCAAAATTGTGACAGCGGGAAAGGGGTGATCGGGAAGAACGACTTCCTCCATCCCCCGATCTGAACCCAAGCGGTGTCCACTTATTGGACTTCTGTGCTTGCCACGGATTGTCCATTACAAACATCATGTTCAAGCACAAGGGTGTCCATCAGTGCACGTGGCACCCTAGGCCGTGTGTCTTAGACACTCGGGTGACGAGAGGGGCAGAGCTGTCAACCGATCGCCACCTGGTAGTAAGTTGGATCCACTGGTGGAGGAGGAAGCCGGACAGACTTGGCAAGCCCAAGCGCATTGTGAGGATCGGTTGAGAAAGATTTGCAGAGGTCCCGGGACCATGTACTCAACCTCCATTGTCAATGCAGCTGCTCTGAGCTGTGGCCTATCAGACCTCTTTGGCTTGTAGGACTCCTTGGACAGTGGACGGGTATCGGCGGGCCAGGCGTACCGCAGCTTGTGCTGTCGCAGAGGCAAAAACTCGGGGTTGAGAGAAGAGTTTGGGGAGGCCTTGGAGGAGAAATTTTAGCAAACCGCCTCAGGAGGGGAAAGCAGTGCTTCACCAACACTGTTTATTGTGCGGGTGGAGACCTGCTGACCTCGATTGGGGATGTTGTCGGACGGTGGAAGGAATACTTTTAGGACCTCCTTTATCCCACTGTCACGTATTCCGAAGAGGAAGCAGAGACTGAGGAGGCCGAGTACTCAGATGCCGACTCATCCATCACCCAAGCTGAAGTCACTGAGGTTGTTGGCGGACTCCTCTGGCAGGGCTCCAGGGGTGGATGAGTACCTAAAGTATCTGGATGTTGTAGGACTGTCTTGGTTGACACGTCTCTGCAACATCGCGTGGCGTTCGGGGACCGTGCCTCTGGACTGGCAGACCGGGGTGGTGGTCCCTCTGTTCAAGAAGGGGGACCAGAGGGTGTGTTCCAACTACAGAGGGATCACTATCCTCAGCCTCCCCGGTAAGGTCTATTCCAGGAGAACTGGAGAGGAGAACTGGAGAGGAGAATCCGACCGATAGTCGAACCTCAGATTCAGGAGGAGCAGAGTGGTTTTTGTCCTGGTCGTGGAACACTGGACCAGCTCTATACCCTCCATCGGGTGCTCGAGGGTTCATGGGAGTTTGCCCAACCAGTTCACATGTGCTTTGTGGATCTGGAGAAGGCTTTCGACTGTGTCCCATCGGGGTGTCCTTTGGGGGGTGCTCCTGGAGTACGGGGTCAGGGGCCCTTTGCTCAGGGCTGTCCGGTCCCTGTATGATCGGAGCAGGAGCTGTGTTCGCATTGCCGGCAGTAAGGTTTCGGGGACCACATGATCTCATCTCTGCTGTTTTCAGATGTTGTTGTCCTGATGGCTCCATCAAATCCGGACCTCCAACATGCACTAGGACGGTTTGTTGATGCCTCTTGGGCGCCTCTCTTGGGAGGTGTTTCGGGCATGTCTCAGAGGAAGACCCTGGACACGCTGGAGGGACTATGTCTCTCGGCTGGCCTGGGAATGCTTCTGGATCCCCCCGGAGGAGTTAGAGGAAGTGTCTGGGGAGTGGGAATTCCGGGAGTTGGAATTCTGGGAGTCCCTGCTTAGACTGCTGCCCCTGCGACCCGGCTTCGGATAAGCGGAAGAGGATGGATAGATGGATGGATTAGCAAAATAATTGTTAGTTGTCTCAAACTGAAATGAAATTTAAATTACTACATTATTGTTTTTTCCGATATGGATCTTTCAGTTGGGTATAAAGCATAAAGAAGAAAGTAACAATATCTCCTGAACATGTGTGGGGGCATCTTCATATAACATGGTGCTGATTGTGTGCAGGTCCAGGAAAGCAGCGACTCCTGTGACAGCGAGACCACTGTGACCTCTCACCCTTCCCAGGACCCAGTCACACCCCTCGCTGTCGACCAATTAGCTTTTGAGCTGCTTACTGGGATAGCATCAGTGGAGGAGGAGAGCAAGCGACTGGAGTACGATGAGCCGGACCGAAGTACAGACGCCATACCCCAGTACACGGCTCATCAGCTGCCCAAAAACCGAAGCAACCGCCAGACCCAGCGAAGCCCCTCACCCACAAGGGAAGACCTGCCAAACGCAAAGTTACAGGACGGACTATTGAATCAGAAGGCTTTAGAGGACAAATCAGAGACATCAGAACAGGAATGGAACATCAAACCAGTTGCAGAGTTTTGCAAAGTCATGAGCGAATCTTTGGACCTGGAAAGTTCTCGTCCCCGGCAAGCAGAGTCTCCAGATTTTGTGTCAGACCGTTCGGAGTCCAGCCTCCCCCCCCCATCCACCTCACCAGTACTTAACGCTCTTCACCGCGCCAAACTCCGTGTCCCCCTGAAGCCATCCTCCTCGTTGCCCACCACCGTTACCTCATCCATCCATATCCAGCTTGGGCGGGGGAAAGCACAGCGCGCTTTCAACCCACACCAGGACAGTACCGGTGGCCAGCACCCGGTAACGCGTATCAGGGCCATCCCGCGCCATATCATGCACCCTCCAAGCTCAGTCAGCTCCAGCCCACTTCCAGAGTGGGCAATGGGAGGATCCTCGCACTCGTGGAGCACCCAGAGTGTCCCGGAGCTCTTCGTGAACCCACAGCAAACCGCATACCAACATCCTCCAGGAGTAAAATATCCACAGGCGGCCCCGCATTTGTACCACTACGAGAACCCGTACGGGAGCATGCCCAACCTGGCGCCGCACAGCTTTTCCACCAGGCCTGATCACTATCCTACTGTGAACTTCCCTCATGGCTCTCCTAACGTGTCCATGCCTTGGTTTGGAGGATCTTACTCTGCCCACTCTGCGCCCCAAACGTTGGCTCAGAATGCTGCATACTCCCCTTATGGTGCACCAACTCCCTCCATGTCGCAGTACGGCAGCCACGCTCATCTCAATCATATGACTCCGCCCCCTCAGCCTGGGTTCAACCTGGGCCACTCTGCGTCTCCATTTGGCGCTCCCACGTTTTCTCCCGATGCATCGCTCTATCCTCACGTTACGTCCAGCTCGGAGATGCAGCTTCGCCGAGTGCTCCAGGAGATCAGAGGGACCCTGCACAGCCTGGGCCAGGTGAGCGACAGGGGCATCCTTACCTTGCATTATTCTTCTGTGCTACATACAACTTTTGTGTATTTTATAAAGAACAGATATTACACAAAGTTTATTTTTATGGAACGTTTAAAACTGTTCTAACATTGTTTCCTCATCACAAACAGAGCTGGAGTTCCATTTAGCTTCATTCACATTTTGTTTGATGAATACGGTTTTAAAATGTATTTTTGCAAACAAAGACACGTCTGCATTGTTTTTAAGTCCATAAATCAACGCTAGACTTGTTTTTGTGCATTTCTGCCTCAAATTACAATCATTGAGTCTGCATTAGCATGTATGAGTCTGCGTTAGCGCGTATGAGTCTGCGTTATTATGTATGAGTCTGCGTTAGCGCGTATGAGTCTGTGCGTATGAGTCTGCGTTAGCGCGTATGAGTCTGCACTAGCGCGTATGAGTCTGCACTAGCGCGTATGAGTCTGCACTAGCGCGTATGAGTCTGCACTAGCGCGTATGAGTCTGCACTAGCGCGTATAGCGCGTATGAGAGTCTGCACTAGCGCGTATAGCGCGTATGAGAGTCTGCACTAGCGCGTATAGCGCGTATGAGAGTCTGCACTAGCGCGTATAGCGCGTATGAGAGTCTGCACTAGCGCGTATGAGAGTCTGCACTAGCGCGTATAGCGCGTATGAGAGTCTGCACTAGCGCGTATAGCGCGTATGAGAGTCTGCACTAGCGCCTGTGAGTCTGCACTAGCGCGTAGTCTGCACTAGCGCCTGTGAGTCTGCACTAGCGCCTGTGAGTCTGCACTAGCGCGTATGAGAATCTGTACTTGCGCGTATAGCGCGTATGAGTCTGCACTAGCGCGTATAGCGCGTATGAGTCTGCACTAGCGCGTATAGCGCGTGTGAGTCTGCACTAGCGCGTATAGCGCGTGTGAGTATGCACTAGCGCGTATAGCGCGTGTGAGTCTGCACTAGCGCGTATAGCGCGTGTGAGTCTGCACTAGCGCGTATAGCGCGTGTGAGTATGCACTAGCGCGTATAGCGCGTGTGAGTATGCACTAGCGCGTATAGCGCGTATGAGTCTGCACTAGCGCGTATAGCGCGTATGAGTCTGCACTAGCGCGTATAGCGCGTATGAGTCTGCACTAGCGCGTATAGCGCGTATGAGTCTGCACTAGCGCGTATAGCGCGTATGAGTCTGCACTAGCGCGTATAGCGCGTATGAGTCTGCACTAGCGCGTATAGCGCGTATGAGTCTGCACTAGCGCGTATAGCGCGTATGAGTCTGCACTAGCGCGTATAGCGCGTATGAGTCTGCTATAGCGCGTATGAGTCTGCACTAGCGCGTATATGAGTCTGCACTAGCGCGTATAGCGCGTATGAGTCTGCACTAGCGCGTATGAGTATGCACTAGCGCGTATAGCGCGTGTGAGTCTGCACTAGCGCGTGTGAGTCTGCACTAGCGCGTATATGAGTCTGCACTAGCGCGTGTGAGTCTGCACTAGCGCGTGTGAGTCTGCACTAGCGCGTGTGAGTCTGCACTAGCGCGTATATGAGTCTGCACTAGCGCGTATATGAGTCTGCACTAGCGCGTATATGAGTCTGCACTAGCGCGTGTGAGTCTGCACTAGCGCGTGTGAGTCTGCACTAGCGCGTGTGAGTCTGCACTAGCGCGTGTGAGTCTGCACTAGCGCGTGTGAGTATGCACTAGCGCGTGTGAGTATGCACTAGCGCGTATGAGTATGCACTAGCGCGTATAGCGCGTACGCGTATGAGTATGCACTAGCGCGTATAGCGCGTATGAGTATGCACTAGCGCGTATAGCGCGTATGAGTATGCACTAGCGCGTATAGCGCGTATGAGTATGCACTAGCGCGTATAGCGCGTATGAGTCTGCCCTAGCGCGTATATGAGTCTGCACTAGCGCGTATATGAGTCTGCACTAGCGCGTATATGAGTCTGCACTAGCGCGTATATGAGTCTGCACTAGCGCGTGTGAGTCTGCACTAGCGCGTGTGAGTCTGCACTAGCGCGTGTGAGTCTGCACTAGCGCGTGTGAGTCTGCACTAGCGCGTGTGAGTCTGCACTAGCGCGTGTGAGTCTGCACTAGCGCGTGTGAGTGCACTAGCGCGTGTGAGTCTGCACTAGCGCGTGTGAGTCTGCACTAGCGCGTGTGAGTCTGCACTAGCGCGTGTGAGTCTGCACTAGCGCGTGTGAGTCTGCACTAGCGCGTATGAGTCTGCACTAGCGCGTATGAGTCTGCACTAGCGCGTATAGCGCGTATGAGTCTGCACTAGCGCGTATAGCGCGTATGAGTATGCACTAGCGCGTATAGCGCGTATGAGTATGCACTAGCGCGTATAGCGCGTATGAGTATGCACTAGCGCGTATAGCGCGTATGAGTATGCACTAGCGCGTATAGCGCGTATGAGTATGCACTAGCGCGTATAGCGCGTATGAGTATGCACTAGCGCGTATAGCGCGTATGAGTATGCACTAGCGCGTATATGAGTCTGCACTAGCGCGTGTGAGTCTGCACTAGCACGCCAGAGTGATATAAAGTCATTAGTTGTAGTCATCTTTACACTGTCTTTAGAAAAATAAGACTTAGACTCATCCAAGAGTCATTCTGCAGTTTTTCCGACATTCCCGAAACAAAAGACTTTCAAAGACAAATCATTTTTAGACTGTTACTTTTTCATTTACAACACTATAAGACAAAAACTGGTTCATCCTAAGGACAAGATGCTGACACAAAAACAGCAATTTAGTGTATTCTCTCCAATGCTGTGAAGAAAGATGTAAAGAGCTTTACATTGGTGAGACTAAACAGCCTCTGCACAAGAGACTTATCAGCACAGAACACGCGCAGAGCCACAGGAAGCAGGACATTTGTGTTTGAAAAAGAAAGAAAAAAAGTCAATTTAAACCAAAATGGTGGTTTAAAGTTCAACCTGTGAGGAGGGAGTGAAAGTCACTTTACAATAGGATGTTGAAGAGCGCATTACAAACAGCTTCATCAGGGCCGGCTCTGAGGGCCGGCTCTGAGGGCCGGCTCTGAGGGCCGGCTCTGAGGGCCGGCTCTGAGGGCCGGCTCTGAGGGCCGGCTCTGAGGGCCGCCTCTGAGGGCCGCCTCTGAGGGCCGCCTCTGAGGGCCGCCTCTAAGGTCCTGCTCTAAGGTCCAGCTCTAAGGTTAATTTATTATTTAGTTTTAACAGTGTTCTCGTGAAATAAAAGCTTTTCTCATTGGGTTTACCCTGTATAAACACGATTAATCAAATGTAAGCGTTAACGTCTATAAAAGACATTCTAGAAGAATGATCCTCTCTTTTTCGTCTTGTTGTTGGTACAACTCCAAGCGCAGCAGCAGACACCATAGAGCTACACCATAGAGCTTCCATCAGCAGCAGACACCATAGAGCTTCCATCAGCAGCAGACACCATGAGCTTCCATCAGCAGCAGACACCATAGAGCTTCCATCAGCAGCAGACACCATAGAGCTTCCATCAGCAGCAGACACCATAGAGCTTCCATCAGCAGCAGACACCATAGAGCTTCCATCAGCAGCAGACACCATAGAGCTTCCATCAGCTCAGCAGACACCATAGAGCTTCCATCAGCTCAGCAGACACCATAGAGCTTCCATCAGCAGCAGACACCATAGAGCTTCCATCAGCTCAGCAGACACCATAGAGCTTCCATCAGCAGCAGACACCATAGAGCTTCCATCAGCTCAGCAGACACCATAGAGCTTCCGTCAGCAGCAGACACCATAGAGCTACATCATAGAGCTTCCATCAGCAGCAGACAACCATAGAGCTACACCATAGAGCTTCCACTGGTCTAATGTTCTCTGTGTTCCGTAGAGTCACTTTGGTACTCCAGACGTGTTGCTGGAACAGCGAGCAGCTCAACCCTCTCCTCAGGTACTCCACACACATTCTGTACGTTCGTCCGATGCTCGTCCATGTCCATGAGTGCTGAGGTCCATGTTCTCCCCGTGCCTGCAGACTCTGTCGTGGCTGCTGCTGAAGAGGCGCAGTCTGAACGCCTTCCGCAATCAGATGATGGAGCTAGAGCTGTCTGTTCTGAGGGAGCAGGCCCCGCTTTACAGACACCTGAGCCCCAGTGACCGGTACCTTTTCCTCTGCCTCTTCCTCTGCCTCCTCCTCTGCTCTGCCTCCTCCTCTGCCTCCTCCTCCTCTGCTCTCCCGTTCAGTCCCTCTTTTAGAGCTAGTTCTGACAGAGTAAACCAATCAGACTCATTGCTCCATATCAAGGTTTCACAAACATGCATTGATCATACTGTTTAAGTATGATCAATTTTTTCCCCCTGATTATTTTAGACCAAGAAAGGAGCACAATGTTGATAAGGGCACATATTATGCATTACTTGTATTTTTAGGATGCTGGGAATGCATTAGGTAAATGAGCAAAACATCTACATTAAACGTGTCTTTACTTTTACTTTGGCATGTCATGTTTCAGAACGTAAAATGTCTTAAATCAATGCCTAAGAATAGAAACTGGGATTTGGCATCATCACCCCATCTACTGGCAGTTGTGTGAATTACTCTGGGAGAAAATCTAAAGCAAGCCTTCGAGCAACATGACCAGAGCAACCAACGGCACACATTTCTGCCTCATATTGCATTCATCACAAGTCTGAAACGCCACAGGAGAAATCCAGATTTCTGAGCACATAAATCAGTGGTCCCCAAACTACGGCCCGCGGGCCACATCCGGCCCGTTGGGCCTTTCAATCCGGCCTGCCAAGCTTGTCCATGTTATATTAAAAATACCATTTATTATTTATTTTTTTATTTATTTATTTTTGCCGTAGGCTTTATTAGACAGTAGATGGAATGAGAAAGAAAGGAAGAGGAATGATGAGAGAGAAGGGAGGACGTGCAGCAAATGTCGGAGTCAGGATTCAAACTCACGATACTGTGGCCGTTCATTTTACCTTTCGCCTGTAATGCCCACATTCCCCCAGAGGCCACTGTTCCCTCTAAGCTGCTCGCCTGCGCAGCTGCGCACTGCTCGCACATAGTGCACTGCTCGCACATAGTGCACTGCAGGAAGCGCAAGTGTTTAACACTGAAGAAGACTCATGTGGACAGTAGAAGACTCATGTGGACAGTAGAAGACTCATGTGGACAGTAGAAGACTCTTGTGGACAGTAGATGGACATTAGAAGACTCATGTGGACAGTAGAAGACTCATGTGGACGTGGACAGTAGAAGACTCATGTGGACAGTAGAAGACTCATGTAGACAGTAGAAGACTCATTTAGACAGTAGAAGACTCATTTAGACAGTAGAAGACTCTTGTGGACAGTAGAAGATTCTTGTGGACAGTAGAATACTCTTGTGGACAGTAGAGGACTCATGTGGACAGTAGAAGACTCATGTGGACAGTAGAGGACTCATGTGGACAGTAGAAGACTCATGTGGACAGTAGAAGACTCATGTGGACAGTAGAAGACTCATGTGGACAGTAGAAGACTCTTGTGGACAGTAGAAGACTCTTGTGGACAGTAGATGGACATTAGAAGACTCTTGTGGACAGTAGAAGACTCATGTGGACAGTAGAAGACTCATGTGGACAGTAGAAGACTCATGTAGACAGTAGAAGACTCATTTAGACAGTAGAAGACTCTTGTGGACAGTAGAAGATTCTTGTGGACAGTAGAAGATTCTTGTGGACAGTAGAATACTCTTGTGGACAGTAGAGGACTCATGTGGACAGTAGAAGACGCATGTGGACAGTAGAAGACGCATGTGGACAGTAGAAGACTCATGTGGACAGTAGAAGATTCTTGTGGACAGTAGAATACTCTTGTGGACAGTAGAGGACTCATGTGGACAGTAGAAGACTCATGTGGACAGTAGAAGACTCATGTGGACAGTAGAAGATTCTTGTGGACAGTAAAAGACTCTTGTGGACAGTAGAAAACTCTTGTGGACATTAGAAGACTCTTGTGGACATTAGAAGACTCTTGTGGACAGTAGAAAACTCTTGTGGACATTAGAAGACTATTGTGGACATTAGAAGACTCTTGTGGACAGTAGAAGACTCTTGTGGACATTAGAAGACTCTTGTGAACATTAGAAGACTCTTGTGGACAGTAGAAGACTCTTGTGGACAGTAGAAGACTCTTGTGGACAGTAGAAGACTCTTGTGGACAGTAGAAGACTCTTGTGGACAGTAGAAGACTCTTGTGGACAGTAGAAGACTCATGTGGACAGTAGAAGACTCATGTGGACAGTAGAAGACTCATGTGGACAGTAGAAGACTCATGTGGACAGTAGAAGACTCATTTAGACAGTAGAAGACTCTTGTGGACAGTAGAAGACTCTTGTGGACAGTAGAAGATTCTTGTGGACAGTAGAAGATTCTTGTGGACAGTAGAAGATTCTTGTGGACAGTAGAAGATTCTTGTGGACAGTAGAAGATTCTTGTGGACAGTAGAAGATTCTTGTGGACAGTAGAAGACTCATGTGGACAGTAGAAGACTCATGTGGACAGTAGAAGATTCTTGTGGACAGTAGAAGATTCTTGTGGACAGTAGAAGACTCTTGTGGACAGTAGATGGACATTAGAAGACTCTTGTGGGCAGTAGAAGACTCATGTGGACAGTAGAAGACTCTTGTGGACAGTAGAAGACTCTTGTGGACAGTAGAAGATTCTTGTGGACAGTAGAAGATTCTTGTGGACAGTAGAATACTCTTGTGGACAGTAGAATACTCTTGTGGACAGTAGAGGACTCATGTGGACAGTAGAAGACTCATGTGGACAGTAGAAGACTCATGTGGACAGTAGAAGACTCTTGTGGACAGTAGAAGATTCTTGTGGACAGTAGAATACTCTTGTGGACAGTAGAGGACTCATGTGGACAGTAGAAGACTCTTGTGGACAGTAGAAGACTCTTGTGGACAGTAGAAGACTCTTGTGGACAGTAGAAGACTCTTGTGGACAGTAGAAGACAGTAGATAATGAATCATTATTTCATGCATTTGTTGCTTTGTTACAAGTTACAGGTCAAATCTTGCGTGTCATTTATAGTGATTCATTCGTTCACACAAACACACCATATTTTCCTGGCCCCGCCCCTCGGCCAAATTTTAGAACCCAATGTGGCCCTCGAGTCAAAAAGTTTGGGGACCACTGACATAAATAATCAAGAGGAAGGGCCCATTGTTCCATGGAGATGGAAAGTTAAAGCCAAACTTTACAACATTCTCCATGTAGATGGATCAGGTTTTGTTTTTTTACCATTCCTTGGAACGTTAGAGGCATCACCATGGAGACAACCGGGTAGCAAAGTAAAGTTTGTGGAGAAACCGTCCCCTTCACAGCAAGAGTGCAAGTACCTCAAATCAACTTTAAATGAGCAATAAAATATTTAAATTCATTTTAAAACATAATTTGACTATTTGATATAAAATATAATTAATTGGTCAATTCAAAAATAACTATGCCTATTATAATCCTCTTAACATATGTTATAATATAATAATATATGTTATAATACAAAAGTGGCATAATAGAGTTTCTGTGAAGTTCCGGAGCTCGGCTGGTGTAAATGTCCTTAAACTGAACAATACTAATGATACTATATTAACACTAAGTACCTGCCTCCTATAATGAAACACGCTCATTATAACTCCAGCTATGTGTTTGATGAGGAAACTATGTCAGAAATGGTCAAAAAGTTAATACTTAAATAAGTACTTTATTTTACCTTATTTTTAAGGACATGTGTCCTTAAAAATAAGAAAGGAACAAAATTTAAATAATTTTAACAAACTTAACCAGTGTCAAAGTGAAGCTGGAGCATTGATGCAAATAAACCAGAAGAAACATGGATTACATATAATATACAGTGAATGTACGCAAGACCCGTATACTGTATACTGCCATACACAGGCTGACACTAGTGAAGGCTGTGAGACCCCTGGTGGAGACCCCTGGTGGAGACCCCTGGTGGAGACCCCTGGTGGACAGTGTGTGTAAGTGACAGTGGTGTGTTTCAGGCTGGAGGTGGAGCAGCTGCAGCGTCTGCGCTCAGCTGTCCGAGAGGAGCTGCAGGAGCTGGAGACGCAGCTGGAGGAGCGGCTCCTGGAGCTCAGCCTCCCAAGGCCCATGGTACTTACTCTAGCATTATTATCACCAGGAATTATTCTTCATCAAACTATGATTTCGCCTAAGACGAGACTTAAAAATGGGGTTCCTGATGTTCACACCATAAAAGGAGGCTGTACATTTTTAAATAAATCTAACTCCACCCTCACAACCCCTTTGGCCCCTGAGAAGGGCTGCAAGACCGCCAGGGTCCAAAGAATGGACTGAAGTAAGAGTAATATTACTCAAGTAAGTAAGTACAAAGTAGTGCTTCAAGAAAAAAGAAATTGGGGAAACTATTACAGGGGTAACT